>NC_084481.1:112461591-112764622 GCF_030035675.1 Rhineura floridana | reverse complement strand
ACTTACCTAGGAGTAAGTCCCACTGAACCCAGTGAAGCTTACTTCTGAGTAGACATGTATTGGATTGCAGCCTATGTTAGTTGAAGTGAGCGCCCATTGAAATCCTTGGGATTTGTCATGGCTAACTTGTCCCACTGATTTCAATGGGAACTCACTTCAACTAACTCACAGAGCACTCCAACTTGTTGGAGGCTAGCAGGAACAAAGCATTTGGAGGCAGAGCTGGTGGAAGGAACTGCCAAATCCAGCTGCCACTCGGAGGTCTCATGGAGGGGAGGATGCTGGCTGCGCTAGCAGAGCACAGTGGAAGGAAAACAAAGACATATTTCCTTCCGCCACCCCTTTTCCCGGCATACCGGCTGCCACAATGGAGGGCGATGGGAGGGAACCAAATGGGACCTGAATATCGCACAAGTCCTCCCCCCGCCCCTTCTCCAACACACCCCTCGAACACCCTTTTTGCAGGCCTTCCGCCTGCTAGGCTGGGCAGGGCTTCCCTGGCAGACCTCCAGCTGAGCCATCTAAACTGGGACGAGGGGCTTATGCCGGCGTAGCCTGGCTAAGCCAGGACACAGCTGGCTCAGTCAGAGGTTTGCCATATCCAACTCACTTCAGCCTGGCATAAATAACAGTTGGATTGTGCCCCTAGACTGGTTTCAACTCAAGGATTCTACATGCTCCAGTTTAATCCTGACCTACATGTAGTAGAACAGAGCAAGCTACCCTTAAGCTACAGCACTTAATAACAACAACCAGGAACAGTAATACTTATTACTCAGCAAGGGAAACGTTCACATAGTATATTAGCTAGATTTACAGCTCCCTCTCTGTCAAATGAATATTATCATTATTTCTGTTCTAGAACATGGTTTTAAATGTCTTAACTTAAACACAGTGTAATTTATTTTTAACTGTTCCACCTTTGCCCTGAATTGTTAAAATTTCTTCTCACAAAACACATCTTTGTTTAAACACTAGGGTCATCTTATAGTGTGATAAGATACAGAGCAAGACAAGTATACACTGGAAAGAAAACTAATACGTATGAAGAAAGATGTGCATAGATATATGCCAGCTAATTCCTGACTGTTGATACCCAGTAATCCATACCTGCCAAAGAGTACAAAAAGTGTAGGGTGGTAGTAGCTGCAATCAAAATTGGTCTGCAGAATAAAGTAAAGTCAGTCTAGTTTAACCTCAGGAATAGGAAACTTAATCCCCAAGTAGTTCGGAGAAGCATGTGGATTCACCCAAAACCATTTCTGGATCACAACAAGGCCTATGCACAAGTAGTTAAGGCTCCTGAAATATGAACTGAAACCCCACTGAAAAAGAAGATTGCTGAAAAAGAGGAAGAGATGAATTGTGTGGACAGTGAGTGTGTTGAAAATGAGGTGGAATGATGGGGAAGAAATAGCTTAGGAAGTTCAGTAGCTAAGAAGGTTTGGGGGAGGGCTGTGTGGAAGTTTAGAAAGAGGGCATAAGTTCATAAACTTTGATAGGTGCTATTGTAGACCATTCATATTATTAAAGGCTAAACCTGAAAGGAGGGGGATGTTTGGCAAGACTCACAGATGCTATCTAGACATAACTGGATGAAATTAAGGGGGGAATTCAGGTTAAATAATAGACACAGTATCTCAAGTGAGATAAGCATCAGCAATAACACTGGGTGATCCAAAAGGAATTTTACTATTACCATAGTTACTCTTCCTACTAGCAATAATGGTAATAAACATTTAAGTGCACATGCCATGCTTGGTACTGCATAGAACATAACAGAACCAGTCAAAACAAATCAGAATGAGTATGATCCAGGCAAAGTTAAGATCTTTAAAGTCCTAATGATTTCATTGGTTGAATTTTGCCCAGGAGTACTTGCTTGGAAAATGAGCCTTACAGAAATTATCAGTGGCCCACCCAGCACCCTTCCCAACACAGTTGCAATGAATAATTCCTTTTGATATGCATGAAAACTTTCAGGTATAGATCTTTGTCAGAGGCTGCAAGAGCAGACTCCATTACACAATGATCAGCAAATATGAAATATTGATTGTCACAAGGAAGAAGATAAAGCTTAGACAGTTTGCCAGAGCAATTTTCATGAATTTGGCATTCGTTGATTAGTTTTGTAATAATTGTCATTAGCACATAAAGGAGTGTTTTTTAAAAAGAAATATGTGTTTGCTTTACATTCTATAGCCTTGAATGTTAATTCTCACTCCCAGGAATACAATCAAATAATCTTTCCCAATTACTTGTGTGATTTCTCATGCAAGAAAGATTTTACTAACATGTGTAAAAACATAATTTATTTTGTTCAGCTGTACCCTGGCTTTTACGCCTTACTTAAAACAATGGAGAGTGTGATACATTTTGTAAGTGGGACACTAGCTACATGACATCATTTTATGCCCCGCATTCTATAAAATTAATTTATTACACTTTGCACCTTTCTGTTAAAGATACTCTTTTAACAGCATCACTTTCCCAGAAAAGGAAGTGGACGAAAAGACCTAGAATGAAGATGTCCAAATTAGGCACAGAGACTACATCTTCTGAAATCTGTTCCCAGGACAAAATTGTGATGCAATGGATAAAGGAACACATGGGTAGCAAAATATTGCAAGATTACACACACACACCACACACACACACCCTTGCTTTGGTGAACGATGGAAAGCCAAAATATATTTTAGTTTCACCAAAGTGACTCCATCAGCAGCAATAAAATATTCTAGCAGGCATTAGAAATTAGAGTTAACATGCCACAAAATTGTTTAAGCTCTTATTTTGACTTAGTAAATAAAAAGGTGCCACTTCACAGAATTACACACAAAAGGCATCTCTGCTGTGTGTGCATTTTTTAACACTCTTCACTTAAAAGTATGAGAGAAAAATCTGAATTTTGTTTACAAACCAAACAAAAATAACAATTTGGTAGGTCTGCAGCTTGCTGTTCGCAGTTTTTACAAAACCACAGCACAGTTTGTCATCACTATTTGCCCCTATTTCTAAGTCTCCTGAGGAAATGCCAAGGACTGTAATAATCCAGTTAGCCCTGAATTTAGTAGCAAAACTGCCTATGGGAAAGCTTTTGTTGTCTCTTTCCACTTTCACTCATATCTGTTTCATCATGTTAGCAATGACAACAGTAACAAATTAGAGGGGAAACTGGGAAAGTTGAAATACCTGTTATATAGAAAAGCTTTAAATGTATAAAATCACCCCAATAGATAATAACCCTAAACACCATATATCCACGTATTGCCTCTCCAAAAAATAACCTGCAAAAGGAACGAAATAAATACTAGGCATTTGATTGAAACATCCTTAAAAGTACACAAAATATGCCCACAGTATACAATTCAATGTCACAATTATCCCGTGCAGATATTCCTTACCCTCCACATTTACATTATGAGAGAAATACAGACTTGGGAACATCTAGTTTTCTAACATGTAGTCCTGCCCTTAATCTATAAATAGGCATAGAGATTTCCCTTGTATAGCTGTCCATTGTCACGGTAAACATTAGCTTGTGGATATGAAGTATTGTCTTATGAAGAGTCAAATAAACTGTTCCATTTACTGTACTGCTACCTACTGTGAGATCTCATTTGATGCTACTACAAATACAGCCAAAGAAGGGCTTGTTGTTATGGTATTCAAAAAAGTCCAACTTTTGGGGAAGGGCTATAGCCCAGTAGTTGAACAGCTGTTGTACATGCAGAAAGTCCCAGTTTCAATCCAAGTATTGGCATGTCCAAGTAGGGCTGGGAAAACCTCCTTTCCTGAAACCCTGAAATCTAGTAACCAAGATGAACCAATGGTCACCCAGTATAAGGCAACTTCCTATGTTTCTGGATGGCAAGAGGGACAAAGTGACCCACTGATCACAAGAAGAGATCTCATAAATGCAGAGATAGGCTCAGCCTTAGCAAGTTTTGTATCACACTGCTACCACTTTCAGACCTGTTTCATCAAATCACTTAAGGTTCATCTACACAGTGTGTGTTTGGGGCTACTCACATATTTTAATTCACATGATTCACATGACATTACTGGCAAACAGAAGTTATCACACAATTTCCCCCCTGTAAATCTGTACTAACCCAATCTGCTAACAATATTTATTTATTTATTTATTTATTTTATTTATACCCCGCCTTTCCTTCCAGCAGGAGCCCAGGGCAGCAAACAGAAAGACTAAAACACTTTAAAACATCATAAAAAGACCTTAAAATACATTAAAACAAAACGACGTTAAAAACATTAAAAAAAACTTTTAAAAAATCTTTTTAAAAAGGGTTAAAGATATTAAAAGACATATTAAAAGCAATTCTAACACAGACGCAGACTGGGATAGGTCTCAACTTAAAAGGCTTGTTGGAAGAGAAAAGTCTTCAAAAGGAGCCGAAAAGATAGCAGAGATGGTGCCTGCCTAATATTTAAGGGGAGGGAATTCCACAGGGTAGGTGTAGCCACACTAAAGGTCCGTTTCCTATATTGTGCAGAATGAACCTCCTGATAAGATGGTATCTGCAGGAGGCCCTCACCAGCAGAGCGCAGTGAATGGCTGGGTATATAAGTGGTAAGACGGTCTTTTGGGTATCCTGGTTCTGAGCTGTATAGGGCTTTGTATACTAAAACTAAAACCTTGAACTTGGCCCGGTAGCAAATGGGCAGCCAGTGCAGTTCTTTCAGCAGTGGGGTGACATGTTGGCAATATCCTGCCCCAGTGAGCAGTGTCGCCGCCACATTTTGCACTAGCTGCAGCTTCCGGACCAATCTCAAGGGCAGACTCACATAGAGCGCATTACAGTAATCCAGCCTAGAGGTTACCAGTGCATGGACAACAGTGGTCAGGCTATCCCGGTCCAGAAATGGCCACAGCTGTCTTACCAGCCGAAGCTGGTAAAAGGCACTCCTAGCCACGGAGGTCACCTGGGCCTCTAGCAACAAAGATGGATCCAGGAGCACCCCCAGGCTATGGACCTGCTCTTTCAGAGGGAGTACGACCCCGTCCAAAGCAGGCAACTGACCAATTATCCAAACTCGGGAACCACCAACCCACAGCGCCTCTGTCTTGCTAGGATTCAGACTCAGTTTATTGGCCCTCATCCAGCCCACCACCGAGTCCAAGCACCGGTCCAGGGCTTGCACGGCTCTCCCAATTCAGATGTTACAGAGAAATAGAGCTGGGTATCGTCAGCATACTGCTGACACCTCACCCCAAGTCTCCTGATGACTGGTCCCAAGTTTAGAACAAATGTTTAGAACAATAAGGCTCCACTCCTCACATCTTTGCAGGTAGTTTGCTTCGATGATTTTTAGCAGGTGGGTGAATCGTCATTTTCAGCTATTCCCTTTTCTCCACATACTAAATCTTCCATGAATTTCATTTCCCCCCCGGTAGTTTATCCAGCAACTTCCGACTTCTCTGTCCTCTCCGCTTCACAGTTTACCATACAACTCCCGTTACAACAGCTCCACTGGCTGCCAATTTGTTTCCGGTCACAATTCAAAGTGCTGATTTTGACCTACAAAGCGCTATATGGCTCAGGTCCAGGCTATTTGACAGATCGTATCTCCCTACATGAACCTGTCCGGGATTTGAGATCTTCAGGTGAGGCCCTTCTTGTGCTCCCCACACCTTCGCAAGTACATATGACGTGGACACGAGATAGGGCCTTTTCGCTGGCCGCCCCTAGGCTATGGAACTCCCTTCCGAGTGAGGTGCGATTAGCTCCCTCCTTGCTGTCTTTCCGGCGACAAGTAAAGACTGTTTTATTTCAACGGGCATTTGGGATAGAGAATGACCAAGATTAAATGTCATAGGATTGGTGACTACAGTATATGATTTTATTATTTTAAATTGTCCGCTGTTTTTAATGTATGTTTTATGGTTTTTAATTTTTCTCATAGTTCAATTTTATTTTAATTGTATATTTCTGTATGTTTTAATGGTGTTGTTTTTAGTTGAAAGCCGCTCTGAGTCCTATTGGAAAAAGGGTGGGGTAGAAATAAAGTTTATTATTATTATTATTATTATTATTATTATTATTATTATTACTGCAGCCCTCCCTTATTTTCTCCCTTTCTCCCCACGTAAACTTCCTTCACTCCCTGTAACTAGCAATGGGACTTGCCATTGGATATTATCATTCTTTCTCATATTTTCTATCTTTGTGGAGAGAATTTTGAAGTAACATCTCTCTGTGCCTGGTTTCTGATTTTTTACCCTAAAAAATCTAAAGTGGATTAAAAAAAAAAAAAGTCACCTCAAAAATATTGGTATCAATAATGATATTTTCTTAAAATATCAATATTGATATTGATATTTTGAGAAAATATCAATATTGATATTTTCTCAAAATATTGATACTGATATTGATATTTTATTTAAAATAATGTTATTTATTTTGTTTTTCCAGTGGGGAAAATTAACTCAGCAAAAGCAAGGGGTAGCGGAGAAAGGGGGAATAGATGACCCCACTTTTTTTCAACCACCAAACCTCAGGAAACGGTGGGAGCAGGAGAAAGTGGAAATACTGCACAGGTCAAAAATATTTGCACATGTCCGGTAACTGAGCAACGAGAGGGAGTAAAAATGTAAAATTAGAGGGTGGGGCCACAAGGAACAGCGACACTAATCCTTCCCAGAGGAACACCTACTTGTGTGAATGGAAAACAACGGATTTGAAGCTACCATTGAGCACTGAGGACCTTGCAACTATTATGACAGTAAAAGCAGTGTATTTGCTACGAGGAAATGCTCCCATGGGTATAAGGCCTTAAACTCAGGTCTGTAGTGAAATTAAACCTTCTTCTGGCATAGCAGATGGAAAGCAGCAACAGAGTAGGAAAAGACAGTGGGGCAACAACTTTAACTCTGCCTTGTCATTGTATGCCTCATGTCAGTTTCACCATATTCTAGTGTAAGTTCTGCAAGAAGGCCACTTTTCTACTCATTATCTTCCAGGATTCTTAATTGCACAGGAACCTTCATTAACAGAAAAGGCTCCCTGCTACAGAAGTTACACTAGAATACGGAGAAGCTAGCATGAGGCATATGATGACAGGGCTAAAGGTGCAGCCCCACAGCCCTTTTCTACTTGTGTTGTCCCTACATGGCTGTAATGTTTGAAAGGGCTATACTTGCCCCACCAATCCACACCCATCCTATATGCGGTAGGTGGAACATATAAGCCCAGATTCCGCTCCTGATCTTCCTTTACATATCAGCTCTAGGAAGTAAGTATCCTTACAGCCAACCTCTGGAGACACAGAGGATCAAACCAGGAACTTCATATACAAGCAGTTTGCTTGTAATGAGTTCCTTTATCCCAACTGTTGATTTGTTATTAAGCCGGAATCGACATAACATTGGCGAAAAGTCATTTTTTTAAAATGAGTGTTTTTGTATTACTGATGTTTTTTTTGTAAAAAAAAATCTCTAAACTTCTCACAAGTATGTGCTTAAACATTTTTTTCTAAAATACAGTTTTTTTATATACTGATTGATCTGGATCCAGACTAAGTTTGTCAAACTTGGGTTAATCATGATTAACATTTCACACTGATTTCAGTGGGACCCAAGTAGTAACTCACACAACACATCAGTAATAAACTATACGTAGCAGGTTTAGGTAAATGAGAATGTTACATAGATGTAGCTAAGTTGCCTAGGTACAGATAACATATATTAATCAATAAAAAATATTCCGTACAGCAGATGTAAAGAATGTTATTGAAGTAAGGCTTCTTTTTTAAAATATATACTTTTAAATTACTGTTTTATATGCTATAAACATTGTTTCTGATACTTTAGAAAGAAATGGGAATAGGGATGATAAACAGAGTATGATGTGAAGGCATCGGTAAACCTAAAAAGTAAAGTGAGCAATACTGAAGCTGGGAAGTGATAATTTGCAGTCCTAGAATGCAAAGCAGTGGGGAGATCAAAGGGGGAAAAAAATACTTGGCCTGCAATGGTACTGACACATAGGTTAATTGAGGTCCAAAACCTTTCTCTGCCTTAGGGAAAAAAACTTCCCTTAAAATGCATGAACCTTGGTTTTCACTACATAAACGTCTCTTTCTGGCACAGTTACAGTTAATAAAAAGCTTTTGATCAGTAGTGCAAGGATGAAGAAATATTATGTACTGAGCCTGAGTATATTTGTAATTAAAGGGACCATTAACACAAAGTATAGAACACATTAATCTAGGATTTAAAAAAGTTAGCAATGTTAGGAATAAATAACATACATATATACATAAATAACATACATAACATGCAAACATGTGGTAGGAAAAAGCATTCATCTTGAATGTAGATTCTATGTAACAATTGCACATGCACATCTTTCGCTATGTGCATTCCCATGATGGTATTCATGCTTTTGAAAAGCCATGACCAATCAGAGCTTCCCTGTATGTTTACATGTGGCACATGTGAAATTGAACTAAATACCAGCTAGGCAGCTACACATTCTTACTCAGAAGCACTTTCTGTGTAGAAACTGTGCTACATAGGGGGTGGTTCTATGTACATTTAGGATTGCAGCCTTTGATGAACTTCACAAGCCTTGCCACATTCAAAGGATTCATTCATTCATTTCCTGAAATAATGCTGCTGGACCCAAATGTTTCACAGCTCCCCAGCCCTGGCTCCTCCAGCATCAATGTTCTGAGCATGGTTGCCTGCAATGCAAAAGCCTACATGTGTAGACCTCCGTGTATGTAGGCTTCTGTGCATGCTGCAATCCCAACCATGCAGGATTCCAGTTCCCCCAGAGATCTATGTATTTCAGCTTCCCTGCTGCAGATGTCCACACCCAATATATGGATGTTGGGAGCTGAATGGCATGGAGTCAGCATGGCCCTGTTGCCCCTTGAATACATGGAGCCCACTTCACATGTAAAAGGGGACTTGAATGGAGCTCCAGATAAAATGTACCTGAAAGTCAATGCCTCTGATTAAGCACTCTTATTAAGGAATAAATTCCATTGAGTTTGGTCAAACATACTTGTATAAAGTTTTCACTTTTGCAAGAAGTGAACAGAGGCTTGAACAGTTTTGCTCAAGTCCCCTTTCACACCGCAGGCCCTTGCCCCCCACACCTTAGGTCAGGAGTAGCTAACCTGTGCCCCTCCGGATGTTTCTGAACTACAACTCCCATCAGTCCTAATCAAGCATGGTCAATGACCATGGTCAATAATTACATAAGTTGTAGCCCAGCAACAACTCGAAGGCCACAGGTTAGACACTACTGCCCTGGACATTTCCTGAGAGACCTCTCAAAAGCTTTTCAGGGGAGAAAGGAATTACAGTGGGAAGCATATAATTCCCCTTTAATGAGTGTACTTGTGAAACTCTGAGTGCAAACCACTAGGTTAACAAGAAATATGTAGGATATTCCAAGTGACCTACATGCATGTTACCTATATACAGCAATAGAAAACATATATTTGTTTTATATACAAGTTTATGTCATATAATAAAACTGCACACATTACTGTGAGCACCTCTGTGTTTCTAATGAAGATACCTGTTATAACTGAGTTACTAATGCCTGCTGCCAAGCATTTTACAAACCAGTGCATCTGCTTTTAACTGCTATTCAAACACTGGTTGAAAGAGGATCTGCTTATTATGGCTGAACATGTATCTGCATTCACTCAGACAACAGGTAGAGATGGAATATCAACAGAACACAGAGCAAAAAACCTTAATAATTTGTGTGTGTGTGTGGGAATGGGGATGTAAATACACAGTAGGATTACATTCACAAGCTCACATGCCTGAATTTTAACAGTTTCTCAATTGACAATCTATCCATATTTTACCCATATATCTATCTAGAACTTTGTATACAGATTGGAAATATTTATATGTTAGAATACAAATAGTTATATCAATATAAAATATGCCTCTTTTCTATGTCACACATGCTCCTTGGTGTAGATATGCAGTACTGGCACCATTCAGAAAGACACAGATCATTAGCTAGCGCTAATGAAAATAAGAACATTGGAAGAAAAGGTTTCAGCTGCTTCCCCCAACACCTACTAATTCCCAAATGGAAACCAGAGATTAGAGGCAGAAGATAATCAAATTTACTTATTCTGTGCAAAGGAGAGCTGAACTGCCAAAAGTACAGCAGCAATTATGAAGAATAAATCAGCTTAAAAACAGGGTTTAGCAAATGTACTGGAAAAAGTACAGAGCCTAGTGTAACCAATTAGCACAGGAAATCAGCACAATCCACCAGGCACTTCTTCTGCATAAAGCTCACTAAAATAAATGGGAGCTGTCCAAGTGGTTGGCAATGCTTTTGTGTAGCCCCCATTAATTCAATGGAGCTTCTACAGAGTTTCCTGGTAGATTGTACATTTATTCACTGTATCTATTACATACACATTATTTACTTTATGAAATACATGCATATACTTGCTACTTGAAGCCAAATGTGTGCACTTGCCTGGACATTTTTTTTGTTCTTTCCCTTTCAATTTCCCTGCCATTAATTCATATACTTTCTTATGCAGAAGCTATGTACAAAAATTACAGATACTGGAGAGGAAATTGCTCTCTGTCCAGCTCTGATCCCTCCAAGTGATGCTAAAGTAGAAAATACAACCAAGTCCTATACACACTTACCTAGAGTAAGTCCTACTGAAGTCAACAGGGCTTACTTTTGAGTAAACAGGTACAGGATTGCATTGTAAAATAGAATTTAGTCCTTAGGAAAAAAGTACACTCCCAGATTATTATTAAAACAGAGATGCGAGATTCAGATCCCAGCTGTAATCCCAGCTGTTTTCTACATATGAATTCTGATCCCAGTTCAGCTGGCTTAAACTGCTTAAATCAAATATATGGTAATGTTGTTTACTAAATCAGGACAAATGCATTATTTAGGAAATTGTTTCCAAACACATACGGTGTTTTTGTGTGTTTGAATTTTTCTATTTTTCTTCAATTAATTAGAAACCTAACTTCAGGATGTAATATTTTGAAAAATTCCAAGTGTTTGGCAAGAATACCAATAATACTTGCCAGTACTAAGGCTATTTATTCCCTTGCTGTTTATTATTCTGGAGGCTAAAAGTAGCCAAGAGTCTTTTCAATTTCACTGCCACAACATGACAAGAACAAGAAATTACACTATAGATGTCCCAGGCCAACAATGTCCCAAGGTGTCATATGAGGAATGGAAGCACTGGAATATAATTGTGTGCATCTATTACCACTTTTAAACAGTTAGCTATCAGGAAATCTTCAACAGAATACCTAAAATTATGTTTTAAGCATCAGTGATAAAAAGATTCAGAAAATCACCCTGATATCCATATCCAAAAATATTGGTCATGATCCAGCAAAGTAGCTCCATCAAGTGGGGCTTCCCTACTGCTAGCTATGGAAAGAACCCAGCTGCCCATATAGCCCTAACTGCCAGACAACTACAGAGAGAGATGGCCATTATATGGAAGTTGATGCTACTGACTTCAGATGTGTAGACTTTTCAGGGTATGGAGGACTACTCATGAGACCAAACTGACACATAGAGGCTACTCTGCACTGTAACCCACTCATGCGTTGCTGTGTAACACATAAAACCTCTGGTTTTCACCATGTCCCTTCTTGCAGTTTGCTATAGTGTGGTGAAAATTCAGATGTTCCACAGATACACAAAAATAGCTTGACATGTTCCATTTAAAGAATTTAAAGCAAATCATTACTCAACCACTTGGTTTTATGAACTGGCCTTAAGACTCTTAAATATATGTATTAATAGTAATGTTATTCTGTGTGTGGGTATGTGTGGGCATGCTAAAACTGTTTAGTGGGTTTAAGCAGGCTTTATACTTTTTTTTTTTTTAGTTTTAGTTTCCTTTTTCAACTTGCCCAGCACCACTTCTTCATTTATGGGGTACAATCTGTTTTAAACTATGCTGTTGCCCATCTTAAGTATTTGGGTGGGTGTGATTCAAATTTCATGTAAACATCTCCATGGATTTCATAATTTCCAATCCTATAACACAGAGATAGTCAGTGTGGTGCCCTCCAGATTTGGTTGGGCTACAACTCCCATCATCTCTGTCCACTGTTCATGCTGACTGGGGCTGATGAGAGTTGGAGTCCAACAACAACTGGAGGGCACCATGTTGGCTACTGCTATGATAACATATCAAACATAAGAACATAAGAAGAACCTGCTGGATCAGCTCAATGGCCCA
This sequence comes from Rhineura floridana, assembly GCF_030035675.1. Classification (NCBI taxonomy): domain Eukaryota; kingdom Metazoa; phylum Chordata; class Lepidosauria; order Squamata; family Rhineuridae; genus Rhineura; species Rhineura floridana. The sequence continues at coordinate 112,752,373 of NC_084481.1, read as the reverse complement.
TCTAGTCCAGCATCTTGTTCCCACAGTGGCCAACCAGATGCCTATGGGAAGCCACACTTCCTTAGCAAGACAGAAAACTTATGCAGCACTCAGCTATAACACAAAAGGGTTAGGACTTTCAAAACAATATAGTCATTAAGTATATCCAGTAATGATATTTCTCATTGACTTGCTGGTGGGAGGAATTCCTTATCTTTCAAAAATGTGTGAACTCTCTTTCCACTTTACTATAAGTCTCACTCATCCAAAGTCGACACTTGCCAATTCTTCTAGAATTACATTATAAAGAGTGGGGTGCCGGGGCAAGGGGGAGTTAAATATTCACTTGAAATCACTGTTCTTTCCAGTTTTGCACAAAAAATGGAAAGTGGAACCTCAGTCCTAGAACAGGTATAATGGTTAGCGGTTCTGCATTTTAGTTGTTCCTTCAAATCTGAGAGGCCCTAGATATGAAGTTCCAAATTATTTCATGATACAGCAATGTGAATGAGGATCACAGATGACTTCATAAGAACATAAGAAGAGCCTGCTGGATCAGGCCAGTGGCCCATCTAGTCCAGCATCCTGTTCTCACAGTGGCCAACCAGGTGCCTGGGGGAAGCCCGCAAGCAGGACCCCAGTGCAAAAACACTCTCCCCTCCTGAGGCTTCTAGCAACTGGTTTTCAGAAGCATGCTGCCTCTGACTAGGGTGGCACAGCACAGCCATCATGGCTAGTAGCCATTGATAGCCCTGTCCTCCATGAATTTGTCTAATCTTCTTTTAAAGCCATCCAAGCTGGTGGCCATTACTGCATCTTGTGGGAGCAAATTCCATCGTTTAACTATGCGCTGAGTAAAGAAGTACTTCCTTTTGTCTGTCCTGAATCTTCCAACATTCAGCTTCTTTGAATGTCCACGAGTTCTAGTATTATGAGAGGGGGAGAAAAACTTTTCTCTATCCACTTTCTCAATGCCATGCATAATTTTATACACTTCTATCATGTCTCCTCTGACCCGCCTTTTCTCTAAACTAAAAAGCCCCAAATGCTGCAACCTTTTCTTGTAAGGGAGTCGCTCCATCCCCTTGATCATTCTGGTTGCCCTCTTCTGAACCTTTTCCAACTCTATAATATCCTTTTCGAGATGAGGCGACCAGAACTGTACACAGTATTCCAAATGCGGCCGCACCATAGATTTATACAACGGCATTATGATATCGGCTGTTTTATTTTCAATACCTAATTATCCCTAGCATGGAATTTGCCTTTTTCACAGCTGCCGCACACTGGGTCGACATTTTCATCGTGCTGTCCACTACAACCCCGAGGTCTCTCTCCTGGTCGGTCACCGTCAGTTCAGACCCTATGAGCGTATATGTGAAATTCAGATTTTTTGCTCCAACATGCATAATTTTACACTTGTTTATATTGAATTGCATTTGCCATTTTTCCGCCCATTCACTCAGTTTGGAGAGGTCTTTTTGGAGCTCTTCGCAATCCCTTTTTGTTTTAACAACCCTGAACAATTTAGTGTCATCAGCAAACTTGGCCACTTCACTGCTCACTCCTAATTCTAGGTCATTAATGAACAAGTTGAAAAGTACAGGTCCCAATACCGATCCTTGAAGGACTCCACTTTCTACAGCCCTCCATTGGGAGAACTGTCTGTTTATTCCTACTCTCTGCTTTCTGCTTCTTAACCAATCCCTTATCCACAAGAGGACCTCTCCTCTTATTCCATGCCTGCTAAGCTTCCTCAGAAGTCTTTGGTGAGGTACCTTGTCAAAAGCTTTTTGAAAGTCTAAGTACACTATGTCCACTGGATCACCTCTATCTATATGCTTGTTGACACTCTCATCTCTGTAATAAACATTTACTGTGTAAATTAAAGACAAGAAGGTAGCCTGCAGATGACAGCACAGTGTGAATACCCAAAGGTCAGGTATGCTGTGCACGATCGGACATTTAATGAATTTCTACAGAAAACTGCTTGGGTAACCAGCAACCAAGTTATGCTCTTCTAGGATTTCAAAAGTGTTTTTCTTTACAACACTGTGCCATTTTGCTAGCTTTAAAAATAAACATTAAAGGTTTTTTAATAAAATAAATTAAAAAGTATAATACTGGATTTCCTTTGCTTTAACTGCTACATTGATCTGCAGCAGCTCATTACTTAAAGGATTAAGCTTTTACTCTTATTAATAGAGCTATTTATTGCTGTTGTGTAAATAGTAATGATCTGTCACATGATGGATGGCCCTTCCCCAAGCGCTCATTGCGCCCTGGTCTTTTATCAATTATACATGCATGTACTGAAAAAGGAAACTACTTTTTATTAATTGTCTTTCACACACACACAAGGAGTTGTGGAGACTTTTTTTTAATTTCAGAATGCGTCTTTCAAACTGACTGAAATGACTCATAAATTAACTTACAGGAAAACAATCAAGTGAGACAATTCTAGTCAAAGCTAGTCTAGTCAGGTATCCATCTTCTTCCAAGAAACTACAGCTCAAGGTGCCCTGAGGCATTCTGCTCAACTTGATGGAGGGAAAGACACACAGATAAAGACGACAGCAGCACATATTTCAAAATGTCTTTCCCCTCCTTATTCAACTGTAGAGGAGAACAAATGCATTGTCCAGTGATTATAAATGAGCAGATGCCCAGCATTGACCAAAAAAGAAAAAGTCTTCAAAAAAGATAAGTTCTAATGCTTAGATTTATTTTTTCTAATAAATACAAAAACATTTATTTCTATAAGTTGAAACAGGGGAGTGATAATAGAAAAAAGGTAAACAATAATATGTGACTGGATCCTTAGCTAATATAATGTTTGGCATCCAAGGAAGCTAAAGAGACACTTACCAAATTTATAGCCTTTTCATTTTTAATTGCACATAACTATTTCATCTCTAGAGGAGGGCCCCAGAGGTGGAACGTAAGTGCTTGAGCAGGCTCATAAGGGGGTAGGAGATTCTTGTGCTACTCTGGCTCTTGAGTGTTACAAACTCTAAAGGCCAGAACAAGTACCTTGAACCAAGTCTGGGAAAACGGTGACAATCAGTGAGACTGGCAAAGGATAGGATGATCTCATTTCCACTCTAGGTACCACCTTTTGAACCAACTGAAGTTTCCAAACTGCCTTCAAAATTATCCCTACAGAGACACAACAGTAATTCAATTTAGAAGCAACTATGGCATAAATCAGGGACTCTTTATCTGGCCCTCAAGACTCTCCAAGGAAACACCCACTCCTCAAGCCACATCCCACACCCACCCTGCTTTGTACTCTCCACAAGTGTTTTTACCTGGCTAGAATGGATGCTTATCTGGACAGAAGATAGAGAGGGATGGGAGTGTCTGTAGAAACTAGCCTAATGTACAAAGGAAAATTCACATTCGTTGCTTTGTCACTTTTGCTCTGTCCACCACTGGCAGAACTCAGGAGGCCTGTGGAACGTTGCCCAGAAGAGAATGTAGCCCTTGGGCTGAAAAAGGGTTGCCACCCCTGGCATAAATTATTTCAGCCAGGTCTTGTTTCTCCAGGAAAGAGCACAGTTGGCACACAAACGGAAGCTGGTGAAAAGTACTCCAGGCCACTGTCAGTTTATAGAAAAACTAGGAGCAAGGCTGGATCCAGAAGGATTTCAGAAGATGCGAACCTGTTCCTTAGGGTATATAACCCCATCTAATACACCTATTCCTAGATCACTGACCAACAGTTCCTCCATCTTGACTGGATTAAACTTCAGTTGGTTCACACACACCCAGTGCAAAAAAAACAAAACCACAGTGGTTCAGAATGTCTACAGCCTCCCTAGGATCAGAGGACAGAAATGAGAGAGAGCAGGATGTCATTTGCATATTGGTGACATGCTAGCCCAAATCTCCGGATGACCTCACCCAGCAATTTTGCTTTCCCTGTGTTACTAGTAATTATGGAAACAGCAGGATGACACATCCTTACTATATGACATGCTCCAACAGCATGGAAGCTTTGAGGTTCTGTTTTTGACTTGCTTCCCTTCCTTTTTAAGTTTTAGCACTCATACCTAAGGGGTTTTTCTCATGTATATTACATATCCTAACAGTTACATGTAGTGTTACAGGTGTGACACCTTAAAAACTACAGATAGTTTTAAATGCAGGCATATGCAACTGAAGCTAACCAAGCATCATTAATATAAGAGAGTAAGACACAATTGTTCTAGTTCACAGTACTATTCTTTTCAGCAGAATGCAACCTTATGAAGTTGTTTTCAAACTATTTCGTTTTCAGCTGCAAAGAAAACCTTACAAATTTAAGGTATGAGAATAGAGAACGGAGGGAAACGAATACAATGAGAGTGGGATAAAAGATCTAAGCCTCCAGTCTTTTGGGGGCTTCTTTATACTTCACTAACAACAGAAAGGATTTCAGGGAAATATTCATTGCATTTTGAAGTAAGAGGGTTTCTAGGCACCACAGAATGTACTTCAGCCTTTTCCTCATCCCCTGCTTCATTTGTGCCCCTAGGAAAAATTGAAAATTTGCTTAAAACATGCTGGTCTCCCACAACCCTTAGAATATTTTCTTAATGTCCAGATGGATAAGGGGACCCAGGCCCTTGATAATCACAAAATAAACAAGTCAGGTCTGTGGACAATTCCAGAATAGTGGAGGTTCAGGCATATTTGGAAAAAAGCAGAGCAAGGAAGATGTGTTCTGCATAGAGCCTGGGTAGCCCTGGATGGGAAATTCTTTGGAAGCACCATGTCAATCACTATAAGCTTAGTCAAAATGGAGGAACAAAAATGTAATTAATAATAAATATTCACTTCTGAAAACCAGAGCTGTGGAGTCGGAGTCATGGAGTCGGAGTCGGAGTAAGCAATTTTGGGTGGATTCGGAGTCAGAGTCAGTAGAAATGTACCGACTCTGATTCCGGCTTCAAAATAAATTTTGATTGACAAATTTTCAAAAATATAAATTCAAAATGTCAAAGAAGCTTCCCATGAAGTCAGCTGTAGTTGAGCATTTCACCATAACTCAAGATGGAAAACATTTTGTGTGTCAGTGTATGACACAGGACCCAGATGAAGACAAATGCTGTGATGCCAAGATCAGCGCATATTCAGGCAGCGATAAAAATGCTCCTATGAGAGCTTCCAATTTAAAAAGACACTTACAGCCCTTTCCAGGGCTGTGGAGTTGGAAGCAAGTTTGGGTGGAGACAGAGTCGGAGTCAGACAGTAAAAAAATAGAGGAGGAGGAGGAGGAGTCGAAGGTTTGGCGTACCAACTCCACAGCCGTGCTGAAAACCAATGGGAATAACTTTGCTCTGTGTTTGTTTGAGGTAATTTATATACTGCTTCATGTTTGAAAGAAAATTTCTAAAGTTTACATCCTAAAAATATCACAAATAAAAATCAAACACACACACAAAGTAAATTTCCACATATGAGAGCAGAAAAGATAAGGATTAGATATAATATCCTCTTAAACATCAATATAAGCTGAATCAATTTACAGGGACCATAATAACTAATATTATAGTATAATATAACCATAATCCTCTATGTACACCGCCCAGAGAGCCTTTTTGGCTTAGGGCGGTATATAAATTAAATTAAATAAATAAAATAAATAATAGACTCAAAATACAGAAATATGACAGACACACAGCTTCATCCATCAAAGGTACAAATATGTATTTATAGGTAGCATCTGCACTCTCACCTCAACTGTTATCTCCCCAAATTAAGCTCACAGCAAAGGTGGAGCAAGCTACACACTTCCCACCCCTGAAGCTCCCTGCCCTCACCAGAGAGCATGCATAATAACACCCCATGCACAAAATGCAAATAAAGACAAAGCCAACAATGAAAGCACCAAAGCCCTCAGTGAGTTCCAAAATAAAAGTTCCCCTTTGGCATTACCCCCTTGAGGGGCTTAGCAATACCCTGGTGTTAGGTCTGCACCTGAAGCTCAATAACTATCACAAACAATGGGGGGAAGCATAACAATTGGGGGTGTTTTTTTGCCATTTCCTCTTTCCTAGTTTTTAGCCTGTGTCCTAAGCACTCTGCATATTGGTTACCCACTTGCTGGATCGTCACTTTGTAGTAGTGAGTGGGCTTGCATGTTCCAATGAACCCTATGATCGATGTCATCAGGAGTCATGTACTTCCAGCAGGGTCACTCATGGCAGTAAGGTCAAGGGAGAGGAACCAGACAAAGAACGATCTAAGGATGTCCTCAATGGCAGAACAGACAGAGAATAAAAATGTGTATGTTACAACAGCTGTGAAGGCGGATGAAGACTGCAGCAGATAAAAGACTTCCAGTCGTTGTGGTATCCATGCCATTGGATCAAAGCCTTTTTTTTGGTCAAGATTGTGTGTTGATTGATGTGCGCCGATCTCCCCACATAAAACAAGTTCACGCACAGGTGTCTTCCAACCAAAATACAACAAAAGTCCCATGGTGATTGGCAAATGGTGATGGGGGCAGGACTGTGAAATCCAGAAGCCCCTAGTAATGGACCGGCAAATGGGCAGTGGATACAGATTCAGTCATCCTGGCTCAGGGACTGAGGCAGTTGAGTAGTTCAGCAGCTATATCCACGACTGAGCAGTCCTATTAAGGATCTACTCTGCTCACCCCATGTGGGGAGGGGGCTAGAAAAGATACCCAAAACATAGTCTGCCTCATCTCTCCCTGCCTGGATTACCGCGTCCAATGGGGTCACCACTTAGCAGTCGCAAAAGACAATTGAATTTTGGACCATGGAATATATGGACATTGCTGGACAACGCAGATAGTGAACATCCTGAATGCAGGACTGCCCATTTTAATATTGACATAGCAAGAAGAAACTCAAAGAGCAGGAGAAAGACAATCATGGAAGAAAAAGGAGATTATATCTTCTTCTGGAAAGGACTGCCTGAACAAGAACAACGACTACATGGAGTAGGCTTTGCTATTAAAAATAATCTTGTGAAGCTCTTGTCAGAAGTTCCTATTGGCAGTAATGAACGGCTCTCAACTCACCAGTTAAAACTCACCAAAAACCAGCAGGCAACTACTGTAAGTGGTTTTGTGCCAACATTAGATGCTGATTAAGACATCAAGGAAATTTTTTATACCCAGCTGGACACCATCTTATCAGAGATACCTAAGGAGGATAAAATGATCCTCTTCGGCGATTTCAATGCAAGAGTTGGGCATGATTTTGATTTATGGCCAGAAACCATTGGGAAAGGAGTTGGCAATAGCAACCTGAATGGAATTCTACTTCTGACTAAATATGCAGAACATAATCTTGTTATTACAAACACACACTTTCACCAGAAAAATAAATTTAAAACATCATGGAAGCACCCTCGGTCGAAGCACCGGCAACTCCTGGATTATGTAATTGTCCGTGCTAGAGATGGTCATGATGTACTCCTCACTAGGGCCATGATGAGTGCTGATGACTGCTGGACAGATCACTGATTAATTCGATCCACTATGGCCATTAATATTGTTCCTCAACGTAGGCTCCAAGGAAGAAAACCAAGGTGTAAAATGAACATCCACGACCTTCAAGATCCTATGAAGTGAGCTTGTTTTCAAACAACATCTACCTATGGAACTCCCTGAAAATGTCGAGGAACAATGGATTAAACTGAAGACTTCCATTATTACAACATGTGAACAAACTGCTGGATACCAAACTAAGAAACATCAGGATTGGTTTGATGAGAATGATACTGAGATTGAACGTATCATCGACAAGAAAAGGAAAGCCTTCCGGATATGACAGAACAACATTGACTGTGCTGCTAAAAAGAAAATCTATGCCAGTGGAAAGGCTGAGGTCCAACGAAGAACTAGAGAACTTAAGAATGCCTGGTGGATAAAGAAAGCTCAAGAAATCTAGTATGTTGCAGATGTTCGTGATATATGGGGCTTTTCTAATGCTACAAAGGCCATCTATGGACCAACAAATTATAGTACGAATCCCTTACATTCAATGGATGGTACCAAACGTCTTAAGCATAAAGAGTCTATTGCACTGCATTGGAAAGAGCATTACCATGACCTCCTTAATCGTAACTCTATTGTGGCTTGTCTTCTCGCAAATTCTGCAACAACAAACTAGAGATGAGCTTGCAGTATCCCCTAATTTGGATGAAGTCAGTAAAGCCATTAATCAAATGAAGAACAACAAAGCTAGTGGACCTGATGGGATTCCTGCTGAAGTCTTTAAAGAAGGTGGGCCTGAACTTACACAACAACCTCATAAGTTCACTGAAAATATGTGGATAAGGAAGGAGATCCCGGAAGACTTTAGGGATGCCATAATTACAGCGTGATAGAACAGACTGTGGGAACTATTGAGGCATATCTCTTCTTGCTACTGAAGGTAAAATCCTTGCAAGGATCCTCGCAAATCACCTCCTACATATCTCTGAAGATATCCTCCCCGAATACCAAAATTGTTTCCACCCTTCTAGGGAGACAGTGGACATGATCTTCACTGCACGACAGTTTCAAGAAAAATGCTGGGAGCAAAACCGACCTTTATGTATGGTGTTTATTGCTCTGACTAGGGCCTTTGATACTGTGAATCGAACTGCCATCTGGACCATCCTTCTGAAAATTGGATGCTCTGATAAATTTGTGAATATTTTGCGACTCCTTCAAAGTAAGGCGACAATTTTGGATAACAATGGCTTCCATTCAGAGTTGGATCAGGTGTAAAACAGGAATGTGTCATTGCTCCGACCTTATTTGCTATTTTCATTGCTATGATTCTACACCTTATTGAGGGAAAACATCCTACTGGTGTGGAAATCACATATCGAACAGATGGAAAGCTTTTTAATCTCAGTAGGCTGAAGCAAAAAGTAAGGTAATTACAACCTCTGTCGTAGAATTTCAATATGCCGATGATAATGTAGTCTTCACACATTCAGAGAAAGTTCTTCAAACTATCCTAAATGTCTTTGCAGAAGTGTGTAGAAAGATTGGGCTCTCACTTAATATAAAAAAATCCAAAGTGCTTAATCAGCAGGTGCAAGCTAGTCCCTCTGTAGCACCATCAATTCAGCTTAATAGTGTGATGCTGGAGAATGTTGATCACTTTTCTTATCTAGGCAATGATCTCTCTGTAAAAGCTGACATCGACGCTAAAATTCAACATCGTCTGAGCTCTGCGAGTGCTGCATTCTCCTAAATGAAGCGTAGAGTGTTCAAGGATCGGGATATTTGCAGGGAGACCAAAATGCTTATTTACAAAGCCATTTTACTACCGACCTTACTGTACACCTGTGAAACATGGACCATTTATAAACACCACTCCCAACTTCTGGAAAGATTCCACCAATGCTGCCTCTGGAAAATTCTTCAAATTACTTGGGAAGATAGACGGACTAATGTTAGCGTTTTGGAAGAAGCAAAGACCACCAGTGTTGAAACAATTATCTTTCAACATCACCTTCGCTGGACCGTCCATGTTGTTCGAATGCCTGATTACCAACTTCCAAAGCAGCTACTTTACTCCCAACTTAAGGATGGAAAACAGAATATCAGTGGACAGCAAAACAGGTTTCAAGATGTTCTTAAAGATAATCTTAAAAAATGTAACATGAGCATCAAGAACTGGGAAGTTTTGGGCCATGAAGTTTTGACCAAGGAGGTCAGCTATCAAAGGCACTATGGGCTTTGAAGAAGCATGAGTACAGGGCGAAAGGGACAAATGAGCTAAGCGGAAGGCACGTCAAGCAAATCCTCATTGCGACTGTCTTCCATCTGGAAACTTATGTCCTCACTGTGGGAGGCTGTGGGGATCTAGGATTGGCCTCCACAGTCACTTACAGACCCACCATAAAATACCTTATCTTGGAAGACAATCTTACTCAGTCATGAGTGATTGCCAGTGAATGAATGCATATTGGTTAAGTGATGAAACTGTCTAGATATGGGGAATTCAGATTTAGAATTCTGTGGAATTCAAATGGTTATACAATAAAATACATATAAAAAGAAAAAGCAATAAAAATACAATAAAAACCATACAGCATGTAGCACAGTAAATTACAATTGCTACAACAGGCAGAAAAATTACTAAGTGGTCTGCCAGGACCCTCATCAATTTCCAAGCAGTCCACAGGGGGCAAAGTTTGTGAACCACTAGCCTAGATCCAATCAAAAGCAGTTTCTGGTACAGTCCATGTGAAAGAGCAGATACTGCACAAATGAAAACTTAAAATAAAGCCTCTCATCCCTGGTGAGAGGCAGGAGGGGAGCGTGTGTACCTTTGGTGAGCGATGTGGGTGGCTTGTTTTTTTGGGGGTTGCCTCCAGAGTAGATTAATGTTCCTGGCATCTATCTAGTATGACTGAATCTTGTGAATTATATTGTTTTGTTTCATTGGGCTTGCGTGTTCCAATGAACCCTGTGAGTGATGCTGTCGGGAGTCATGTACTCCCAGCAGGGTCACCCATGGCGGTAAGGTCAAGGGAGAGGATCCAAACAAAGAACGATCCAAGGAAGTCCTCAATGGTAGAACAGGACGAAGATAATGTGTACACTACAATGGCTGTGAAGGCGGATGAAGGATGCAGCAGATAAAAGACTTCTAATCGTTGTGGTATCCTATGCCATTGGATCAAAGCCTTTTTCTGTCAAGACTGTGTGTTGATCGTTGTGCACTGATCTCCCCACATAAAACAAATTCATGCACAGGCATCTTCTATACACTGTATTTTTATTGTAAACTTTTTCTGTATTAGGAAAATTTGTTTTTATTTGTTAATGCTTTATTGATGTTGTCAAGTCACTTTGAGCTCAATTGCTGGAAAAGCAGCATACAAATATTAAATCAAATCAACATCAAAATCAAAATCCCTAAAATAAAACCAGGGACTTTAACAGACAAAATCCACGCTAAAAAGAAAACTAGTGCGTAAAAATCATCAGTGAAGGTGACTCATGTATCTCTCTGGTGAGATTGTTCCAAGGGAGAAGTGCCTCTTCCCAGGAACACCCTTCTCCTCAATAGTCACCCACTTTACCTTGCCAGGCATGGACACCTTTTGAAGAGCCTCATAAAAAAATCTTAAAAGAATGGCAGGTGGGGGAAGTTGACTATGTACAGTACCTCAATCCCAAGCCACTTAGGGCTTTAAAAGAGAGCACCAGCACTTTGAATTGTGCCCAGAAACAGACCAGCAGCCAGTGTAGTTCTTTTAATACTGGAGAGGTATGTTCAAAGGAGTACATCCCTGTTAACTATCTTGAAGCAACATTGTGAAACGTGAGCTTCCAAACCACCTTCAAGAACAGCCCCTCATAAATATTTTTACAATAGCCACTTGGAGTGCAGAACAAGTGAGTTGGTCAGAAATATAGATGCCCTTGAGGAATAAATCATATGTGGCCTGCAACACTTGGGATCCAGGGGAAGAGTGGGGAAATGCCTTCCCTAAATTATGTTCTCCCCCCCCTTTTTTTTAAACAAATATGGCATATCACAATAGCGTTAAATTAAAAATCAAGTTGTTTAGGAGTTCAGCTTTGGCTTGTGTGTGTGGGTATAAATTTTAAATGGAAGCTGTGTATGATTTAAAGCACCGTAACTTTTAATACAGCTTCACACCAGGCTTATAAAAGCCTTCAAGCTAGAACATAGGAGGATTGCAGTCCAAGTAAAATATTGCTACCACTACCACCCTGGGCATAATATTTGGGGCTTACATAGCAATTTGAGAACTAATTTCTTCCCTGCATTCCACAAGAATCATTGTGGGCATTGTCTGATTGGCTTTATCCGAGCAATAAAAAGTTCAACACTACGAAATACCAACAAAGGAAACTGACTATTTCCTAGTGCTTTTGTATAACTTATCCAAATCAGGTGAAGATAAATCTCCCATTCAGCCTGATTACCAACAAAAATAAATATTCTTTGTACCACTTGATTTTTTGAGCTAAAAGCTTTTGTATTCAGATTTTAACTGCACGGATACACACTTTTAAAAGGGAGCGTAAAGCATGTGCTTAACTTTCTCCCATTAAACTAAACTGGACTGGTGATCCTTTAGCTGGCTTCTGACCTAAGCATCTACCCTTATGAATAAAGTTTTAGAACCAGCATCTCATTATCTAGTAATTCATCTATCCAATGAGGGCTAGTTAAATGGAAGCTAGTCAAAATTTCTTGCGTGACATGACTGCCCCCTTGTGTCAGACTCAACCCAGTTCTGTTTTAGATGGACTCAAAAGGTGCTCCACAAGCATTTAAAAGCTGACCTTTTTCATTCTTACTCATCTAATATCTAGATTTATAATAATTTAAAATCTTTTACTAAGACACAAATAACATGAGATGAGGTTTTAATTTGAAAGAAACTATTCCAGTAAATATCATTGTAACAGGTGCAACGAGGTGCACCTGGCGCCAACACTGTTATATTTTCAGCACCAGGTCAAGACTTTCAACAGCATTTGAATAGTACATTTTTAACTTGACTATCAGTTCTTATGGGTTTTAATTTGGTATGGTTTTAACTTTGTATACTTGTTTTCAATGTTTTTAATTGTTGTAAACCGCCCAGAGAGCTTCAGCTGTGAGGCGGTAGATAAATGTAATAAATAAATAAATAAATCCTGTGATTCAGTAGCTTTAGAAAGGAGACACTATGCAGCTTCTCCAAAATAATCAGTAACATTCTGGTCTGCCTTTTTTAACCCTTTGCAGAAAAAAACATACAAAAGATGAATTGTGTAATGTGTAATGATGAATTGTGTAATGAAAAGAAAAGAAAAAAGGCAGAAATGCTCAATTCCTACTGCGGCTCAGTCTTCTTCCAATAAAGGGTCTATGACCCTCCCGGGAAACATGAAGTAGAAGGGGCAGGATTGGAGCTTCAGATTGATAGACAAATAGCCAAGGAATACCTAATCACTTTGAACGAGTTCAAATCTCCAGGGCCCAATAAATTACATCCTAGAGTATTGAAAGAACTGGCTGAAGAACTCTCAGAACCGCTGTCTGTTATCTTTGCGAAATCATGGAGGACTGGTGAAGTGCCACATGACTGGAGGACAGCTAATGTTGTCCCTATCTTCAAAAAGGGCAAGAAGGAGGAACCAGGGAACTACACACCAGTCAGCCTAACATCAATCCCTGGAAAAATTCTGGAGCAGATTATAAAGCAGTCAATATGTAAGCACCTTGAAAGCAATGCAGTGATTACTAGGAGCCAACATGGATTTATGAAGAACAAATCCTGCCAAACTAATCTCATCTCATTTTTTCATTGGGTAACCTCCCTTGTAGACTGTGGGAATGCTGTGGACATAATATATCTCGACTTCAGCAAAAGCCTTTGACAAAGCATGATATTCTGATTAGCAAGCTAGCTAAATGTGGGCTGGATGAAACAACTATCAGATGGATCCACAGCTGGCTCCAGAATTGTACTCAAAGAGTGCTTATCAATGGTTCCTTCTCAAACTGGGCGGAAGTAACAAGTGGGGTACAACGGGGCTCAGTCCTGGGCCCAGTGCTCTTCAACATTTTTATTAACAACTTGGATGAGGAGGTACAAAGCATGCTTATCAAATTTGCAGATGATACAAAGTTGGGGGGAATAGATAATACCATGGAAGACAGAAACAAAATTCAAAGGGACCTTGATAGGCTGGAGCATTAGGCTGAAAACAAAAGAACGAAATTCAACAGGGATAAATGCAAAGTTCTACACTTAGGAAAAAGAAACCAAATACACAGTTATAAGATGGGGGATACTTGGCTCAGCAGTATGACATGTGAGAAGGATCTTGGAATTGTTGTTGATCACAAGCTGAATATCAGCCAACAGTGTGATGTGGCTGCAAAAAAGGCAAATGCTATATTAGGCTGCATTAATAGAAGTATAGTTTCCAAACTGCGTGAAGTACTCGCTCCCCTCTATTCAGCACTGGTTAGGCCTCATCTTGAATACTGCATCCAGTTCTGGTCTCCGCACTTCAAGGAGGATACAGACAAACTGAAACGGGTTCAGAGGAGGGCAACAAAGATGATCAGGGGACTGGAAACTAAGTCCTATGAGGAGAGACTGAAAGAACTGGGCATGTTTAGCCTGGAGAAGAGAAGACTGAGGGGAGATATGATAGCACTCTTCAAGTACATGAAAGGTTGTCACATAGAGGAGGGCTGGGATCTCTTCTCGATCGTCCCAGAGTGCAGGACACAGAATAATGGGCTCAAGTTGCAGGAAGCCAGATTTCAACTGGACATCAGGAAAAACTTCGTAACTGTTAGAGCCATACGACAATGGAACCAATTACCTAGAGAGGCAGTGGGCTCTCCAACACTTGAGGCATTCGAGAGGCAGCTGGACAGCCATTTGTCGGGAATGCTTTGATTTGGATTCCTGCATTGAGCAGGGGGTTGGACTCGATGGGCTTATAGGCCCCTTCCAACTCTACTATTCTATGATTCTATGAGATTCCCTATGAACAGATCAGTCGCTTCTCCCTTTATAAACCCCTTCTTCTCTGTCATAGGGACACAGAAGCTGCCTTACACCAAGTCAGACTACTGGTCCATCTAGCTCAGTATTAGCACTGACTGGCAGCAGCTCTCCAGGGTTATGGGCTGGAGTCTTTCCCAGCTCTACTTAGAGATGCTGGGGACTGAACTACATGCAAAACAGTCATGCCTCCGCAATATCAGCAACCACTATTGCTACAGATTTGCAACTGAACAGCTTGGTAATATCAATTAATTAATTAAAGAGACATTTACATATTAATAGTATAATGGCTGCTAGTGTCAAATGCCTTGCTTTTCCCCTTGCTATTTGCATGCCTAGAAGTCATGAGGGCCATCCTGGTAAAATTCCCTCAGGAATTAACTACAGCTAAGGGCTAACCTGTCATCCAGTTTCATTCTAGAAAATTCTAGAAAAATCTCAGTGGCACAGCATCTGCCATGCATGCAGAAGGTCCCAGGTTCAATCCCCGGCATCCCCAGGGAGGACTGGGAGAGACTCCTGCCTGAAAGCCTGGAGAGCTGCTGTCAATCAGTGTAGACAATACTGAACTGGATGGACCAAGGGTCTGACTCATATAAGGCAGTTTTCTATGTTTCTTGATGATACTCAGATTTTTGCAAATCTTCAGGAAGAATTCCACAGTTGTGGAGCAAGAACTCTTATTTAGATGTTATTGTCTGAACTTGCAACAAAGAGCACATGATCAGGATCTCCAGGATATTATAAAGTGGGATACAGAACAGGCAGACTCTTGGGTATGCGCACTCAAAGGCTTTACTAGATCATAATTAAAGCTGTGCCCGATGTTTACCAGTGGATATTCTGGTAAGTCTCCATTGCTTACACCTGTTTACAGTGACAGTGATATCCAACTAAGCCATATTCAGGTTAGTCATGTCCACACATTTCAACGGGTCTACTCTGAGTATGACTTAGTTGGATACACCTATCCACTCTTAGACCTACTGCTGCTTTAGTGCAGCATTACTGCTTTTCGCTTAAATCAGGACAACTCAGTTCTGTTCCTCTATGTGGTTCCTAGAGGAAAGGTAGCGACTGGAAGGCTCTTCCTAAGATGAAAGTTTTAGATACCCCCAAATACAGTCTTTTACCTTCTCCTTCCTCTCACCTTTCAGGTGATGCTTCTTCCTTCCACACCATCAAAGCCACTCAAGGAGAAACAGTGGACGGACAGACTGCCTTGCAGAAGTGTGGGGCATTGTTTTACAGGATTTATACTCGTTCATTTCAACACAGCATAAAAGCTTATGTCTGCACCAGTATCAGTACCATTGTCTACTAAGTATTGTACAGATGTGCTAGGGGCTGTCTGTGTTCAGCAGGACATCTGTTGCTGTTTTCCAAACAGTAGCCCCCTGTTTACCTACTGTTCAAAATATGACCACAAATGCTGCACACATGAGTCTCACCCTCTCACTTCTCTGGACAGAAGCCTAGGGTTTTTCCCAAGCTTTTTCCAACTGTGATGTTGAACCTCTGAAGAGTTCCAAAATGGTTCAAAAGGTCAGTGCATACCACTTTTTTTGTCCAGGTTATTTCAAAAATAAAACTTATTTAATAATGATTTAATGATTTAATGCCACCAGGAGATAACATTACAATAGGAATCAGGAAAATATCTAGTGAACAAAGAAACCCCACCTCCCCAAAAGGAACTATTGTGCAGGACTGACAAATCTCCTAAAATACTTCCTATTTTTAAAACAAGGAACATTACAAATAATCATGATTTTAATAAAAGAACCGTTTCCATTGAGGCAAAGGGCATGGGTAAAATGCATTCCAATATTATTATTTAAATGCGTACCTAAAATTTGATATGGGCAGGATTGGTTTAGATTTCTAAAATGAAAAGCAGATGGTTTCAGAATAACTGTTAAAATCACGAAAGCTTTATTACCCCTCAGTAGCTGCTCCCCGTTTATTTCAATTGAGGCCAACTACTCAGAGCCAAAAGTGCAACTGCTCCTTGCAGTGTGATTTGCTCATTCCAACTAAATTCAGTGAGGAATTCTGGGTTGGAAACTAGCTGCAGAAAGAGGCACTGAAGCTTATCACCTGAGCTGGATAAGCAATCTTGGCTGTTTAACGCATTCATGAAATGTAGCAATACATCCCTAACAAATTATTCATTTGAGTTTCCCCATAACTCTTGCATTTCATATGGTGCACATAATAAGTGCCTTTAAAACCACATAAACCATAAGCAAACTAAGCAGAAACAATCAGAAAATATCAAGTTAGCACCACATTTCTGCTTAGGGGCAGGAGAGCTCCACTGGACACCTGGAACTTGCTTGCAAAAGCTTCTTCATTCATTTCAAATGAGGGAACCAATCATAGCTTACAGTGGGAGAGGTGCACATGCATATGTACATGTACAGATGTAAGTACATAGAATAAATCCTTCCACTGAAATGAATGAAAAAGCTCTACATGCAGATCTCTTGCTCAAAATAGGCTAAGTACAAACAGATCTCTGGGATGAACTGTATATGTACAGGGAAAACTAGGCAAACCAATTCAGATTTATATCTGTCAGTAGATCAAAGTATCCCACCAAAACTGCACAGATTTATACTTTGGTACAAATCTTAAAATTAATTAGCAATCTAAGATGCCTCTATAGTAGAGACCAGTCCTAAGAAAATATTCAAAAATCTGTATATGCCAGTATAAAGGGTACAATGGCTGTTCATTTTGGATATTTTGTGTGGTGGAAATCTAAAGTGGAAGGATATTAACTGTTGCTACAGTACCACCTCCAGTTTGGGAGAAGTGGTCACATTAACTGCATTTGAAAAATATCCTTAGGAGGGGTGTGTGGCTAGCCTGCTGCCAAGATGGCTGCTTAACCCTGGATCTTGGTGAAATTCCTCATTTCTTTTGTACTTCGAACAGATGATTATCTAGACTTTTCATGGCCTGTGAGTGGCTTTGGTTGGGAGACTTAGAGGAGATCACAAATGCTTTAATTTTAGTTCTTCTAGCTTTTAACATCCCTGTTATGTTCCATGCTACTTTTGACAGCTCAGTGTGCCTGGGTGTGTGTGTGTGAAACTGACACACTCAAAATGGCAACTAATAAAGGGAAGTCAGGAAAACTGTCAAAGGACCCTGCTGAGCTCTCTCTGGCAGATTTAGCTGCACAAATGCAACAAATACAAATTAACCTTGTGGAGAGTTGGCAAGCTGCTCTCAAACCCCTTGAACAGTCATTTGAGGATCTGACCACCCAAGTTGCAGAAAGCTTTTGAGCTGGCTTTAAGACAAAAGATCAGAATAGACATGTTAATGGATCAAGTACTAAATCTCCAAATTAAACTGGAAGATCAGCAGGATCATAATTCCAGACAGAATCTGCGCATAAGTGGGGTCCTGGAAGGGACTGAAAAAAGAGATATGATTGCTTTTATTGTTGAATTACTTACGCAACTGAGCCTCACAGAACCTGTAGCAGAAGCTGATATTGAAAGGGCTCACTATGCTCTGCATTGTAAATCAAAGGATGGTGGTCCCCCCAGGGACACTGTTATTCACTTCGAGCAATTTCATAAGCAAGAATTAATCTATGCTGCACTGCAAAAGCTTAAATGGATCTCCTATGAAAATGCTGAATTACAGATTTTTCAAGATGTCTGCCCTGATACCCTGCTGCGCTGCAAGGGTTTCAGGCCATTCACTGTGACTCTGAAAAAAGCTAACATCCCCTGCCGCTGGGGTTACCCTTTCAAGCTTATGGTTCATCAAGGAGACCATTCTTATACAGCTTCAGCGATAGGTCAGGCATGTTTTATTACACAATCTTGGGCTTGAGCTCCCGAACCTACCATATGAATCCCCACACAACAGAAATACACTTCCACCTTCAGCCGAATGACCTAGCAGAAAGAAGTGGGGCACTTCTAAATCTATACCTCCTAGCCCTTCTGCAGATCAAACTGCTGGCTCCTCTTCCGAACCCAACTGAATTTCCTGTTAGACAACCTCCATTTTTTTTATATGTTTGCTATTCTGAGGAATGTTGCTGCTTAACTTTGACTCTTTCTCTGCCACTATCCCAATGTTGGCAGAGTCGACCCATGGGCAATCCTGGGATGTATTTCCAGATTGTGAGGCTGCAAAGTCTCCCCCACGATATGAGTTGACCAGTTGTTCTAATCGTTTAGGTCTTGTTGTGTTCTTCAAAGTTTTTTGTTACACCTTGTCATTGTTGGAGAATTTTAGGGATCTTGGACTGGGGGTCCTTGAAGAAATTTGAAGACACAGGCTTGAAGCAAAAAGGTGGGCCTTTATTCTGTACAAGCATATGCAGGGTCAGCCTCCCAGAGAGTCTGGTGAGGACTGCAATGAGACACTATCTGCATGGCTCTTTTATACAGTACTAATGCAGTATGTGACATTAGTTTACCAATCCCACAAGTTCCTTGCCACATAACGTAACAGTTCTTTCTCTTTGCAATCTTTCCAAACCAATCAGAAAACATTAGGTAATTCTACTCTCTAATTACATGAACACATGTACAAGTAATTTGTAATTGTCTTAATATACATCTTATTCCAATTTTCTGTCTGTCTTACTAACATCACCATTATACTGCTGTCCCCCATGACTAATGCTCTTCCAGGCCAGTTGAAACCAGTTAGTACCATATACTACATTCTACTGTTGTGAATGGGCTTTCATGCATACCCGGTACTTTCTATTTTCCATTGTTCTTGATCGGCCAGGCTAACCCAGGTACACCTGGAGATATTACAACATGTTCCTTAACGATACCAGGCTGAGTTTTGGCTCGCTCAACTTAGGGTGACTGGAAGTTCATGAGCACCACAGTTTTATTAGTTTGCTATAGGGGTTCTTATTTCTTATGATTTCTCAGAAATCCCATTCCTACCTTAAAGAAAATGTATATCTATAGAGAAAGGGTTATGAGTAAAGTTCTGGACTATAACTGGAGACCACACAGTTAAGAAAAGGCACTGGGTGATTCTGGCCAGCCACTATCTCTCAGTCTCAGAGGAATATAAAAGGCAAACTACTTCAGAAAACCTTTTTTATCATGAAAAGCCACTTACAAACACACCAGGACATCTTAAAATGTGTGCTAAAGCTCAAAGTTTCTTTCATTCCTACCTTGATAATGTTACAAAGTTTTTCCATTAGTTGAAGAAATTGCTCTACAGAACAAGAATAAGATATATTTGATTGCCAACTATTTCTTCACTAAAAATTAGTTTCCCAAGATCAAACTGTTTAAATATCAATCACAGGTTACATGCTTATTTGGTTTTGAACAATATACTCATTAAAGTCAGTCACACACAGGCCTATTTTTGGCAAAAGCAGGAGTTCACAGTGAGATGAATTTGACCATTGCCTGCTATCCAGCCTTTACTGACAGGCCTGACTTTTAATGCCAGGATTTTTAGGGTAACCTATATAACCTATGGGGGTTGTATATATGTAAATAAAATGAAGTTAGGGAACAAGGGTTGAGAAGTTCAGGCTGAATTTCCACTTGCACCTCTGTGAGACTGCATTTTAGGGGTCCCAAAGGCCTGTGGGCCCTTTTGCTTAGTTCCTTTGTGATTTTGTTATATTTCATAAACCTATATCTTCTTATATCTATGTTTATATGTATGGATATATAAAAATTCTCCATTACCCTCTCAAAGTCACATTATTCTTCCCATTCTCACCAATCAAACCTCCAGCTATAAAAAACTTAGGAAACGACTGGACTAAAACTGTTTTCCCTTAATGTGAATGGATTGCGGACTCCTGTGAAGCGTGCTAGAATCGGAACTTTATTACAGAAGGCAGATCCTGATATCGCCTTTTTGCAAGAAACTCATCAAAAAGATGTATCCTCTAATAAACTTAAAGGTCGATGGATGGGCGATTATTGCACAGCTTGTGGATCATCCAAATCCAGAGGAGTTGCCATTATTATAGCTTCTAGATGACTTTTCCATGTGGCAGAATTGCTTTTGGATCCCAAAGGATGCTACTTATTTCTTCGTGGTTCTATGAGACTCAAAAATAACTCTGGCATCTATCTACTGCCCGAGCACTCAACAATTCTCCTTCCTGCTTGACACCTTAACTCATCTTGAAACATTTGCTGAAGGTGATATTATTGTTGAAGGTGATTTTAATGATGTTCTGCACTATGGTAAAGACAGGAGTGGAGCAAATCGCCCTGCTCCCTGTCCTAACTCAGATTTCTCCCATGTAATAGATAAATTAGCTTTAATAGACATTTGGCAGGAACATAGCCCAACAGAACACAATTACTCTTTTTACTCAAAAAGGCATAAGGTTTATTCATGCATAGATATGTTCCTGATCTCCAAAACTCTGCTCCCTGCTATTGTTGATGCAGACATTGGTTCAGTTCTAATCTCTGATCATGCCCCTCTCACATTGGTGGTAGATTTGAAGCAAAATGGCTCCCGCACTGCCGCCTGGAGACTCAATACATCCCTCCTAAACCAAAGAGATTTGGTTAGCAAACTTAAGGAGTCACTCTCTGAATATTTTAAGCTCAACATCTCCCCTGTTCTCACCCAGGTGACAGTGTATGATGCTATGAAATCAGTAATGAGAGCTTTGTGTATTAAAGAAGCTTCCATACTAAAAAAAAAAAGTGGGAAACTGCTCTAATTGTGGAAATCTCTGCCCTTGAAACAGCCCATAAAAGAAAGGGTGGCTCAAAGATATACCGCAAGTGTACAGCAAAATGTACAGAGCTGCAGGCTTATGACATAGACACTAATCATAAGTCTTATTTACACAGAACAGCAATACTTTGAATTTGGAAACAAAAACTCTAAGCTCTTAGCCAATGCAGTGCGTAAATAGAGACTGAGAAATGTTCTTTCTAGTGTGCGCTTTCACGAAGGCAAAAAATGTTGTACCACGATTAATATTAGTTCTGCATTTGCTGATTTTTACACTAATCTGTATGCTACAGACTCACCGGAAGATTTTTCTATTGACACATTTTTAAAAGACCTTCAAATTCCCCCATTGAGCATGGAGCACAAAGAATACTTAAATAGTCCTGTTATTTCTGAAGAAATGACGCCCCGCTCGCCGCACAGCTGACGGGCGGGGCATAATTGCAGATGGGGGCAAAGCTGCTGCCTCCATCTTTAAATGGGGCAAAGTCGCACGTCGCACCTATGACGCAAGTGCAACTTGGCTGAAGGGAGGGGCGAGGCTGGAGGGCGTATTTAAGCCCAGCTGCCCCTCCTACATTCCTCTTTGGAATTGCGACGCCCACCCCACCCTCCCTTTTTTATGGTGTGCCTAGGGGTCGCTTTGGGGCCGAGTAGGAATTTTTATCCTGCCCACCCTTGTTGGCGGGCAGGTTTTTCGCCTGCTCCACACTATGGGAGGGGGAGGGAATCGGGTTAGGGGGCGTTGTTATTAATAGGTGAATTTGGCTAATTTGGTAAAATTGATATATTGAAGGCTAATGCCCTATGGGGCAGTTTTGTTATAGCACAGGTGCGGGAAGGGAAATAGTTAAGGACAGCTAGGTGGCCCCCTTAGGCACCTTTGGAGGTGACTGGCGGTTCCGGAGGGCCTGTCTCTCAGGGCTTTACGGCTCTAGAGCAGGATATGGGCTGCTTCTGGGGCCAACTTATCCTCATCTACCCAGGGGTTATACGGTCCCGGGTGGGGATGACATGGGAAGGCCTCCCTACTCACCTACAAGGTGTGGCCGGGGTAAGGGGTAAGCAGATGGGCTTGCCCTTGCCCTGGCAGGGGCTGGTTGCCCAAGAGCTGTATGGCAAGCTACTTGCTTATAGATAGTCCCGCACCTAGATTTTCCCTCTGCAGGTCACTTTAAAATTGGGTTTGTCTGCTGTAATTTAATAAAGTGGCCCTTGTTTAACCCAAGCTGATGTGTCAGTGTCTTATTTCACCCCTCAGCTGCAAATAGAAATCGCTATAAAACATCTGAAAAATGGAAAGACTCCAGTTCTTGATGGCTTTGGTGCAGAATTTTCTAAGACATTTAGTGAAATTCTCCTTCCTCATCTACAAGCACTGATTAATGGAATTATGAAGGGAGATAGGATCCCAGAGACCTGGAAACAAGCTAGAATAGTTGTCATCCCTAAACCTCATAAAGATCTGTGTTCTCTGGGGTCCTATTGCCCAATAGCTCTCCTGAATCAAGATGCTAAGCTACTTACTTCAATAATGGCTCAGAGGTTAAATGTATTTATCTCTAGATATATTCACACTGATCAGACAGGTTTTATTCCTAAGCGGCAACTTTCAGATGCTGTAAGACAGGTTCTTAATATTGTCCATCATAGTTCATGAACAGGCACTCCTCTTGAAGTACTTTCCCTAGATGCTTTCAAAGCCCTTGAGAATCTTGAATGGCCTTTCCTACCCCACTTACTAACTAAATTAAATTTTGGTCCTTACTTCCTTAATGTCATTCATTAATTTTATTCTGGTTCCCAAGCAACAATTCGTATCAATGGATTTGATTCCCCTTTTATTAATTTAACAACAGGCACCAAGCAGGATTGCCCTTTATCTCCCGTATTATTTGCAACTGCAATAGAAGTACTGGCTGATAAGCTTAGAGCAGACCCAAATATTAAAGATTTTGTTATTAATGGCCAAGAGCACTTTATCAACGTCTTCACAGATGATGTACTCCTATTTTTACAAGAACCTCATGACACACTCTCACAGTTTCAAACCCATTTAGCTAATTTTAAAGACATGGCGGGGTTAGAAATCAACTTCAGAAAGTCGGCACTTTTTTGCATCAGTTTCCCCTGATGAGCACAGGCTGACTTGAGTGATGTATTTGATCTCCTGCTGGTGTTTGATAGGTTTAAATATCCAGTGGTAACTATTACCAAAGATTTAAAACAATAAAAAAGCGTAACTTTGATGCATTAATATGAGATATTAAAACTGAACTTTATTCTTGGAAAAACCTTTCCCTTTCTTGACTTGGCAGAGTGGCTGCAGTGAAAATGGCCATTCTGCCCAAATTCCTCTTCCAAACTCTCCCCATTTATCTCCGAGACACTCCTAGAGAAATGGCAACAAATACTTGACTCTTTCTGTAATGGAGGTAAATATTTAAGCTTAAGTAAAGCAGTTCTGTATCGCTCAAGCAATAAAGGAGGTTATGGCATGCCAAATCTGCAGTTTTATGAAGCATCGCAGATTAAACAACTAGCTCAAATGATTAGTTTTGATGTAAGTATACCTTTGATTTCAATGGAAATTATTTTGGAAGTGAAATGCCCATCAACACGATCACTCCTTTTGTTACCACTGTCTGAATGTGCTCCTTGCTCAATTACACACCCTTTCTTGAACCCCACCTTGAAAATCTGGACTCAATGGGTCTGCAAACTAGCGCCTTGGCTGTCCCCTCTTCTTCCATTCCTAGATCACCCCAAACTTCATCACATTGACAAATATAGGCAATTTGAAGGCTGGAAGCAGAGGGGATTGCTAACAATGCGAGATCTGTTTCATCGAGGACATCCTTTACAAATTTCTCAATTAGACAAATGTCTCTCTGGGTTCATAGTCAACTAGTATAGAATCTTACAGGTATCCTTCTTTAGAAACACAATTTACATTGCAGAAGGTTTGCCACATTCTTTGACATCCTATCAAGCCTTGCATAGACAGGGAACTTCTAGCCAAAAAGGCGCTACCTCTATAATTTATCGCCTCCTATTAGAGTTCAAATATGGAAAAGAAAATTTGGCACATAAAGCTTGGGCTAAAGATCTGGGGAGGGAAATCACAGAAGAGGAATGGAGTGATATATCAGTAGGCCCACACTCAAGAGCCACCTCAGGCCTCGTCAAAGAAAATGCATTGAAAGTTATACATCTGTGGCACCTCACTCTGGTCAAACTGATTATATCAACTCCTCCCTCTCCCCTCTGTGCTGGAGGGGATGCCCAATCCATGGCTCCTTCCTACATTTCTGGTGGGACTGTAATAAAGTGAGATAATTCTGGAGTGATTTTTTTCAAATTGCTAGTAAAGTTCTTAAAGCTACAATTATCCTGGATCCGGCCTTGGCACTTCTTTTCCTTAAAGGGGGTTCCATTGTTCCTAAAACTCAGATGTCTCTCCTATCCAGATTCCTACTTGCAGTGAGGCTTGAAATAGCCAAAAATTGGAAGGGGGCAGAACATTTATCAATAACAAAATTGGTTTACCAGACTTTGGCAACTTGCACTAGATGAAAAATTAACTAAAGAGCAAAAAAAAGCTTGGGGAGAGACATCCTCCAATAAATTTACTCCAATATGGTGTCCCTTTTTATGTTATGCCATCAAAGATGAGGCAGAAGCGAGACCACCCTCATCATTAATTTCCTTTTGATGGGATGTGTACCTTGCTTTTTAATTCTAGTATTCTGCTTTCTGGTATTCTTTCTATTTTATATATAAAGCTTCTGTTGCTGTATGTACTCTTTTTCCATTTTATATAGAGTGACATGTTTATTGTACTTTGTTGTTTTACTTGTTTGTTGTTATATTTACTAGAAATCTCAATAAAACACCAATCACAAAAAAGAGAGAAAAATATCTTTTGGAAAACATGGTAGTATATATTAAACATTTTATTTTGAACGTCAGTTGTAGAACCTTGGTTGATTTATTTGTAAGGGAAGTTGAAATTTTGCCGATTGTTTTAAATATCTTGCACACACAGAAAAAATGTTTAGAAGTAGATGACTAAGGTGGTTTAGGGCATGTTATACATTACAGGCAAATACATATGGTTTTTTTAAAAAAAAACACCAAGAAACAGAGGTTCAAGAGAGGAGCACCATGGAGCACAGATGTAAGTGCTTAACTCTTTCCCCAACTGTTGTTTCTCTGCATCAAATTCCTCCTCCAACCTGTTTTCCTTTTTAAACGCACACACACACAAAACACACACACACACACACACACACCCAAAGTATCAGGTTATAATGAGTGACTTACTATGATTTTAGCAAACTGTCTCTTGGAATATCAGCTGCCAACATTACTATATGCTACATTTTACATAAAATGCTATGTATGCCATATCCAATATTAATTATTATCATAATATGATCAAAAGACAAATTCATGGATTTCATATAGCAGTGATGATAAGAATTCAATAAAATAATAAATACAGAACATTGTCTCTTCTCATCTCTCATCCCAACTCCTGTATTTGCATTTATTACTCTGTGGTGTCCAAAATCAGCATTGATAAAGTCAGTAGGTAGGCAGCTGCTCATTGTCCTTGCATTAGATGAGCCTTGTGCTTCTGAATAAGTAAGCAGCTGGAGTCTACTTGAATTACTTAACATCAGTTAAGACAACCAACTCATGGAAAACAAGGAATCTAATGTTTAATTTACTACAACATGAAAGAAGCAGCAATCTTTGCTCCATGAAAGCAGAACATCAAACATATGTGTCTATTCCAAGGTGTATTTTTATTGTTTTATTTTGTCAAAGTAAATGACATCCTCTTCTGTTAGCTTGTAAGTGTTGTTAGTGTTTGTCATTGCTGCATAAGTAATTAATACTGTGAAAGCTAATTCCATCTTGAAAATTCTTCTGTAGTTTGTAGGGGGATTATATTATGGTTTCTTAACTTTTTTTTCACCCAGATCTCCCTCCCCAACCTACACTTGAAGTTACAGCCTCTCCTCTGCTAGTTCATTCTCTTTTATGGAAAAAAATGGAAACCCAGTAAACCACCCAATGACAAGCTCCTTCCTTCCTACTCTGCACATATGCTTGCATAACTCCTGTCCTGAGGAAAACATAAATGGAAAGAATAGTCATATTAATTGCACTGATCAATGTATTTATTTATATAAAATAGTTATAGCCTGCCCATTAACCTGAGATCTCAGGATGAGGAACAATTAAAACCATTTAAAACAATGGTCCATTGTTGTTTTAAACTAAAAAGTACACAAGTGGACTAAAATATACAAGTAAGACAATAATAAGTCTATTATAACAATAATCTATATACAAATATTGGTATTCTCCTGTATCTCATTTTCCCTGTTTCTAAGGTAGAAAAAATAGTTGCACATTTAAAAGTCTGTAAAGGATGGACTACTGTATGACAAAAAATCTAATTACTTAACACAGAAGGAAACAGAATCAAACTTGCCCTTCAGGAACCTTAACACATCAGAAAAAAGTTTGTTGTTTCCTCCTGCCTGATCTTTGGCTGTATGCTTGCTTTGATTGCTGCAGTTTAAGTCCCCTCTGCAATTAATGATCAAGTTGTCTGTGCAAATCACATTTTAAATTTTGTGAGCTGCATTGAAAATAGAGTTGTGGTGATAGCAGGTCAGTCATTATATGCGACCACTTGAAAGTGAATAACCTGTATTTGCTCAGACTTTACAAGGACCTTTGGAAATAAGAGAGGAAGATAAAAGCAGAAATCATTTACAATATGAGCCATCTAGTCAATGCAAATAAGGATTCTTCCACACCACCCAGATTACAAATGTTGGCTCTGCACATAATTTACCTTTACACTAAGGAGATCCCTCCAAATCACAGAGTGAAAGAGGGCCCTTTAATAATCCAATTGCTATGAATATATAAAGGCACAGCTGTGATAGTTCCAACACTCAAAGTGATACTATAGATCTTACAAACTTAAGATGGAAGATTCTGCAAACAGTTGGCATAAAGTGGTATGTATATACTCTAAAATGATTAGATACCCATCCTTCTTGTGGTTTTTTCCCTTGGTAATAAAAATACTACAATGACAAGAGAAAGATCATTTTAAATACAGTAGGGCACCGCTTTACGGCGTTCTGTTTTAAGAACATAAGAACATAAGAAGAGCCTGCTGGATCAGGCCAGTGGCCCATCTAGTCCAGCATCCTGTTCTCACAGTGGCCAACCAGGTGCCTGGGGGAAGTCTGCAAGCAGGACCCAAGTGCAAGAACACTCCCCCTCCTGAGGCTTCCGGCAACTGGTTTGCAGAAGCATGCTGCCTCTGACTAGGGTGGCACAGCACAGCCATCATGGCTAGTAGCCATTGATAGCCCTGTCCTCCATGAATTTGTCTAATCTTCTTTTAAAGCCATCGAAGCTGGTGGCCATTACTGCATCTTGTGGGAGCAAATTCCATAGTTTAACTATGCGCTGAGTAAAGAAGTACTTCCTTTTGTCTGTCCTGAATCTTCCAACATTCAGCTTCTTTGAATGTCCACGAGTTCTAGTATTATGAGAGAGGGAGAAGAACTTTTCTCTATCCACTTTCTCAATGCCATGCATAATTTTATACACTTCTATCATGTCTCCTCTGACCCGCCTTTTCTCTAAACTAAAAAGCCCCAAATGCTGCAACCTTTCCTCGTAAGGGAGTCGCTCCATCCCCTTGATCATTCTGGTTGCCCTCTTCTGAACCTTTTCCAACTCTATAATATCCTTTTTGAGATGAGGCGACCAGAACTGTACATAGTATTCCAAATGCGGCCGCACCATAGATTTATACAACGGCATTATGATATTGGCTGTTTTATTTTCAATACCTTTCCTAATTATCCCTAGCATGGAATTTGCCTTTTTCACAGCTGCCGCACACTGGGTCGACATTTTCATCGTGCTGTCCACTACAACCCCGAGGTCTCTCTCCTGGTCGGTCACTGCCAGTTCAGACCCCATGAGCGTATATGTGAAATTAAGATTTTTTGCTCCAATATGCATAATTTTACACTTGTTTATATTGAATTGCATTTGCCATTTTTCCGCCCATTCACTCAGTTTGGAGAGGTCTTTTTGGAGCTCTTCGCAATCCCTTTTTGTTTTAACAACCCTGAACAATTTAGTGTCGTCAGCAAACTTGGCCACTTCACTGCTCACTCCTAATTCTAGGTCATTAATGAACAAGTTGAAAAGTACAGGTCCCAATACCGATCCTTGAGGGACTCCACTTTCTACAGCCCTCCATTGGGAGAACTGTCCGTTGATTCCTACTCTCTGCTTTCTGCTTCTTAACCAATTCCTTATCCACAAGAGGACCTCTCCTCTTATTCCATGACTGCTAAGCTTCCTCAGAAGCCTTTGGTGAGGTACCTTGTCAAACGCTTTTTGAAAGTCTAAGTACACTATGTCCACTGGATCACCTCTATCTATATGCTTGTTGACACTCTCAAAGAATTCTAATAGGTTACTGAGACAGGACTTTCCTTTGCAGAAGCCATGCTGGCTCTGCTTCAGCAAGGCTTGTTCTTCTATGTGCTCAGTTAATCTAGCTTTAATAATACTTTCTACCAGTTTTCCAGGGACAGAAGTTAAGCTAACTGGCCTGTAATTTCCGGGATCCCCTCTGGATCCCTTTTTGAAGATTGGCGTTACATTTGCCACTTTCCAGTCCTCAGGCACGGAGGAGGACCTGAGGGACAAGTTACATATTTTAGTTAGCAGATCAGCAATTTCACATTTGAGTTCTCGGGTGGATGCCATCCGGGCCTGGTGATTTGTCAGTTTTTATATTGTCCATTAAGCTTAGAACTTCCTCTCTCGTTACCACTATTTGTCTCAGTTCCTCAGAATCCCTTCCTGCAAATGTTAGTTCAGGTTCAGGGATCTGCCCTATATCTTCCACTGTGAAGACAGATGCAAAGAATTCATTTAGCTTCTCTGCAATCTCCTTATCGTTCTTTAGTACACCTTTGACTCCCTTATCATCCAAGGGTCCAATTGTCTCCCTAGATGGTCTCCTGCTTTGAATGTATTTATAGAATTTTTTGTTGTTGGTTTTTATGTTCTTAGCAATGTGCTCCTCAAATTCTTTTTTAGCATCCCTTATTGTCTTCTTGCATTTCTTTTGCCAGAGTTTGTGTTCTTTTTTATTTTCTTCATTTGGACAAGACTTCCATTTTTTGAAGGAAGACTTTTTGCCTCTGAGAGCTTCCTTGACTTTGCTCGTTAACCATGCTGGCATCTTCTTGGCCCTGGCGGTACCTTTTCTGATCTGCGGTATGCACTCCAGTTGAGCTTCTAATAGTGTGTTTTTAAACAACTTCCAAGCATTTTTGAGTGATGTGACCCTCTGGACTTTGTTTTTCAGCTTTCTTTTTACCAATCCCCTCATTTTTGTGAAGTTTCCTCTTTTGAAGTCAAATGTGACCGTGTTGGATTTTCTTGGCAATTGGCCAGTTACATGTATGTTTAATTTAATAGCACTGTGGTCACTGCTCCCAATCGGTTCAACAACACTTACATCCGGTGTTTTCCAGCGTTCTGCTGATGCGGCGGCTTTCAATTAGGGGAAATTCCCCATTTTAAAGCCGATTTTGCATTTTTGCGGCATTTTGCGGCATTTTCGAGTGACGCAACCCATTATAGTCAATGGGCCCTGCTTTACGGCAATTTCCACTTTAATTGGTTCCTAACTAGGAACTAGGGCCTGGTTCCTAACCCGCCGTATAAGCGGGGCCCTACTGTAGTTGCTTAGCATAATGTGATCCTCACAAACGGTAACATATGAGCTCCTATGATAATTCAAATAAACTGGTGTAAGTGAATGTCATTCCATCATGATATATTTTTACTTTTTCATGCCAACAGAAATGTGTTCAAGTAAGAGGCGTTAGCTACACCAAAGGACATATGTAGCTGACTAATCTCAGAGCAGAGATAAAGGTTCCACCTTCTACAAGATGCATCTTCTTCACATCTTCTGCTTCCAAAGAGGTTGAGTCTAGAGCAGGGATGGTGAACCTGTGACCTTCCAGATGCTGTTGGACTACAGCTATCACCATACCTGATCATTAGCCAGGATGGCTGTACTGATGGGAGCTGTTGTCAACAACATCTGAAGAGCCACAGGTTCACCACCTCTAGACTACAGTGAGGTGCTAGAATGGCCTATACCAATACAGTCTAACACTGGGGTAATGCCATATTTGAATGCTCTCCTATTTTTTAAAAAAACAAACGAACAAACGAACAAACTAACAATCTCAATGCAAACAGAAAATGATCATGTCAGGAGGTGGGGAAGCCCTAACCCATCCTTTTGCCTGCTGCAACATTTTTGTATTTACAGGAAGTTTTATTATAACACAAACATTCAAAAAACCTTAACTCTTGTAGACTGAAGTGGCACACTCCATTTCATCACCTGATGAGTATACAAGGTCACAGAGGAAGATGAGGAGGTGAGGTTGTAGTAAAGTTCCATTGGGTGTTCAAAATATGCTGTCTTCTGTCCCTTATAGCTCCTGAAGCTCTAGTTCATATGTGTGCTATTGGAACTCTGGCAAAGTCTGAGGGTTTTCAGGTGGGAGAATGAATCTCTTGCCTCACCTTTTCTATAATTTAGATCAGTGGTTCCCAACCTTTATGAGCACGGGACCTCCTTTATAAGCTGAAAAAAATTCATGACCCTCTCCCCCCAGGGAGGCAGGCTGGCTGCCAGGAAGGAAGGGGGAAAGCAGCCTTTCTGTGCAGCCTTGCTTCTTTTTGCTTCACAAAAAGCCCTCTTCTCATTCTAAGTAAGGGCACTGTCAGTAGCGGCAGTGCAAGGAGACGGGAATCAGTGATAGTAATCCCCTCTTCTTCCTGGTAGCTCCACCCTCAGCCTCCTTTGGCATCTGCCATGTATTTTATAGGGAGATGCCTGCCCTTAGTGCACCTGAAAGATGCTCTGGCACTTCAGCAAAAGGCCTCCCCTCTTGTTTGGAGTAAGGGGGAGGTGTCATCCGCAGCGCCAGTGGAAAACAGGCAGTGTCGAGGGAGTGAAGACTTGTTTAAATAATAATAATAAATAATTCATTTATTTACTGTTCATGGCCCCCTCTGTATTACTTCGTGCCCCCCCTGGGGGTCCCGGCCCCCAGGGTGGGAACCACTGATTTAGATAAATAAACCTATTTGGATATTGCATTGCTTTCAGCAATTTTACAGAGGAGATGTGAAGGGGTACAAATCTTTGCACTCATGAATCTCCCCATCTGCCAGAGGCTCCAGCTGGAAGTGACTAATATTCTGATTGAGGTTCATTTTAT
Organism: Rhineura floridana; assembly: GCF_030035675.1. Lineage (NCBI taxonomy): Eukaryota > Metazoa > Chordata > Lepidosauria > Squamata > Rhineuridae > Rhineura > Rhineura floridana. Next base: position 112,720,769 of record NC_084481.1, on the reverse strand, counting down.
AGAGTCACAAGGAGTAGCACTCCTCCTCACCTTGATCTTGCTAGAACAGGAAATGAAGTTCAGAGAAAAGACTCCCCTTTGTGTATGCCCCAAATATTCTATGTGGAATAGGAGGCCTCAGTATAGATCAGATCATACAAGGCATTTCCAAATTGTCGCTATTTTCAGGTGGAATTCAATCACATACCAGCAAATTTAGGGTTGATTAAAGTTGATTTGGAACTCTTGCACAACAAACCCACTTCCCCAAGACACTGGACTTTTTGTGATAAGGAAAGTGGTGGGCAAATGCGCTGGAAAGCATGGAACAAGATATGCTTGATGCAATGTCATCCAACCTCCTCGCAAACAGATCAGAATGAGTGCTCAGTAAATAGCCAATGTCATCCAATTTTCCCAGAAACAAACCTGGATGAATGCTCAACAAACAGGTCATCTGGAAGCAACCTCAGCGTGTGTTCATAACCCAAAGTGCATTGTGGTTGGAAACACAAAGCTAGTTCTGCTGTTGCTCTCCAAATCATACTGTTAGCTAAGGCAGCATAATTTTACATTGCTCCAGGTTCCTCCTCACCTCCAAGACATAAGGACATATCAAACAAGAACTGCTGCACCTTGGGCAAAAACAGGTGCATCAATATGAACAAGTTGATGAAGCTGGAGCCAATATCATACTGTAGCACCACAAGTTACACTCAAGCCAGGCTTTGGCCCCTAGTCCTTCTGTGGCAGTTCATTGGATCCAGTCACAAATCTACGTCTTGTCTCTTTTCTAAATGGGGGCAGGCACGTATGCTTCATAAATGCAGCCAAGATTGAGTTAGGGAGACCCCAGAGTTAGGGAGACCCCAGAGACACTTTTAATTTAGTGCCATTTTCACAAGGCTGCTGCTGGCTTACTGCTCTTTGCCCCCTGATATATTCCTGTCGTACTTGTGATGAAACAGACAAGTACCAATTGCAAAAGTTTATCCATCTTTCCAGACTAAGTGGAAACAGAGATTATAAACACATTCTTTAATCTCACTTTTACCAAGAAAGTTTCCTAATAGTACAGTAGGTAACCAATATTTTTGCCAGGCGATTTATATTGCCTGTCAAAGAGAAGTAATTTTATGCTCTCAGGTGAAATCTGTTTGCAGATACTTTTTTCAAGCACATGCCTTCAATTCACAAAGCGCCTCTTACTCACGCCTTTGTGGTTATGGAATTGGTTTCTTTCATACATGCTCATTTTCATGGCCCCTGGGGCATAGTAATTTATATGCAGCACTGCAGTCCAAGATTCAACAGCACATTATTCTTTCTGATTCCAAAGCCCTTCATTCTCTAACCAGGAATTACAGTGTTATGCAGCTGGGCTATAAAATATTCTTCATGCTGATATGTCTCTTATAGAGCATGGATCACTTTTACAGACTGAAGTGAAGCTGCATTTAATCTGACTTTTACATGCTAATTGGTTTACATGGATTGGCTGTATATTTTTTATATGTTCTGTAGAGCAGTTTGGAATACTTGCATGAAGGATTCTATACCAATACAGTCTTTTAAATTTGAAGTGCTACTGGTTTTCAGAGTTCTACCAAAGCAGGCTACTTAAGTAAAAAGAAAAGGCGGGGAGAACATTTGAAGTCATAGGTACAGGAGCATAAAAAGCATTTGTTTATGGATTTATTTGGGAAAGAAATCATGATTGTTAATTATGACAACTTAAGACCTTTTTCTTGCAGCGATTTGTAACCAGAAAACACTATTGCTTTTATTACATTGTAACTTTATAAGTCTGGATCCTGTGTTTCTGTATTATAGACAGATAGCTCAGTTCTACATATGTTCCATGTCTAATAATAGTTTCGTGACATTGATAAGAATACACAGGAAGAGCAAGATACAGTAACTTCACCAAATACTGCATAGAGAGTTTAATAGGAAGTTAGGCATGATCTTTATTTGATCACATCTTTATGTATGGTTGTGAAAGTTGGACAGTGAAAAAAGTTGGTAAGAGAAAAATCAACTCATTTGAAATGTGGTGTTGGAGGAGAGCTTTGCGCATATCATGGACGCGAAAAAGATAATAAATAATTGGGTGTTAGAACAAATTAAACCAGAACTATCATTAGAAGCTAAAATGATGAAGCTGAGGTTATCATAACTTGGACACATAATGAGAAAACATGATTCACTAGAAAAGACAATAATGCTGGGAAAAACAGAAGGGAGTAGAAAAAGAGGAAGACCAAACAAGAGATGGATTGATTCCATAAAGGAAGCCACAGACCTGAACTTTCAAATTCTGAACAAGATGATTGCTATTGGAAGTTGCTGATTCATAGGGTCACCATAAGTCGTAATCAACTTGAAGGCACATAACAACAAATTCTGTGTTTCTGTATTATAGACAGATTGCTCAGTTCTACATAGGTTCCATGTCTAATAGTAGTTTGGTGACACTGATAAGAATACATAGGAAGTGCAAGATACAGTAACTTCATCAAATATTGCATAGAAAGTTTAATGGGAAGTTAGGCATGATCTTCATTTGATCACACCTAAGCCAGGTCTGTGTTAAAATAAATATATGGGTTCCCTGTACATATCCCAGCACCTCTCTGAACATGTCCCAGAACCTCTCTGAACAACAGATGGATGCAATCTCAGTACTATTGCAATGAATGAAAACAATTCTCCATACCACATCATTGTTGTTTAAAAAGAAACAATTTCATACTCTTCAAATCTTAAAAGAGATATTTCCAATAAAGGCACAACATCACATTATTAAATACAAGAATAGTCTCATCTGTACACTGCTCTTTTAGCTATTTGATAAAAGTAAAAAGAGTATCTGATCACTCAATAATCAATGCAATAAATTTTGCTGAAAATGAAGACTGCCCTAAAAATGCTACCCCAAAATCAAATGTGTTCCACAAGCAGAATGGCTGTTCATTTGACTCAGGAATACTTTATAATGGACATCAAGAAAGCATATGTAAATTTCTACCTGGAATAATTATACACAAATAGCAAAGGTTGTTCTACAATTACGTTTTAGCTTCTTCTAGCATGCAGTGACTGAACTTGTCTGAAGCAAATGATAGCATAATTCAGAAATCTGTGACTTACTGTGAGATGTGAGTTATCGGGGTAAGCAATGTTTCACCCTCCAGGTCAAGTTCATCAGCAAAGCTGTTGGTCCTAATGAATGGTCCTGTGTTTGTATCTAAAAATGGAGAGTTCCTTTTCACTGTGAAAAAGAAACAGACAGGTAAACATGACACTTTACCTATATATTTATATATTAAACTCTATTACCTAGTTTAAGGACTACAGAAAAGTTAAAAACATTTTAAGTATCTGAATGAGTACCTTAGGGAAAATAATTAAAATCAGACTCAAATGTATCTTTAAAATACCAAGAATACAGTAAATGGGATTAGGGTGTATGAAAAGAAAAAAGGCTCTGGGTGCGCATGTTATTTTTCTCTTCCCCCACTCTATGCAAGTCTAGTATGAAATGCCCATCCTTTGTAAAGGTCAACAAAATTAAGGTCAACAATGCAGGCCTTTCTCATTTGACTACCATTTAAATTAGTGAAACTTTTTCTGCAGTTGGCCCTTCTGGAACTCACTTCCAGTTGACCTCTGTAAAGTTACCACACCAGTTTTTCAGAAAGATCTTGAAAATCCACTCATTCTCTGTGGCTTGCTCACGAGTGACATTCTAGCTCATTATTTAGTTTCTTTTGAGTAATGGATTTTTGAATTGTGTTTTTGTGACTGTATTTTAGAATGTTTTTAACTGTTTTTAGAATGCTTTACCTTTTCTTGTTGTTCACCTGTTTTTGTTGATATGTACGCTGCCCTGGGCTCCTTCGGGAGGAAGGGTGCGATACAAATTCAATAATTATTTAAATAATTTTCTGAACTGGATATGTACTTATTATTGCAGGTTTTATTAATGTTGTGGTTATATTGGCAGTTTTGTATTTATTTTATCATATTGCTATTTAAAGTTGTATTTTGTATTTATGTGTAAGCTGCCTTGAGCCAGTTCTGCTCAGAAAGATTGCCTATAAATATTTTTAAATAAGTAAATAAACAAACTATGAAACTTAAGAGCTGTACAACATTAGTCATAATCAGCGTAGGCCCACTGAAATTAATAGACATGACTAATTTAGGTTCATTCATTTCAGTAGGTTTGCTCTAAGTAGAATTGTATGCAACCCTTAGTCTGTCTATTCTAATACGTGAAATGGACTCAGGATTCAAGGGTGCTCAAAATATTAAGCAAAGGTAAGAATAATACAAACCCCTACACATATTCCATTTTACTTGAGCAAACAGATAAAAGAACTACCACATAATGCTACATAATGGATATCTGCTATGTCAACAAATCAGTGTGCTCAGCTATGGTTCTTTACCCAGTACAATGATCAACAAATGTTTTCCTGTGCTTTTGGTGCGATTAATATGTTAGGAATTGGGGGGGGGGCAAACAGCAAGCTGACACTTGGCTAGGAAGCACAGTAGTTGGCCCTGAGCAAGTCATTTCTCTCAACCTAAACTACTGGGGTGCTTTCCGAAGATCTTGGAAGGAAAGCAAATAAAAACAAATGCAATGCATATATAAACCAACCAAGAGCATGAAAAGTATCCTGAAAAAAGGAAGGTGTTTGGAGAAGTCTGCAGGGGGGAAGGGGCAGGCCTCTTGTGAACTGCATGACTGGAGCTGATCTTGCACTAATTCCCATTAACCCTGTGGAGAATTCATAGAGATGATGCTCCCCAAAGGTATTCCTGATTCCTAGGAGCAAATGGAAGAGCTCCTCAAATTAGTGGGCACAACCTCAGTCATTTGAAATAGGAGTTGAGAACTCACCTTTGCTTGCTTTTGTTGTATTCTGGATGGTAAGGATTAATTTGCAAATGTGGTCATGAGTAATGTGCCACTTCCCTTCCACAGTTATCCACAGTGAAAGATCTGCACTGCCCTCACAGGCTCTTATGTAATGCTAAAGGAATGGAGGCTAAGGCAGCTTGGACATGACCATGGTTCCCTTAAGATCTTTCTACATTGACAGTACATGATCAGAATCAGATTACCTATCTCTTCTCATAAACTCTTATTGGTAAGGACAATGACACAGATCAAAACTAAATTACAATTTTGCCATGTAACCCTAATACCACACCTAGGTACAGAAGTAATAATTTTAAGATCAATAACTTTGCAACAGTTTATGAAGTGAGAAGGGACAGAAATGCCACATGATATAAACTTTCAGAATAATGCCTATCCTCATGATCTTGTTAGTGTGGCTTCATTCAGTTTATTCCTCATTCTCTCAGCATATGATGAAGGTACTTATCTGGCACAGGATTCAGATGTTTATATATGTGATGCCCTGCTGAATGGAAGGCATATTTGCTCGGGGCCAGATTTTTCTGTGCATTTTCCTTCCCCACTGGAGAAGGGAATCAAAATCTTGCCTGAAGAGACTTTCACAGCACTGTGAACACAGCACTGTTCTCTGGTGGTTCCTTTCTCTACCCTCCTAATTTTACTTCTCCACCAAAAGAAGAAAACTTCTCTAACAAAAGGAGAAAACAAGGATCCCAGGGTTCTTCAAGTGCAAAATGAAAATGAAGTGTCATTTTAATATATTTAAACAAAATGAGTCATTTTAAACATATATTTGATCTGAAGCTATAAAATAATTTAAAATGTTCAACATGAGAGAAGGAAGATATTTACATCTGCTAAGAAAATATTGGACAAAGATGAAGGAGGTGTGAAAATTGGAGGGAGAAAAATCAATAATTTAAGATATGCAGACGATACCATACTATTAGCAGAAATCAGTAATGATTTGAAATGATTTGAAATGAATGCTGATGAAAGTTAAAGAGGAAAGCACAAAAGCAGGACTACAGCTGAACGTCAAAAAGACTAAAGTAATGACAACAGAACATTTATGTAACTTTAAAGGACATTTAGAGGACTTTGAACTTGTCAAGGATTATCAATACCTCGGTACAGTCATTAACCAAAATGGAGACAATAGTCAAGAAATCAGAAGAAGGCTAGGACTGGGGAGGGCACCTATGAGAGAACTAGAAAAGGTCCTCAGATGCAAACATGTATCACTGAACACCAAAGTCAGCATCATTCAGAATATGGTATTCCCAATCTCTATGTATGGATGTGAAAGTTGGACAGTGAAAAAGGCGGATAAGAGAAAAATCAACTCATTTGAAATGTGGTGCTGGAGGAGAGCTTTGCGCATACCATGGACTGCAAAAAAACCCAAATAATTGGATGTTAGAACAAATTAAACCAGAACTGTCACTAGAAGCTAAAATGATGAAACTGAGGTTATCATACTTTGGACACATCATGAGAAGATATGATTGACTAGAAAAGACAATGATGCTGGGAAAAACAGAAGGGAGTAGAAAAAGAGGAAGGCCAAACAAGAGATGGACTGATTCCATAAAGGGAGCCACAGACCTGAACTTACAAGATCTGAACAGGGTGGTTCATGACAGATGCTCTTGGAGGTCACAGATTCATAGGGTCACCATAAGTCGTAATCGACTTGAAGGCACATAACAACAACAAAAGAAAATATGTATTTTTGGTTGAAAAAATCTTATTTTACTTGGATTAGTAATTGTTTAGTGGGGTATGGGATTGTCACCTATGAGTTGAGTAAGATGCCTTAGACAGGAAACTATAACTCACCCTAAATCTCCATGTGTAACAATGGGATAATAATGCTGCCCAACAAAGTTGTAGGCGTTAATGAACCAGTGTATGTGAAGTGCTTGGGCCCTTTTAAAATACTATGGGTTGTATCTAGAGTACTCACGAACAGGACTCTGCTCATGGGAAGCTACCACTGCAGGATGGGGTTGTTGATGTGTGCGGTATTTGCGTTGTAAGCACTGTTACACTAGAGTATAAGTAGTCAAGAAATCCAAGAACATGACATAGTATTAAGAGTCCATTTACTTCGGACATTAAGGCATGTAAGCTTTACAAGCAGTTACGTTTTTCCCCCATAGCAAGAGCACACACAGAAAGCTGCTTCTTCTTCAAGAACAAAACCCCCACAGAGAAGCTGGCTGCTCTGTGGGGTTTTTTGTTCTTGAAGAAGAAGAAGCTTTCTGTGTGTGCTCTTGTTATGGGGAAAAACGAAACTGCTTGTAAAGCTTACATGCCTTAATGTCCGAAGTAAATGGACTCTTAATACTATGTCGTGTTCTTGGATTTCTTGACTACTTATACTCTAGTGTAACAGCGCTTACAATGCAAATACCACACACATCAACAGGGTTATGGGCCCAGATCCAGCGCGCATTATAACGGAGTAAGTGGTCTGAGCTGCAGACTGAGTTCCAGAGAGCAGCGTGATTGATTGTGCCAGACAGAGGTGAACGAAGATGGCTGTAAACATGTCTGGAGGCATGCCGATGGAGAGACTTACAGAAAATAATTACGCCAGCTGGAAGATGAGAATGCGGGCTTTCCTGATAAAAGAGGTTTTATTTGAGGTGATTGAAGGGACCCCACCAGCACCACCAACAGCGGCCTGGAAGCGGAAAGATGAGAAGGCGCAGGCATTTATTACCTTGGCTCTATCCGACTCTCAACTGATGTACGTGAGAGATGAACCCTCAGCCAGACGTATGTGGGACGTGTTGCAGGCTTTGCATGTGCAACAGACTGCGGGATCAAAATTGTGTTTGGCAAGAAAGCTGTACCAGATGCATTTCACCGGAGAAAGCACCATGTCTGAGCATCTTACTGAATTTAGGTGCCTATTTGCTGAATTAGAAGACCGTGGCGTGGAACACAGTATCCTTCAGAAGACGTATATTATCCTGGCTTCACTCGATGGAAGCTGGAATAATTTTGTCATGGCTATGGAAGCAATGCCAGATGGCGGCCTGAACGTGGGTTTTATTGAGGAAAAATTGACCCAGGAGTGGCAGCGGAGACAGGAGGCGTAAAAGGCCGAGCCAAAGGAAGCTGTCAGAAGCAAGCAGGCAAACTACCAGGAGCAGCAACGGCTGAAAACTTGTTATTTTTGCGGAGCGCGTGGGCACATTCAAAGGGACTGTGCAGTCAAGCAAAGAAACAGAGACGGAGGCTGGAAGCAGAGCAGTGTGAACTTTGTCAGCGCAGAAAAGCCTCATTTAATGTAGACAGAATGGGTCTGTGACAGTGGAGCATCCCATAGTCTCGTAAAGGACTTACATTTATTGCACACTTCAAAGGTGGTGCAGGATTCTGTTCTTTTAGCTGATGGATCGAGAAGAACTGTCAAGGCGCAAGGGACGTTGAAACTGAGTAAGATTGGCATAATTTCTGATGTATTGTATGTCCCTGAATTGTCTAATAATATTTTGTCAGTCAGAAAATTAACCAGCATTGGGTTTTCAGTGGTGTTTGAAAAAGGCAAATGTTTTGTGAAAAGAGGGGGTGAAATATGCATGCAAGGGAGCCTGAAAGATGCACAGTTTGTAATAAAGAGCAATCAGGCAGAGTGTGCTATGTTAAATGCTGGAACACATAAAGGCTGTGTACATGATTGGCACAAAAGGCTGGGGCATGCAAACTACGAAACAATTAAGAAAACCCCGAGTCTTAGTGAAAACATGAAATTGACTGAGTGTGGGCAGATAATGGATTGTGATGCCTGCCATAAAGCAAAAGATACAATTGCACCCAAAAACCGGGAGGCGGAAAGCTCGACAACCGCCCCTTACCAGCTAATCCATGTTGATTTATCAGGGCCAATAAACAGTTCACGAGGAGGTGCAAGATACTTTATGGTAGTGGTCGACGATTTCTCCAGGTTCACTCATGTTTATTTGCTCAAGAGGAAAGATGAGGCAGAGCAGAAGTTGCGTCTGTTCATCAAGAAAATTCAAACGCAGCATAATGTCACTGTGAAGGCGATACGATCAGACCAAGGGGGGGAGTTTACAAGCAAAGCATTACATGCATACCTTGAAAGTGAAGGGATAGAACAACATTTCACAGCTCCATTTTCTCCGTTTTCGAACGGGATAGCGGAGAGAAAAAACAGAGGGCTTCAGGAAGCTTTGAGAGCCATGTTGGAGGATTCTAGTCTCACACACTCTTTTCGGAGAGAATGTATTCTGTATGCGAATTACATACACAACAGGGTGTTACATAGTGCCATTGGAATGTCACCCTACGAGAAACTCACTGGGAGAAAGCCGAGGGTGCAGCACATTGAGAGATTTGGAGCCCGTTGCTGGGTCCATATTACACAAGGGAAAAGACGTGGCAAATTGGCACCTAGAGCACAGGAAGGGTTTGTGCTGGGTTTTCAGAATGCATATTACAGAGTGACTTCCCGGAAGGAGTGCTGGCTGGTGGTTGTCTCTGAGGGAGCTCTGCCTCAGAGGAAGCTTTTTTCAGGTTAAAAGCCAGCCAAGAGGAATCTTGGACTGGCTTAAATGTTCTCCAAGGTATAGGAGAACCGATCAGATTTTCCACAAGACTTCGTTGAGCTGTCGGCGGCTGGAATTGATCAGGAAATCCCTGAGATAAGAAGGCATGCCGATCGGCTGAAGACGGAGTCAGGATTTCCACGCAAGCTGTACTGAAAAAAAGCAAAGCGTTCTTTTTTTCTTCTTAAAAAAAACGTTCTTAACCAGCGAGCCTACTTCTGTCTAAATCTTATCATTTGGCTTAAATTACTACAATAAAAGGGATTTGTTTACGAATCAGCAACTGAGAAACCTGGGTGAGTCATACTTTTTCTCTTTTAAATATAATTAAGGAAGAAAAAAAATGTAAACAACTTATATACTTTTTTTACGACAAAAAGCTGGCCTGAATTTGGAGTTTTAAAGTTTAAAAACGGATGAGAGGTAATTATTATATTTTGGACTATTTTTCTCTTTGGACTATTTCTTTTTGGACGAATCTGCTGCTCGTATATGTTACTAATTGTTTGGTGTTGGGAACCAGAATTGTTTTGCATTCTTGGATGTAGATAAGAACTGTGCTGTGCTGGCTGGACTTCAATAACAGGCCTGGAATATTAACTCTTTTGTTGGTGGAGGAAAAAAAAAAGAAATAGACTGCCTCTAGGTTTTGGAACAGTGATTAATATCAGAAATTAAAGGCTTTTCTTGAAAATGACAACTAAAAAAGCAACTAAGACCCAGGAGCGAAGAAGAAGTTCTACTGATCCACAGGAAGGGGTTATACCCCCAGATATGTTTCAAAAAATAATGGAAGGGATTAATGATATAAAACAGGAAATGAAAACTGAATTGACAGATATAAAAGACTATATTAAAACACAAGTGGATGAGATTAAAGGGACAATTGGGCAAATAAAGGAGGATGCAAAAAACACTAAAGAAAAGGTACAAATCTTGGAGAATAGAACAGATATATTAAATCTGGAATTAGAAAAAAACTTGGACTATATGGCTGTGACTGAAATGAGAAATAAAGAGCATTGTTTGAGATTCCGTGCAATTCCTGAGGAAACAGGTGAAGACATCAGAGATAAAATTGTTAATGCTCTAGTAAAATTTCTGGATTTGAATGAAGATCGGATGGAATTTGAAATAGACAAAGTGTATAGAATTAATTCCAGATATGCAACAATGAATAAAATTCCAAGAGATGTGCTTGTTCATTTTATAAAGAAGACGACCAGAGATATGGTATTACAGCAACACTTTAAAAATACCTTTAAAATTGATGGTAAGGAAATACTGGTGATGAAAGAAATTCCTATTAGACTTTTACGTAAGAGAAAAGAATATGCTTTCCTTACAGAGAAACTTAAGTAACGCAAAATTCAATTTAGATGGGAGGTTCCAGAAGGAGTGATCTTTACATTCAGACAACAGAAATATAGATTGAATACTGTTCAAAAAGCAAGGGACTTCTTGAGAAAAGCTTCAAAAGATATGGATGAAGATAAACTCAAAGATATGGATATAATTCCTGGGAACAAAGTCAACAAAGATATGCAGAGGAAGGAAAGGAAGATGATGGATTAAAAGGAGCATCAGGCACATTTTAAAATACACGCTTAAAGATGGATTACAAATATCTAACTTGGAATATAAATGGAGCTAATACGGCGCAGAAGAGAAAGAAAGTGTTTCACTATTTGAAAAAATTAAAATTGGATATAATTTGTTTACAAGAAACTCATATTAAGAAGAAAGATTCCAAATATTTGATTTGTAAAAATTTGGGTGAAGAATTTATTTCGGCTGGACCAAAAAAAAAAAATGGAGTTGTTCTCTACATTAACCCACAATTGCTTCCTAAATTGGTATTACTGGATGATAGTGGTAGATTTGTGGGGGTTGAAATTACTCTACAGGGTACAAACATTTTGATAGTGGGTATCTATGCCCCCAATGAAGATAAAACAAGGTTTTACACAGGACTTATGGAAAAATTGTCAGAGTTTTCATATGACCATTGGTGCGTTATGGGTGATTGGAACGGGGTAATCTCACCAAAAATTGATAGGCTTTCTGAAAAAAATATCAAAGAGACACAGGGTAAATTACCGAAGATTTGCTTTGAACTGATGGAACATTTAGAATTGGTGGATACCTGGAGATATATAAATGATAATGCAAAGGAATTTACTTATTTTTCAGAAAGACACAAAACATTCTCGAGGATTGATATGATCTGGATGTCTAAAATTTTAGCGAAGGACACTTTTAAAATGGATATATTACCAAAAACTTTTTCGGATCATAACCCTGTGATATTAACTTTAAAAAAGAAAAATCTTGGATTTAGATGGAGACTAAATGAATCTTTATTACAGAATGACAAAGTAGTACAAGAATGTAAGAAGAAATTAAAAGAGTTTTTTGAACATAATTTACATAAAGGAACAAGTGAAAATATCGTTTGGGATACAAGTAAGGCATTTATGAGGGGATATCTTATTAAATGTAACTCTGAATTAAAAAAAAAGAAACAACAGAAAATGCAATTAATTTTGGAAGAAATAAAACAAAAAGAGGAAGAATTGAAAAAGAATCCAACTAAAGTTTCTATTGTAAATCAAATCAAAATGTTACAGAAGCAAGTATCAATGCTGACAGTTAGAGAAATTGAAAGAAAACTAAATTTTGCTAAACAAAGGACTTTTGAATTTGCAAATAAACCTGGGAAATGGTTAGCATATAAATTAAGAAAAGAACGACAAAAAAATATCATTTTAAAGATACAAGAAGGAGATGAGACGTTGACAGATAATGTAAAAATTAAAAAGATTTTTCATCAATATTATTCAACATTGTACAAATGTCAGGAAATTCCATCTGAAAAAATTGAAGAGTATATATCTAAACAGAATTTGCCTAAAATTACAGACTTTCAGAGACAAGCTATTAATGGCCCTATTACGTTAAGAGAGATATCTGAAGCTATAAACAAAATTAAATTAGGAAAGGCACCAGGACCAGATGGGTTATCTGCAATGTATTATAAATGTTTGGAGGAAGAACTCTTACTACCTTTACAGTCTACAATGAATCTTATTCTACAAGAGGGAAAGATACCGGATAGTTGGAAAAATGCTAATATAACATTAATACCTAAAGAGGAGCAAGACTTAACTAAAACAAAAAATTATCGACCAATATCTCTATTGAATAATGACTATAAAATTTTTACAATGATCTTGGCAGAAAGATTGAAAATAATATTGCAACAATTTATTCAGGAAGATCAATCAGGGTTTTTACCTAAAAGACAATTACGTGACAACGTCAGGAATGTCTTGAATGTCTTGGAATATTTAGAACAACGAAATGATAAACAAGCAGCTTTGATTTTTTTAGATGCTGAAAAAGCATTTGATAATTTGAATTGGAAATTTATGTTTCAGGTTTTGGAGCAAATGGATTTTGGAGACAATTTTATAAAATGGATTAGATCGATTTATACATCTCAGAAGGCTCAGATAATTGTTAACGGAGATTTAACGGATTCATGTGAAATACAAAAGTGTACAAGACAGGGATGTCCTTTATCTCCTCTTTTATTTATTCTGGTCTTAGAAGTGCTGCTTAGAGATATAAGGCAAGATAAAAGAATTTCGGGATTAAAGATAAAAAAAGAAGAATATAAATTGAGAGCATTTGCTGATGATTTGATAATTGTACTAGAAAATCCTTTGGAAGGAATTAATGTATTGATGGACAAATTAAAAGAATTTGGACCGTTAGCAGGATTTAAGATCAACAATCAAAAAACAAAGATGTTGGTGAAAAATTTAACTTTAAGGGAACAGAAAGAGTTAATGGACAAGACAGATTTTACAATAGAGAAAAAGTTGAAATATTTAGGTATCATTATGACAAATAAAAATTCAAAGTTGTTTCATAATAATTATGAAAAATTATGGACAGAGATTAAGAAAGACTTGCTAAGATGGGATAAACTACAACTGTCATTAATGGGTAGAATATCTGTGATAAAAATGAATGTATTACCGAGAATGATGTTTTTGTTTCAAACAATACCTGTAATATCCTCTGATTTACCTTTTAAACAATGGCAAAAAGATATCTCTAAATTTGTATGGCAAGGAAAAAAACCAAGAGTCAAATTTAAATTACTACAAGATGCCAAAGAAAGAGGAGGACTGGGATTACCAAATCTGAGACTTTATTTTGCTGCCTGCTGTTTAGTCTGGATAAAGGAATGGATCTTATTGAGGAATAAAAGACTATTGGATTTGGAGGGCCATAATTTGAAGTGGGGATGGCATGGATATTTATGGTATGACAAAGTAAAAGTAAATGTAGACTTTAACAATCATTTTATAAGACGTCCTCTGTTGAAAATATGGAATAGATATAAACCAAGGTTTTATTCGAAAATACCATTATGTGTCTCAAGTCAAGAAGCATTTTATAGAAGAGAAATGGCTGGAAAAGAGAAATGGTTAACTTATCAAGAATTATTAGAAAATGTACATGGAGAATATACAATGAAAGAGAGAGAACAACTGACAAAGGAAGGATATAGTTTTCAATGGTTTGCCTATTTACAATTGTTAGAAAGATATAAAATGGACAAGAAAATGTATGGGTTTGAAATAAGTAAATCTGATTTTGAAATAGGACTGTGTACAAATGATGAAAATATAATTGCGAAAATGTATAAACTCTTATTGAAAATGGATATGGAGGAAGAACAAGTAAAAGAGTGTATGGTAAAGTGGGCAAAAAAATTTGGTTATAATATACAAATGGATCAATGGGAAAATATGTGGAAAAAAGGTTTGAAATTTACACTATGCTATAATCTTAAAGAAAATTTTTATAAAATGATGTACCGTTGGTACATGACTCCAGAAAAGTTGTCAAAAATGTATAGCAATGTTTCTAATGTTTGTTGGAAATGTAAACAAGAAGGATCGTTTTATCATATGTGGTGGTTATGTAAAAAGGCAAAATCATTTTGGGCACAGATAGGTAGGAAGATGCAAAAAATTCTAAAGATAAATATTCAGTCAAAACCAGAATTTTTTTTATTGGGTTTTATGGATAAACAAATAGAAAAGAAATATGGAAGAATAATATTATATATGATTACGGCAGCAAGATTATTATATGCACAAAAGTGGAAAATGGAATCAACACCAACAATGGAAGAATGGCTATTGAAATTAATGGACTTAGTAGAAATGGATAAATTGACATGTTTACTTAGAGAAAAATCGACAGATACATTTCTTAAGGAATGGAAGCCTCTCTTAGACTTTTTGTTGAAAGATCAAAATAAAATGATGATACTGGGATTTGACGATTAATTAAGACAGCCTATGGAGAAAAGGGATTCTGTATGTATATATTAAGGGACAGGTTTGATGTATATTATAGCTGATCTGTGACAAATCGGAAGTCAACTATTTTATTTTCATTTTTTGTTGTTGTATTGTTATGTTTTTTTGACTTTGTTTTGTTTGTTTTTGGAAAAATTTGAATAAAAATTATAAAAAAAAATAAAATAAAATAAGAATGCATATTACAGAGTGTGGGTTCCACAAACACAGCAAGTCGTTCTGAGCAGAAGCATTAAAGTCTCAGACAAGCCTTGGGATCATGAACAAACAGTTATTCTCAATGGGTCAGATGAAACAACAACACCAGGACCAACACCTACACAAGGGGTGAAAGTGGAAGGAACACAAATACCACTGAAGGATGCATTAAATGAACTGATTTGGGGCAAACGTAAAACAAAGAAACGTAAGGCTGACGATCTGATGTATTCTGAGCAAGTCGTTCCAAGTACAAGTGCTTCAGATGGGGGTGCAGCAGGAGCCGAAGCTCCAATTCCCTTAAGGCGCTCTGAGAGAGCTAACATTGGGAAACCTCCTGACAGATTTACTGTAGGTATAGTCAGTAGCCCGGGTATGCACAAAGAAATACAAATGGATGCAGGAACGTTATATCTAACTTGTGTACAACCAAAGTTTGATTAATAAAGTTTAAGCTTGGAAACTGTAATGTATGATGCAATGAATTGAAATGTATTATTGGATGCATATGTGTAACTATGTATTGTAGAACTGTACTGCTGAAATGGAAATGTTATAGTTGCAAATGTTATAGATACAGTCTTGATGAAAAGGTGGGAGCTGTTGACCCTTAGGCAATACTACCTCTGGTTATTTTTCATCAAGTCTGAAAGCCTGGAGCAAGGAAGAGTTTTTGTTATGTCTTTGTAGGAACTTGCAGGCTGTCAAGGTCAACACCTGCTGGTTCCTAGGCAATGGGAGATAAGGGCTGGAGCCAGAGCAGCCAGCTTCTCTGTGGGGGTTTTGTTCTTGAAGAAGAAGCAGCTTTCTGTGTGTGCTCTTGCTATGGGGAAAAACGAAACTGCTTGTAAAGCTTACATGCCTTAATGTCCGAAGTAAATGGACTCTTAATACTATGTCGTGTTCTTGGATTTCTTGACTACTTATACTCTAGTGTAACAGCGCTTACAACGCAAATACCGCACACATCAACAGGGGTGGGGGAATGTGATTTTTGCCAGTTCCTCCTCCCCCCTGCAGGTCCCTGAAAAGGTGTTCTGCAGGATTGGGTGAGCCTCCAGAACAGTGTGGGAGATAACAAAAGGAGTTGCAACGGGAAGGCAGCATCAGCAAAAAATCACCTCCTTCCTCTTCTTCCAGCAGAAGTCCCATCTGCAAGTTGAAGCAACACTTCCAGTTGGGGAACAGCAAGTCTGGATCCAGTCCAGTATAAATATGTAGTCGTAACAGTAGTAGTAGTAAATATTTATTTTGGAATAGAAGTAAATTACAATTTCCTACTAGTTTTGAAAAAGCTGTGTATCTTCAATAAAGTTGTATCTTTTGAACAGAAAAAAATCCTAATCTGTTTGGGAAAGGGCTGTAGCTCAGTGGTAGAGCATCTGTATTGCATTAAAAGAAGGTCTTTAGTATCTACCCCTCTTTTTCCATGAGACCAGATATTATGGATTCCTGAGGAGAACTTTATTCATCACGTCCAGTCACACTCCTAGCCTAGTCTCCTGACCCTTTGCTCCTTCCTCCCAGCTCCACTGTTCAACTACCAGAGTCCTGCTCAGGACAAACTTCTTAAATTCAAACCTACAATTAACAGAATACAACAAGGTCCCAAATTAAATCCCCAGTATCTCCATGTAGGGCTGGGAGAGACTCCTGCCTGAAACCCTGCAGAGCTGCTGCCAGTCAGTGCAGACAATACTGAGCTCAATAGACCAATGCTCTGACTCAGGTTCCTATGTTCCTATCCCATAAATTACATCAGAATAGACAAAGTTAATCTCTGGAGCTGACAGCTGAAACAGTGCAAAGAGATGCAAGATTTACCTGCAGAAGGGGGAGAACTGGGAGATGGCTGTTCTGTAGAAAAGGATGACCAGGAATGCTGTCGGACTAAGTGAACAGGTGACAAGAGAGAAAAAAGACAGTGCACAGGACACAGAAACAGAAAGGGAGAAAGTCAGCTAGAGAGGCAGTAATGCAATCCAAGCCATAACTGCATCAGTTAATCTTTAAACAACAGGAAAGCAAGTTTTAAAAATATTACTTGCTAGTAATAATGCTAGTAAGGTACATGGCCTGTTTCTCTTCCATATACTTTAAAACTTAAAGATGCATCTTTTTGCATTCTTGAACATCAGATATGTTACAACTGGTAATATCTTCATGACTACCTAGATATCTCATGTCGTCGACATGTTATGACAACCAGGGAATGAAAAGGTCTGTTTTCTTGGCTTACTTCATCTTATATACTTTACCCCACCCTCTCCCATTTTCGCCTTCCATGGGTATTGTACTATTCTAGGGAATGAGGATAGAAAAAGCCTACTTTTCCCCTAGTGCGGAAGGTACATTTTAGCCTAGTATATATATGTTAAGGGAAAACCATAAGCCTCCCCAAATTATGGAAGAAGGGGGAAAACATGTGAAGGTTCATTCAGAATAAATGTTTTCTACAAATAAACAATGGGTAAGACTTCACATCTGGTCAGAAATCAAACTTTACCACAGGTTCAGAATGGCCGTGCTGTGCAGGTTTGAGATGTGGCAAGATCTGTGAATGCTTAAAGCTTCTTAATAAAGTGTTGCTTATTTAATGGTATTTTTTTTAAAAAAAATTATCAGCTGTTTATAACTTCAGTCAGTGATTTTATGGCTGAATGCTACATTACTTTATGCATTTGAGTAAAAAAGTAATCCAACAATTTTAAATTAAACAAACTATTTACTCCTGCAAAAAAAGAGAAGGAAAACAAACAGCTTCCATGTATTTTTGCCTAAACAGAACCAGAGGCCATCTTGAAAAGAATCAATAAGTGAACTCCTCTATGTCTAATTTATTTATTATAAAATAATATAATTTCTAGTTTCAGTAAACCTAAAAGAAAAGTATCATCCTAAGGACATTATCCAGCAAATGTGAAATCCTTTTAAGTCTTACTGAGTTTTCAAGGAGAATATTTAAGCACATTCTTAAGTCTATCCCATTGAAACGAGATTTAAAAGTGACTGATGAATTTTTCCCTAATTTTTCCTTCTTTTCTCTTGTGATAATAAAAAAAAGAAAATTACAGATTAAAAAATATTAGGGAAAACAATTCATTGCAATCAGGAACACAAGAAATGTAATAAAATAAACTGAGATTCTTCAGCTGTAATTTTCTACACACTTACCGATGAGTTAGCCCTATTGAACTCAGTGGCACTTGCTTTTAAGTAAACATGCATAACCTGGCAGTGCACATTTTTACTGCAGACTTCAAATAAAAATATAAAATAATGGGATTCACATGACATCATAATCAATGATAAGTAAGTGAAGAAAAAATAAATGGCACTGAGTAAAAAGAGTGGATTGACATTTGTTATAATACAACTATGGGGAACAATGTTAAGAATACATCATGTAATTAAACAAGACAAAATGACTTTTCCTATTTTTCTATATTAGTAATTCAATCATGATAATGGACAGATGTGAAAGAATGCACATTTTGATTTGTCCTGTTTCGTTTGCAGAATGTAGAAGTAATATAGTAGTAATATAGTCAATGGCCAGTAGGAGCATATGAAAAGCACTAAAAGCAATGTTATGTTTTCCAAGTCTGGCGTGCTGTAGGAAAATACAATTTCTTTAACTTACCAAGAAATTTTAACATTCCTTTTTGTCCTGTACACTTGTAAGAGTTTTGAGAGAAGAAAACAGAGAGGAAGAAAAAGAGAATAGATGTCAGAAGGAAAAGAATACTTTTGTTTCTAAAATGCAGTTAGTACCTGCTTATAGATGACATTGACCTTCAAATGGTGAAAGTCACAGTTAAAGGTTAATGTCACTTGTGTATAGAAAGCAGTGAAAGAAAGCTTTAACATCTTTTGTACTACATATCCTATTGAGAAACCAAGAACTGCATGTGAACTTTCTACCTGATATGCATTCCAATGTGGTATTCTCCACTGATATCTTACTGCAGCACTTTTTTTAAAAATTGAATTTACTTGCAAGAACATTTAACAAACAAGCTCTCGAAGGAAAGGGATCCGAAATCTAAAAATACTCAAGTGTGATTAGCAGGTACACAGAAGGACACACGTAATATACTTGCATGCTGGTGACCTGTTCTTCAGGATCTTTTTAAAAATAGAATGTTATACTGAAGACAGAAAAAATCTAAGAAAAGTGTCACATGGAAGAGAGATTAAAACAAAAATCAAAGGGCTAGTTAGAAATCAAGTGGTAACCTTCCAGATTAAGGCCAGGAGGTTTTAGAGTATTATGTCTATAGATCCAGAAATTGTCTCTTTCTAAAATCCTTAGATATGGTGATTTCTCTACAGGAAGTATTTACAAGTAGTAATTATTGGAATGAAAATATTTTGTAACAGACTGTTCACAGACATACATGCACATTAGTAACAATGTGTTTCAATAGTGTTGATACAGGCAGAACATCTACTTGTAAACTTTCTTGGATTTGTCAGAAACGGTTTTGTGCTAATATCAGTGCACATCACTCTGTGGACTGCTGCAGCTACACATGTCTCTAGTGCTCAGATATCAGCTCTAGCTAAATGACAGCTCCTTAATTTAGGGTGTAATCCAAACCCCAGCCAGGAAACAAAGAGGCCTATCAGGGCAGTGGGCCCACCACCACATCCACAACCTTTCCACTCATAATGGACAGAGTAGAAGGCAAGAGACAAGCAAATGACTGTGCCAGCCTGGAGCTCCCTCAGTGACTGGGCCTGAATTGGCCCTCATGCAGTCATGTGATGGCAATGGGGCCAGCTTGGGATCCAGTGTGGCCCCTCTCCTTCCCTTCCCCCAGAACACACTGTTTCAGGTTTTTCCACTGTGAGCCACCTACAGAGACCTCACTGGTGGCACTTCTGCCCCCCCCCAACATTTGAATCATTGGGATGGGGAGCTTCGCACTGGCAGAGTGACATTAACTTCACTCCACAGGAGGAGGCTATCTCAGGAAGAATATCTCTGTCCAACCAAAAAGCCTAGCACAAAGAGGGTTTGGACTGAAATGTTAGTTTATGCAAATGATAACCGAAATTCTTACCAGAATTTTCATATGGGTCCAAATGAAAGTTCTCAGATTTCCTATCATCCATCACACGGTCAAATGTGATTTGTGGAACAGGTAACATTTTATCAGGAGAAGTAGGCCCATTATCTTTTTCTGTCTTTAATTTCTTCTTTTTCACCTAGTAAGAATAAGTTTTAAAATCTTCTTTAAAGACCCACCCCAACTATCATATATTAACAATGCTAGCCTAATCAATGATTAATTCAACAGAACAAGTTAATTTAAATGAAGAGAGACAAAGAAAATAAAATGGTAATTAAAATGACCATTTATTACAGGAGAAAATAATACTGCAGTTCTACCTGTCATACTTCTTTGGTACAACTGGACATATTTTCATTTAGATTAAACACTCTTAGCAGCTGCAGACTATTTGTTATTTGTTCTTGAGCACCACTGGTTGACATGGTACCTTTGTATATTGTGGACTGCAGCCATTTACTGTAGTGATCACTGATCAATAGTGGCTCACCTGGTGGGGCAGAACTGCAGCAATAGCCTCTTGCAGCAGAGTTGCTGCCACTTACTGGGAGGGGGAGGGGCAAGGTGGTGGTAAGGTTGGGGCTATGCAAATGCACTAGCACAAACACCAGACTGGCTCTGCCAATTTGTCTGTGCAGCCCCAACCTCACCACCACGTTGCTCCCACCTGAACCCCAGCAGCAGAATTGCTGTCAGGAGGTTAGTGCTGAGGTTCGCCATTCATTTTAGCATAATCTGCATGAGATGGGGATCTGGCCCACTTGCTTTCAAGACATCTTTTAATCTTTTGAAGGTATGATAAATAACAACAAACACTTACCTGGTTATATTCACAAGTATAAATGAATACATAAAAATATCTTACATATGAATTCAGCAGTAAGTATGTAAGCACAATTTAGCATGAGAACAGAAAACCCCCATAGGAAACAGAGCAAGCTAGGTTTTCAAGATTTCATTCAAACATCCAAACAATGCAAGCGCAAATATAGGTTATTAGTCTATATTTCAATTTTAGGAACCAAGGCTATGAACATAATATTGCCATGCAGAATATATCCACAGTTGTATAAATGTTAACAAAGAGTCATGATAGGTTGTTCTTGGCTGTCAAATAGTAATTGAAGGCAACAGTCCTATGCCTCTAGAGAGGGTGTCCTAGGAACCAAAAAAGACATCAGATCTCCATCTATGAGGTCAGAGAGGGAGGCCTAATGTTGGATCCTACTTCCCCTACACAGAAACTTCTGTGGCTTACCAACACTGGAACCCTGACAATGGTAGGGCCAAAAGGGGGTCACGTAAAGGCAGTTTAGGGGTATGCTGGGGTGGATCGGGAAAAGGCTTGGATCCAAATGGTCCAATGACTTCCTGGTCCCCCAACATTCCTCTATATATGGGAGAGTGAAGGAAAAACAAAAACAGAAAAGGAATGGGGAAATGCAAGAAGAGTCTTCTGCCCCCACTTCTGCCCAGCCAGCAAGAGTCTGGCAGGGCTTTGGATAGGGCAGTTTAACGGCCTTCAGGTTCCTTAACCATGCACACCCCCCCAAGCCTTAGGACGTCATGGTTACCTTCCTTTGACTTGTTATCTATGGCCCACTGTAGAGCATTAAGGTACTCAATGCATCTACCCTGCTGCTTCTGCAGGGATTGTGTCAATTCATTTTTAAAAAATGATTTATAACGAATTTGTCACTATGGCTGAAAAAACTGTGTGAGGTCACTTCGGCACTAAATTTAAAAACTGTGAAACAAAATAAAGCAGAAATGCTTTATTTGAATTGTTTTACGAGAGATTTTTGTAAACAATTCCTTCCTGCCAACCAGACTATGGTAGGGAGATAGGGGCTTATTCCCACAAGTTGACACTTGGGATATTCTGTAAAGGGGCTATTCTTTCCCCTTGGCCAAAGTCCTGATAGGGATGAACCACTGGCCAGAAGTCATGAAGGGGAATTCCCAAACTGGGAAGGGCCCTGAGCCACAAATATTCCAGTGAAGACATTTTAGGTGTTGAAAGGATTTCTGCCAAATGGGAAGGGTAATATATGTAGCCAGGAGCAAGAACTCCCCAAATGGGCAAAGATACCCACATGTTACTGTAACTCAGTAAGGGGTGTGTTTCTGGAGACACTGACAGCCATGAAGACTCTCCAGTAGGGGAAGGGTTATGTGTGTAATTACCAATGCCAAGGTTTTCCCATGGAGGAATGAATGGCAAAGTTCACAAGGAGGGATATTGCCTCAGAACCGATGATTCAAAATAATATTAGAGAGATCATTTATCTTTGCATAATTACATTTTTATCCTTGTCTTCCTGTCATCATCTTCATCATCACCACCACCACCACTACTGACTTCCTGGTCAATACCACATTCCTTGAAGAAAATCCTCAAAAGAATAGCGTTCTATCTCCAGTGCTGTTTGTGGCTGAAACAAAATTTAGGAGAGAAAGGCTCTTCCTCTCCTATATGAAGGTTCACTTGCCTCAGGTAACTGTTGTGAGGTGGGGGCAGGGAGGGAAAGGAACTTCCTAAGGAGGAGGTTCCTGCTAGCTGGCTAGATGGGTCCAATCACCTATATACATTGCTATGTGTTACATCGCATGAATAATATCCTGTTCAGCAAATATTGGGTGATATCCGATGGCAGGGTATTCCAATTCCCCATTCCAATTTCAATGTGTTAATTCTGAGTATGACTAGAGTTAGATATCACATTATTTTCCAGAAAGGTTAGTTTATGTAGAAAAAAGGATATTATATAGGAAAGCACTCATTTGAATCTAGTTTTAAATATTCATGTATCAAAACATCAAAGGAAAATGGAAATGTAGCTCATTACCGATACCATCCCAGTTTTCTTTGGCTTGGGACTAGGAGACATCAAGTGATAATTTCTGGAAGGTTTTTTAATATATATTTTCCATGTAGAAGAGTCTGGGTTTTCTGATGCATAGCACCTCCACGCAGTCTAAAACATTGTTTAGAAAGGCAGAAACAACTGAGTTACTAAAATCATTTGCATATCACCAGAAAAACAAACAATAATTTATATTTAGCAACATATTTTTCTATTTATCATCTGTAAGCATGTATCTAAACTAGGGATAGTGGGAAATTCAGAATGAGGTGGGGGAGAGCTCAGTTCAGAAAACTCTTGTTAATTATGAGGCAAGTCAATCCTCTGTTTAGAATGGGTCAACAGTTAAAACAGGTTAGTTTCAAACATTCACTGGATTTTGTTCAAATTAATCCATTTTAACTGGCCCCAATGCAAAAGATAAATAAAAAGAAAAGAAACAGGCCTCTCATAAACAAAAACCAAGAAGATAATAAGAATGCCAGTTACAAATGTACAAAAATAATATATAATTGAAATAGATCACAAATGATGACAACACAAAATTAATAGCATGTGTGCTGGTGCAAAATACACTGAAACAAGATCTACATCACCATTTCCATCCATTACCAATTGCATGAAACATACTATTTTTGATTTTGAACAAAACCAAACAGAAGGGAGAAATGTGGTAGAATTAAAAGCTACCTCTCCTAAATAAGGAAGACATTTATAGAGGCATGAGAGCAGCTTCTAGACCCATGACAGTGTAAGCAGAAAGGGCAAAATCCAATTGGTTCTCCTAGAACTGTTGCTCCAGCAGAAGGAGTCTGCTAACAGGAGAGGAGGGTAGAGTATTTTTATTCATTCCACTCCCCTGCAGCCTCCAGTGCTTCCTGGAAATCTGTTCTGATGGGCTGAGGCATTCTTCAGAACAGATGTTTGAGGGTGCTGGGGCTACAGGGGAAAAGGGGAATGGGCAAACATCACCTCTTCTCTCTTTGTGGATGCCTCCACTGATCCAACGCAATAGAATTTTAAAACATTTTGTATCAAAATATATATACAGAAAGTGCAGCATATAGTCACGAAGTCACCTGAATGAGAGAAGCAGCTGCTGGAATTTGTCGGTTGAAGTGCTTCTGTCGTTGTTTCTGTTGTACCTTCAGAGCAAATCCAGAACCGAGAATTCCCTGGGGAACAGAAGAAGTAATTTTAAATGAGAAATCCTACACTAGCTATACCTTTTTAATTGAATTTCTGGCACATTCTGCTTGAATAAAATTTGGCACAAAGTTTGAGATTCTGCTACATTGGGGTCAGGCTTGCTAATACCAGCATCACTTCTGGCTGGTCCTATTTCAGCGGTCATATTTCCTATATTTTATATTATACTGGGCCCAGATATTTTTGTACATTTGCACTTCACTTACAGTCACACTACATAATAGAATGTATAGTAGAAAAACACTATAATGGACAATTACTACATTAAAGGTTTGTGTTACTCTTGCACAGGCATATTTCACATATGCCTATACTATTAATTGTTTAGGTAATAATAGAGGACTACAAAACCCACAATACAGTGTAACTGTGCTAAAAGCATGTATGTATAAACATCCAGGGCCTGTGTGATACTATTTATATAGGAAATAAGTCAGTTCCAACAGTACTGGGCAGAATCCAACAGGTCTGATTACACACAAATACAGTTAAATTCATCACTTTGGCACTGGTAAATATTAGCTCATGCTTGTTTCAACTCATACATGTAAGAACCCATCCAATGAGAAAATATTGCAATTATGTATATTAATTTAAGGTTAGTTAAAAACAGTTTGAAATATTCTAAGCAACCTACCGCAGGCAAGGCAAAAAATGAAATTGCAAATACAGAAAAGCAAGATGCAATGGTTTTTCCTATCCATGTTTGAGGCACTTTATCTCCATAACCAATGGTTGTAACAGTCACCTGAAAATAAGCATTAAGCATTATCAGAACACATTATTACAGTATTAGATCACATTATTAGAATAGTACCAGTATTATTGATATTTCAATTTGCTTTTCAGGCAGTAAATGAGCGATGTGAAATATACACTTTTATTCGAATATGCACAAAATGTTTTTAATGACACTAAAAATGCCTTGTTTTCCCCCATGTGGTAGGGCTTTGCACTGTATTTGTACAAATCACAAACCAAATAGGGCCGATTTGGGCTGCTTTGTATCCTGTCCAAATTGGGTTGAAGCAGGGTCATATCTTAGCTAGTTTCAAATCTATTTGTAGAGATATGTACAGATCTGTAGCTCAAAACAGTCTCTAATAAACCCAGACAGGGTGTCTCTGAAATTGAGCAATTACAATACCATAACAGAGAACACAAGAGTGGAGAGAGGGAGGAAGGCTGGGACTGCTGTCACCCCACCCAACACTCCCCAATCACAGTGCTCAGAGGAGGTGAAGTCTTACAATGCATAATTGTTTTTGTAAGTTCTGTCTCTTAGAAATGTTTGGTGAGGTTTGGGTGGCATTTGGGTGGCATATGTTTTCTGTTCTTCTGTCCCAGTCAATCCGAGTCCCATCCTTATTTACAATTTTTTAAAAAACAGTTTGTTGCCTGTGTTTTTTTAAAAACATTTGATTCTGATTGCTAAGAATTATTATTAACCCTTGTGGGCATATTCAGCCACAGCTTTCTGAATCCAGTATACTACTATTCCTCCTCCTGTTATCATCATCGTCATCATCATCATCATCATCCAGTTGCTACCCACAGACAATAGGAAGCAGCCAGCTTGTGTGGTTGATTGGTTGGTTATTATTTATTTATTAGCTGAACTTTGTGTGCATATTAGCCAGCGTTCTGAGTCAAGAATTATTGTTGTTGTTGTTTCCAACTGTTAACCACAGTGAACATTATATCTATTAAATAGGGACGGTGAGGGCAGCAAAAAAGCAATATTTTGCTGCCACTATTAAATCATCCATCTGCCGTCCAGCGGAGCTTTTTAAAATTGTCCGAGGGCTATTGCTTTCTGGCCCTAGGGACACGGTGGAATCATCTGAGGCCCGCTGTAATGAATTTGCTAGGCACTTCCAGGATAAAATCTTTTGCATCCGCCAGGACTTGGACTCCAATGTTGTAGCAGTTGAATCAAATGAGGTGTCCAGAGCATGGTCTTGCCTTGATTTTTTGGATGAGTTTCAGTTGGTACAGCTTGAGGACGTTGACAAGGTGCTTGGAATGGTGCGTGCAACCACTTCTAGATTGGATCCTTGCCCCTCTTGGCTAATAAAAGCTAGCAGGGCTGGAACTGCCGGCTGGGCCAGGGAAGTGATTAATGCCTCATTGCAAGAGGGAGTGGTCCCTAGCTGCCTGAAAGAGGCGGTAGTAAGACCATTTCTGAAGAAACAGTCCCTGGACCCAGAAAACCTTAATAATTACAGGCCGGTAGCAAATGTCCCATTTCTGGGCAAGGTCCTAGAATGAGTGGTTGCCGGCCAGCTCCAGACACTCTTGGATGAAACCGATTATCTGGATCCATTTCAGTCGGGTTTTAGGCCCGGTTTTGGCACGGAGACAGCCTTGGTCGCCCTATATGATGACCTTTGTCGGGAAAAAGACAGGGGGAGTGTGACTCTGTTGATTCTCCTTGATCTCTCAGCGGCTTTTGATACCATCGACCATGGTATCCTTCTGGGGAGACTCGCTGATTTGGGAGTTGGCGGTACTGCTTGGCAGTGGTTCCGCTCCTACTTGGCGGGTCATCTCCAGAAGGTAGCACTTGGGGAGCACTGCTCGGCACCCTGGGTCCTCCAGTTTGGAGTTCCGCAGGGGTCAGTTCTGTCCCCCATGCTTTTTAACATCTATATGAAGCCCCTGGGTGCGGTCATCAGGAGTTTTGGAGTGCGTTGCCATCAGTATGCTGATGACACGCAGCTCTACTTCTCCTTTACATCTTTTTCAGGTGAGGCTGTCAATGTGCTGAACCATTGTCTAGCTGCGAGAATGGACTGGATGAGAGCTAATAAACTGAGGCTCAATCCAGACAAGACTGAGATGCTGTTAGTGGGTGGTTCTCCTGACCGGATGGTGGATGTTCAACCTGTTCTGGATGGGGTTACACTCCCCCTGAAGGAGCAGGTTCATAGTTTGGGAGTTCTTTTAGAACTATCCCTGTCACTTGAGGCTCAGGTAGCCTCGGTGGCACGGAGCGCCTTTTACCAACTTCGTTTAGTGGCCCAACTACGTCCCTATCTGGATAGGGAGAACCTCGCTTCAGTTGTCCATGCTCTGGTAACCTCTAAATTAGATTACTGCAATGCGCTCTATGTGGGGCTGCCTTTGAAGACGGTTCGGAAACTGCAGCTCATGCAAAATGCAGCGGCCAGACTGATAACGGGGATCAGGCGGTCCGAACATACAACACCAATTCTGGCCCACTTGCATTGGCTGCCTATATGTTTCCGGGCCCGGTTCAAGGTGCTGGTTTTAACCTATAAAGCCTTACACGGCGCGGGACCACAATATCTGGTGGAACGCATCTCCCGATATGAACCTACCCGTACACTACGCTCAACATCGAAGACCCTCCTCCGGGTGCCTACTCAAAGGGAAGCTCGGAGGGTGGCAACAAGAAAAAGGGCCTTCTCAGTGGTGGCCCCTGAATTGTGGAATAGTCTTCCTGATGAGGTACGCCTGGCGCCAACATTACTGTCTTTTCGGCGCTAGGTTAAAACCCTCTTCTCCCAGGCATTTTAATAAGTGTTTTAATATGTGTTTAATATGTGTTATACACGTTTTAAATTTAAATTTTTTTTAAGGAAGCCCATTTTTAATGTTGTTTGAATTGTTTTAAATATGTGTTTTATTGTATTTTGATATTGTCTGTTGTGAACCGCCCAGGGAGCTTCGGCTATGGGGCGGTATATAAATTTAATAAATAAATAAATAAATAAATAAATATTTTATTTTTCCCTCACTCACTACTGCTGTTGGGAATCTGCCCCCTATATGACAAGGTCTTTTTAAAATATATACATATTTCTTGGAAAAAGCTATTTTTAAAGGTGGCTAGCATGAAAACCCCTAGAGCTCCTCACCTGAAATTTGTAGGATAATCCCCTTTATAGGAGCTACCATGGGCCCATATTTCATGTCCCTATGTGCATATTATCTCCATCATGCTGCCAGCATGTGCCTGCCTGATGCTACCCATTTGTGTCTAATAACACAAACCTAATTTTAAAAAACCCTCAATTTTTTTCAAAATCTTGAAGGCAGGAACAGGGTAAACACAGGAGGATGGCATGAGTGGGCTGATGTTGGTGACAACAACACCACTGCAAAAGCAGGGAGAGTGGTTCAACAGTAGCTTCCTACCTCACATGCCACAACTGGCTGCCTGAAAAACAATTACATTTAAAGATTTACGTAATAACTGAAATGACATTTAACAGATGCTTGAAATAAAATTGAGAATGTTTTCTAACAGGCACAAGGTGGAGTTACATGTAGCAAATATCACAATTGCTAGGCCTTTCTGACCTGTAACTATGAACCATTAAACCTCAAATATTCCATTCGGACAGTCTGAAAAGCTGTATTGTCACTGGCACACTAAAGAACTAGGAATCTGTTTTTTTAGTTCACTGGAAGCCTTAAATAAAATTTCTCCCTCTCTCTCATTTCTTCCTACTTTCTTCTTTACTAGAAACATGTACAACAAAGTATTTCAGATTCTGTAATAAAGAAGTGCAACAAAATAAGCAGTCAAACTAGCTGACTTTAGGTACTAGTAACTAATTTGTGTAATTAGAAATGTTTAAATAATGCTGG
Source organism: Rhineura floridana (assembly GCF_030035675.1). Taxonomy (NCBI): domain Eukaryota; kingdom Metazoa; phylum Chordata; class Lepidosauria; order Squamata; family Rhineuridae; genus Rhineura; species Rhineura floridana. The sequence goes on along the minus strand of NC_084481.1, from coordinate 112,691,888 downwards.
TGCCAAAGATAATATGTACAGTATACTTCCACAAACATCTGCATATTATTATTATTATTATTATTATTTATTGAATTTATTAGTCGCCCATCTGGCTGGCTGTCCAGCCACTCTGGGCGATGTACAAAATAGGCATACAATACCTAGACATTAAAAATCTAAAAACAATGAAGTTAAAATCTAGCCAACCCCAAAAGCCTGCCTGAAGAACCAGGTCTTCAAGGCCTGGTGGAAACTCATCATGGAAGGGGCATGGCGGAGATCATTTGGGAGGGAGTTCCACAGGGTGGGGGCCACAACTGAAAAAGCCCTCTCTCTAGTCCTCACCAGTTTGGCTGTTTTGACTGATGGGATGGAGAGAAGGTCTTTTGAGGCTGATCTTGTTGGGCGGCATAGCTGATGATGCTGGAGGCGCTCCTTTAGATAGACTGGGCCGAAACCGTATTAGGATTTAAAGGTCAAAACCAAAACCTTGGGCCCGGTAAGCAACTGGTAACCAGTGCAACTCTTTTAGCACTGGAGTGATATGATCTCGCCGCCGGCTGCCTTTAATCAGGTGCGCCGCCACGTTCTGTACCAGTTGCAGCTTCCGGACAGTTTTCAAGGGTAGCCCCATGTAGAGCATATTACAGTAGTCTAGGCGAGAGGAGACCAAGGCATGTACCACCAATGGGAGCAGATGATTGGGAAGGTAGGGGCATAGCCTCCGTATCAGATAGAGTTGATACGGTGCTGCCCGGCTCACAGCCAAAACCTGAGCTTCCATGGACAGTTGGGAGTCAGGAATGACTCCGAGGCTACGGCCCTGGTCTTTCAGGGGCAGTTGTACCCCACTGAGCATCAGGTCCAAATCCCCTAACCTTCCCTTGTCTCCCACGAACAGTACCTCGGTTTTGTCAGGGTTCAGCTTCAGCTTATTCCTTCCCATCCAGCGACTCAACAACTCCAGGCACTTGGATTTGGTTTCTATAGCCAACCTCGGTGAAGATTTAAATGAGAGATAGAGCTGCGTGTTGTCCGCATATTGGTGACACTGCAGCCCAAATCTCCTGATGATAGTCCCAGCGGCTTTATATAGATGTTAAATAGCATCGGGGAGAGGATGGAGCCCTGTGGCACCCCACAAGTGAGAGGCCAAGGGTCCGAAACCTCATCACCCAATGCTACTCTTTGGTGACTACCAGAGAGGAAGGAATGGAACCACTGCAGTACAGTGCTCCCTATGCCTAATCCCTCCAGGCAGTCCAAAAGGATACCGTGGTCAACGATATCAAAAGCCACTGAGAGGTCCAGGAGGTGCACTCACCCCTATCCAACGCTCTCCTCATATCATCCACCAAGGCAACCAAGGCTGTTTCAGTCCCATGTCCAGGCCTGAAACCCGACTGAAATGGATCCAAATAATCCGCTTCCTCCAATTGCACTTGCAACTGCTTCGCCACCACCTGCTCAACCGCCTTGCCCAAGAATGGTAAGTTTGAGATTGGGCGAAAGTTGTTCAAATCTTGGGGATCCAAGGAGGGTTTCTTTAAAATTGGTTTTATTACTGCCTCCTTGAGGGCTGATGGCATTACGCCCTCTTCCAAGGATGCATTTACCACCGCCTTGATCCACTTGCCCAGTCTGTCCTTGCAGCTCATAATGCGCCACGACGGGCAAGGGTTGAGTAAGCAGGTGGTTGGCCTTAAGGTTGAAAGCACCTTGTCCACTTCATCAGAAGGAAGAAGCTGGAACCGATCCTACACCACCGGAGAACCACTGGCCGACTCTGGCTCGCTCACTGTATCCATAGCGTGCGGAATCGCACTCTTTAGATGATCGATTTTATCTGCAAAGTGCTTTGCAAACTCATCATAGGAGGTCTTAGAATGTTTCATAGGTTCTGAAGCAACTGGACTGACCAGGGTTCGGACCACTTGGAACAGCCTCCTGGCACAGCACTCTGCAGATGCAATAGAGGCAGCATAAAAATCCTTTTTTGCTGCCCTTATCACCACATGGTAGGCTGCTGCAGCCGCTCTAACCCGTGTCCGATCGTCATCACAGCGAGATTTCTGCCACCGGCGCTCTAGCCATCTCACCTCCCGCCTCAGAGTTCGCAACCGTGGAGTATATCATGGTGCTGTCTGAGCTCTATTCAGGTGGAGAGGGCATTTTGGAGCCACCCAGTCTAATGCCCCGGCGATCGCCTTATTCCACTCCTCCACCAGGGTCTCGACCGAGTGCCCGTCTGCAGGCTCCATAAAGTCCCCAAGTGCATTCAGGAATCCATCAGTATCCATCAAGTGCCTGGGGCAGACCATCCTAATAGGTCCATTACCCCCGCGGAGGGTGTGTGGCATCGAAAGGTCTACTCTCACCAAATAGTGATCTGACCATGACAAGGGGGTAAGAGATGTGGCCCCCATTTTCAGATCACTCCCCTCCTCTCCCAAGACAAATACAAGGTCAAGTGCATGACCAGCTACATGGGTGGGCCCTGTGGGAATAAGGTGCAGCTCCCAGGAAGCCATGGTTTCCATGAAATCCCGAGGTGCCCTGAGGTGCATGTACGTTGAAATCCCCCAGCACCAGCAAGTTTGGGGATTGCACCCGCACATCCGAGACCACCTCCAGCACCTCGGCCAGGGAGTCTGTCATGCAGCGGGATGGGCGGTACATAAGCAGAATCCCTAAGCTGCCCTTTGGGCCCAACCTCCAGTACACGCAATCAACAACCTTGGTCTCATGGAGAGGAGGTCTGGGACCCCCAATAGATGACCGCCACTCCCCCTCCCCGACTTCCAACACTCGGCTGCTGTGCATATAGGAACCCAGCTGGACACATGGCCTCAAGGATGGGAGCTGCGGCCTCATCCAGCCAGGTTTCTGTAATGCATGCCAGGTCCGCACCCTCATCCAATATCATGTCATGGATGAGAGATGTTTTTTGGGCAACGGAACTGATATAAGAAAGAAACCTATCATTATAATGTAATACATTGAAGAACATGTAACACTAAAAACAGGGTTTAATTCATGAGAAAGAAAAGAAGGCAGGAAATTGAATTATAACATAGCTCATGTTAACATGCTGTAAATTCAAAGCATTATTTTAGGCCTTCATGACTTGGAAAACTTTACGGCACATGAGGTTTCAGGGCTATAGGCAGCCTGCCCAAATCCCACTCCAATGTTTAGGGGGAAATGTACCAACCCAAGTTAAAACAAACTCTGTACTGCTAGTTCTATTTATAACAAACAAGATATTGGTTAATGAATGGCTACTATATCTTTACAAAAACCAGAATGAGTGTAAAAAACAACATATGAAACAATTACAGCAGGGCCTCGCTTTTCAGCAGCCCACTTTTTGGCGTTCCGCCAATACGGCGGCTTTCAATTAGAGTAATTAGAGTAAGGCCCCACCCATACAGCGCTTGTTCTACTTTTACGGTGTTTTTCGGGCAACGGGTGCCATTTTATTGACAGAGTTCCGCTTTTCGGCAGGTTTCGCTTTTAGGCGGGAGTCTGGAAAGTAACCTGCTGTATGAGTGGGGCCCTACTGTATACATTTTCAAGAATTGTAGACTGATCCATTCATCTGTATGACAAGCTCCCAGATTGTACTCCTCCACCAAATACCTGAAGATGATTGTATTCTCCAGTATTTGAAAGAACAGCTATCATCATTAACATTACTACAACTGAGTCTTTGATTTAAAAGATTTGCAGCTGGATAAAAATATTACTTTAAAACACTATTTAGAAAATATGTTACCTATAATTCTGAATGAGAATATCATTCCCACATTTTGCAGGGACTCATTTGCCTCCACCCCACTCCCTTTCAAGATGATTCAGGACTTACTCCCAAAGAGTGGGGTGGAAAAATCACATGTAGACTGAGTGGCCTATCCAGGGGAGGGATGAGCTGGTTTATAAGCTAGCTCCTCCCTCAAACTTGCCTCATTTGCCTTGCAGCATCAGGCAAGTGTGTGTATGCACATGAGTGGATCCACAGGCCAACACTGAGGCCTATTCAGGCCTGCAGACTGGCACAGGTCTGCAGACACCTCAGCCTTTACAGCCAATCTCAGTGTTTTCACCCCATGCTCCTGCATCTGGCCCTCGGTTCCTTGGGTTTCCGCAGCGGCCCAGACCCAGGGCCTTTCTCTTCTCCTCCTTCTTTGGGTGTTTTCACCCCATGCTCCTGCATCAGGCCCTCAGCTCCTCTGGTCGTGGCAGCTGCCTATCTGGGCCTGCACCCGCTACAGGGCCTTTATCTCCTTCTCCTTAATTCGGATAGGTAACGGGTCAGGAGGGGCAAGGGCAAAGGCGGAGGCGGGGGTGGTGGCTGGCAGGGTGGGTGTTCCCTGGACTCTTGCCTCCCTCTCTCCTGCCTTATCTGCCCAATTTTCCTTGGGGCTGTAGTGCCTCCCCCTTCATTATAACCCCCCAAGTTCTCAGTTTGTCAATTGTTAATTGTATTGCTATTCATAATACTGCATGGGGGTTATTTTTATTTATTTATTTATTTCAAAAATTTATATACCGCTCTAGTTCCGAAACTCAGAATTCAGAGCGGTGAACATTAAAAAACAGAGATAATACAAAAACAGCATAATAGAATACCTAAAAACAAATAAGTAAATTAATACTAAAAAGTTCGACAACAATCTCACTTCAAACATTAAAAGCTAGTTGAAACAGGTATGTTTTAATCTGCCGACGGAATTCAATGAGAGACGAGGAACGTCGTATCTCAGATGGTAAATTATTCCAAAGAGTAGGGGCTATGACTGAGAAGGCCTTCCTCCTGGTGTTCATTTGGCGGATCATGAAAGTTGAGGGAATAATAAGAGTGCTTTCAGAAATCGATCTCATAGGGCGATAGGTTTTGAATTCAACGAGACGGTTTGTCAAATATACCGGCGCCAGTCCGTGAAGAGCCTTAAACGTTAGAACCAGAATCTTAAACTGATGTCTGGAGCTAATAGGGAGCCAGTGAAGATGGTAAAGAAGAGGTGAAGTATGAACCCGAGGACCAGTTTTAGTGATCATCCTCGCGGCCGCTCTTTGTACCTGCTTGAGCGGTCGAAGTGCTCTAGCAGAAAGGCCGACATATAAAGAATTACAATAGTCCAGTCGAGAGGTTACTAAGGCCTGTGTTACTTTCATTAATTCTGATGTTCCTAAAAATGGGCGGAGTTGACGGACCAGTTTTAGTTTTGCAAATGTGGCTCTAGACACGGCTGCAACCTGGGGTTCAAAGGTTAGGGCTGAGTCCAAGATTATACCTAAACTACGGACTTGAGATTTTAAAGGGAGAAAAACTCCGTCAAGTGAAGGCAGATGTCCAGTTCCTTGGGGGAGATTTTTGCCAATGAGAATGACCTCTGTTTTTTCTGGGTTTAGTTTCAATTTGTTTTTATTCATCCAACTTTGCACTGCTAGGAGACATTGATTAAGGCAGTTGACAGTCTCTACAGTGTTCAGTGGAAAGGAACAATACAGTTGTGTATCATCGGCATATTGGTGATAATGAATCCCAAATTTTTGAATGATTTTTCCTAAAGGGCTTACATAAATATTAAATAACATCGGGGATAAAACAGAGCCCTGTGGAATGCCATATTTTAATGGCCAGGGTTTAGAGCAATGATCCCCGAGAGCAACTCTCTGAAGCCTTTTTTCCAAAAAGGAGCGAAGCCATTTTAGTACTGTACCTCTGAGACCCATTTTAAAGAGACGGTCTAACAGAATGCTGTGATCAATTGTGTCGAATGCGGCAGATAAATCCAATAAAACTAGAAGGGACAGATTGCCTTTGTCATGTTCTAGTCGAAGGTCGTCGACTAATGCGACTAGAGCCGTTTCAGTCCCATGATTCGGTCTGAAACCAGATTGAAAGAGGTCATAACAGTCGGAGGTGTCTATAAACTTTTGAAGCTGTGAGGCTACCACTCTCTCAATGATTTTACTCCGAAAAGGTAGATTAGATACCGGTCGATATTTATTTAATATTTTAGGGTCGAGAGAGGGTTTTTTTTAGTAAAGGTGTAACCATTGCTTCTTTTAGGCATTCCGGTAAGTGGCCTTGTTGAAGAGAAGAATTTACGATTGTACTAATCCAGCTTGCTAATTTCAAATTTGATGTTTTTATCAACCAGGAAGGACATGGATCAAGTAAACAGGTTGTTGGATTCATTCCATTTAGAAATTGAGGAATGTCATCTGGAAGGATTAATTGAAAGGTGGCAAAAAGCGCAGGGTAGTCATTTTCTGATCTGATGTTCTTTTCCTCTGCCATTTCAGTATGATCTATATTAAAACGAATCTGATCCACCTTAGCTTCAAAAAATGAGGCGAATTCTTGGCAGCGGGCTTGAGAGCAGATTAAATGAGAGTTTGTTTGTGGTGTTTGAAGGAGATTATTCACTATCCGGAACAGTTCTTTTGGATGATTACTCGATGAGGCAATAGAGGTCGAATAAAAAGATTTTCGGGCTGCCATTCTCATCGAGGCATAGGTTTTTGCACATTTGTTGGCTTGAATCTTATCAAATGAGCTAGTTGACTTTTTCCAGCGCCGTTCTAGAAGCCGGTAGGAACGTTTAATTTTTAATAGGTCTTTTGAGAACCATGGAGCTAATTTCGATCTCACCATTTTCAGTGGGCGGAGAGGGGCCATTTCATCCACTATTTCGGTCATCCTATTATTCCAAGAGTTGGTCAAAATTTCGATTGACTCTCCCATATGGGGGTCAGCATACTCTTGTAGCCTAGATGCGAATATATCTGGGTCTAGTAATCTTTTTGGACGATATAATCTAGAGGAAATATTAGTCTCAGTAGAGAAGGACGGAATTAATAATTTGAATTGGATCAAATAATGATCCGACCATAATAATGGCGAAGTAGCCACATTATCAATTTGAAAATTCTTAGCATCTGGATCTGATTGAAAAATAAGGTCGAGAGTGTGGCCCGCCATATGAGTTGGAACACCTACTAATTGTTGAAGTCCTAAGGTGGACATCATGGTCAAGAACTCTTGTACCAACTTAATAGAGGGGGATTCCGCGTGAATATTAAAATCTCCTAATACTAACAGTTTTTGGGATTCTAGCCATAATCCTGAGATTAGGTCAAATAGCTCTGATAAGGATTGATTTAAAATATTGGGGGGGCAGTAAATTAACAAAATAACAATAGGGTCTTGTGAATTAAGCTTAAGGCACAGGGATTCAAAGCTAGAGTACTGTTGACAAGATAGTCTAGAAAAAGGAAGTGATTCACGATAAATAATTGCTACACCCCCTCCTCGATTAACAAGTCTGGGTTGATGGAAAGCTGAGTAACCTGGGGGGCAGAGACTGTTAAGATTCACTCCCTCTGGTTCTTCCAACCATGTTTCAGTTATACATGCAAAATCAGCCTGTTCATCTTTAATCAGATCATAAATGATTGCCGTTTTGTTATTCACTGATCTTGCATTAAAGAATAAAACTGAATGATCGGTGGATATTTGTTTTTCCAGGGCGGGTTGATCTATGCTTCGAGGAATACGGATAGGTGTTATAATGTCATAAGATGGATGAGAGCTCTTACAATGACTGCAACTAGTTAACTTGCTATATCTCCCTTTTCCTAATACTGTTAGTATGGGTTTGATCATTCTATTACTATCGGTTATGGAACACTGCTGCTCGGTAATTCAACATGGAAGGTGTTCCTGGGATGATGCTAATCTAGTAGTTGGATGTGTAAGATGAGAATGTTCCAAACATGCCTTTTCCACAATCACGGGGGGTGGTTGTGGCATAATAGTATGTCATTTATCATTAGCATCTGGCTCCAAGTGAGCAGAGGGTTGCTTGTTCTGTACAAGAGTCTTTCCAGCAGCAGCATGTTGTAATTGAGGTGTTAAATAAGTAGTCTGAGTGTCTGAGCTTGAGGAAGTATGTTCATGGACAATGGTCAAAAGGTTAGGTTTAGCCAAGGATAGGGTTGAGTGAATAAGATTCCGATTAAGAGCTGTGTACTCTGGGATTAAGGAGTAAGGACCGGTTGTGTTGATGAAATGTCTATGAAGCCCTATGCCTAGATCACTAAAACGGTGTTTATTCTTTAGAAGTGTGGTTACTACATCACTAGTTTTGAAAGTAAGAAGAACTGACATGCCACATCCTGTGTTTGACAGCATTTCAGCCTTTGTTAAATCACTGAACCTAAACCAGTTTAAGTTTAGAGTCTGCAAAAGATGTTGAAAAATTTGTGATTGTCATGATGATATGTTGAATGGTGGTAAGGTACTTGCGATAGAATTAAAGTATTGGTACTAAGTTGTAATTTCCAATTTGTATGAACCTCTGACTTTTTACTAACAAAAGAACAAGCTGGTGGACAATCTAATGGCAAAGAAACCTCAGAATCGGAGGTTGGAGTCATAAAGATGGTCTGCTGGTCAGAAACCTGAGATGTCAGTACATCTGTTTTTTTTTCTTGAGTTGAACAGGTTCGATTTGAGTTTCCTCTGGTTGAATTTCCTCTGGCTCGTTCTATAGTAAGTAATTCATCTAATAATTTGAAGAGTCGATGAAAGTTCATTTTTTTATATCTCGGGAGCTTCGTGTTTTTTATATTTTTTGGTTTAACTACCTTTTGCACATTCTTAGAATGTTTTTTCTTTACATTTTGCTTCCGGGGCAGTTGTTCCTTTAAGGTAGTCGAAGTAGCTCCGAAAGAAGATTTTGTAGCAGTAGTATCAGAGTCAGCCAGAGGGGGGTATTTCAGAAATTCCTTAGTTAAAGTTCGTAATAGATTATTTGTCTCCGAAATAAAGTTCTTAATAGCCCCTATTTGATCTGAAAGTAAAGATAATTGTAGAAATAAAAAAGAGATTTCGGGGACAGTGGGAGGCATATCAGGAAAAGTTGGAGCAGTAAAAGAATTTGAGTCTTCAAGAGATGCTTCCATTGTCGTTTCAGCTGGCAGCGTCTCCTTTAAAGTAACATAGTTGGTAGATACTGATTCTGTTTTTCTGGGCAAGAGCGCCTCAGCTTGAGCCAATTCGGTCGCTAACTTCAAAGCGGTTGGTGACGGGGAACTCTTCAGCTGGTGCAACACCTTAGAGCCCAGAGGCCAATCCAGGATCTCATGAGTGAGAGACTTTGGTTGGTATTTCGATCGTATTCGCTCAGGGTTGGTTGGAGATGATGGATCCTTTAAGCCTTTTAACTTTGGGGTGGTGTATTGTAAAGGTGAGGCATGTAGAGATTCTGATGTAGTAGGTTTTCGAGTGCAAAACTGGGTAATATTAAGTTGTTTTAAAGTCTTAGGACGTGGGTATTGTTTAGACGTCTGCTCAGTTAACTGTGAAGGTTTCTCTGTAAGTTCAATCTTATGTTCGTTCTCTTTTAAGTCTTCCTCGTCTTTACGCATTTTTCTCGTAAGGACCATCTTTGAGTAGCTGAGTAATAAAATAGCTGAGCAATAAAACGTCGTAAACCCATAAGAAGCACTAAACCCGTAAGAAGCACTAAAGCTTCACTGTCAGTTCGTGGCTTAGTGCACACACAGCACACACAGCAGTTTCGTTAGTCCTGGTGGGGGGGGAACGGGAAAGAGGTAAAGTGAGAGAAGGCTCTCCTAGCCGTGATTGTTCTCCAATTTCAAACGTCAGGAAAATGATTCTCCAGTTCCGTTGATGACACACTAAGTCAGTGTGAAATTACTCAGAGGAAAAATAAAGAAATAGGATCCTCACCGGGCTCTTCTCGACTCTAGGCGATACAAACTCTGGGAGAGACAAAAACACTCTTTCTACACCGCAACCATGTGGGGCTTCCTTTCAGGATAATGGATAATGGTTATGATGCAGGCTTATCCTTCCCATGCCCTGTCCATGATAAAATATCAGGACATTGTTCACCGGGGATTTAGGGATTTCTCTGGTGCAGCCTGGTTGAGATACGATGAGAATTTCAGACAGCAGGCAGCTCTGGACTTAACACTGCACTTGGATGTTGAACATCCAGGTCTCTGGCTACGTTCCATGACCCCTGCTAGGCCAGCTTTAGATGATAGGGCAGGCAGCGGTCACCTCATTGTGCACGCACAGACCTTGGCCTCTGGCTCCAGAGTCTCAGTGGGTTCAATCCCAGCAGGTCTGTTGGGCTTTTAACAGCTCAGGGCGGTGCTCAAGGTGCCCTTGCAAGTTCAAGCATGCTTGTGGGATCTGTGGGAGTAACCACCCGCTTCTCCTGCACGAGAGCCCGCCAGCTCAGACAGGGGCCCAGGGATCAGCAGCTGTCCAAGCGGGAGCTGGCAGCGGAGGTGGTACGCTGAAAGGCCAGTAGCCCCATTAAGTTGGCCCCACTAGCCAGTACCCTGATAGGCAGGCAGCTGCCTACCTATTGGATGGCTTTACTGATGGTTTTCGGATCCCATATGTGGGTCCTAGGATTTCCACCACTTCATCCAATCAGGCTTCTGTCCATGGAATGGCTGCTGTCATCTTGGCCAAGCTCAACAAAATAGCAGCTGACTGAATTTCTGGTCCCTTCCCCTCTCCACCTTTATCAGAGTTGGGGTTTCTCCATTGGGAATTGTTCCCAAGAACCAGTTGGGGGAATACTACCTTATCCATAACCTGTCCTTTCCTAAGGGGGGTTCTCTTAATGATGGTATTCCTCAGGAGAGTGCATCAGTCAGATACAACTCCTTTGATGAGGCAGTTAAAGTAGTCCAGAGAGGGGTGCATTATTAGTGAAATGTGACATTTAAGTCTGCATTTCGCCTGCTCCCAGTACATCCCCAGGATGTGGACCTGTTAGGTTTTAAGTTTCAGGGCCAATCTTATGTGGATAGGCAATGCCAATGAGCTGTTCCTTATCCTGTTCTGCCTTTGAAGCATTTAGTTCCTTCCTTGAGTGGGTGCTGAGGGACAGAACTGGCTGTTCCCTCAAGGCCCATTACCTGCATGATTTTTTATGTGTAGGGCCAGCAGGCACGTTGCAGTGCATGCAGCTGGTGGAGGCCTTGACGACTCTCACAAGTGAATTGGGAGTCCTGCTGGCTCCTGAAAAATCTGAGGGCCCCTCTTCTTGTCTTACATTTCTGGGTATTCGACTGGACATGGTGGGGCAGTGTTGCATGTTGTCGGCTGATAAACTTGCAGCATTGAGGGCCAGGCTTCAGAAGCGGTGGCTCTCAGGAAGCTGACATTGCTCCAACTCCAGGAGTAGGTCGGCTACCTTGTCTTTGCCTCAAAGGTAGTCTCTCTTGGCAGAACATTCTTCTGGCATCTATGTGATGCCATGAGAGGAGTGTGTTCTCAATTTCACTCCATTAGGAACTCTGCCAGGATGAGGGAGGACTTACAAATGTGACTCACCTTTCTAGAGAACTTCAATGGGCTTTTCTTCTGGAGAAATTATCTCCTCTTGGAGGCAGAGCTCCAAGTACATTCTGATGCGATTGGTGCCTGGGTTTTGGTATAATCTTCAGGAACCAGTAGTGCACTGAACAATAGCCAGCTGTGTGGCAGGATAAGGAGCTCACCTCGGACCTTAGTTTTCCTGGATTTTTTCCAATTGTTGTCGCACTCCACATTTGGCCTGCTGCCTTTCAGAATGGCTCTGTGCATTTCCAGTGCGACAACCTTGCTACAGTCTGTGTCATAAATTTCCAGACCTCCAAATCTACTTGAGTAATGAGCCTTGTGCAATCATTTATTCTGCAGCGTTTGTGTTTTAATATTCTGTTTGTGGCTCGGCATGTTCCAGGTCTGCAGAACTCAAGCTCCCTGCCCAAAGAGGTTTGCGTAAGTAATGATGCCCTCTCTTGATTACAGATGGAACATTTCCAGGAGTTAGCACCAGGAGCTGCACCCAACCCGGTCCCAATGCTGTCCAGCCTGTGGAGCCTTGGGAGTTAGAGGTGGGAGCAGCCATCGCTTCAGCTCTGGCCCCAGTACTCAGAGAGCCTACCAGCATTGTGCTGCAGATGTTCAGGTTTTCTGGGCTTCACATGCCTTGCCACAGTGAGCCATCTCCTGCAGTTCATGGTATCACGACAGGGCAGGGCTGTCAGCACTATTGCTGGTCATCTTTCTTCCTTGGCTTTCAAGAGAAAAGGCATCCAGGAGTCCACTGCTGATTTCAGGGTCAGGAAGGTCTTAAGAGGGCTGGGCGCGTTCCAGCCCTGGGGTGCCTGACAGACGGAGGTCATTCACCTCTGACATTCTCTTGCAGATATTGCCTGAGTTTGGCAGCCTGTGCTCCACAGCATATGAGGCAAAGTTATTTGTGGCTGTGCCACTGACAGCTTTTTATGGGGCTTTTTGCCCTGGGGAAGTTTTAGCCTGCTCCAAAACTGACACTTCTGCCACAGCCTTGTGTTTGGGGGATTGTGTCCTGGGTGACAGTATTGTGAGGCTCTCACTGCATATATCCAAGACTGATCAGAGAAGCAGAGGTTGGGTTACCCAATGCCCACCTTGTGTCCAGTTTCCGTCCTAAATAATTTTCTTTCCGTCAGGCCAGCGGGCGGGGTTATTCATACACCTCAACAGGTCTGCCCTGACTAAATTTCAATTTTAGTCTGTTGTTCAGACGGCCTTGTTGGCCTGCGGGCAAGACCCAGGAGCATATAGGCTACATTCTTTCCAGATTGGGGCGGCTACTGCTGCTGCCCTTATGGGCTTGCCCCCGGAAAACATTCAGGCCATTGGCAGATGGCAATCTGCTGCATTCAAGACTTATGTCCGGTTGTAAGTGTTATTTCTTGTTCTTTGCAGGTTTTCGGAGTCTTCTAGATCTGGCTTGGATTGTTCTCTGTAGGCATTTGATTCTGCTTTGGGCCCAGAGGAGGACTAGTTCTTCTATGGTAGGGACACAGCTGCAGCTCTCAGTCTGGGCAACAGTCCGTTGGGAGGCCAAGCATGGCATGCTGTGGGGAGAATTGTTACTGATGTAAGACTATGTCTTCAGGCCCCATGCCCCATGTTCTTGTTATCCATCTGGGAGAGAATGATTTTGTGCAGCAGCGAGGCTTGGATTTGCTGCACAGGGTGACTCACAGTTTTCACTGAATCAGGTGTTTATCATATAGTCTGATATGCTTAAGCATAGAGTCTGGAGGGATGCTATTCACCCCAACAGGATAGACAGGTCCTGGCATTGGATTAACAGGATGGTTAGGCAGTTGGTTCTGTTCATGGGATGGGCGTTCATTTCCCATAGCAGGATTTGTTTCCATTGTCCTCATCTCTTTAGGGATAACGGGGTGCACCTTTCAGTGCTTGGTTGAAATTTATTTTTGGAAGATCTGTGGCTGGGTTTAGCAGCCTTGTTTTCTTTGGGTTGAGGTGATCAAGCTTCAGCTGATCCCCTCTTGTGTGGAATTTGGGCAGGCAAGGAAGGCTAATAGCTGGATACTGAGGCATACTAGGGTTAAGGGCACCCTCTAGGGAACTGCCAGTGCTTCATTCCTGGTGGGGATCTGGGAGGTGTCCTCGTGAGCCTAATTTGCGCATCAGGGTGAATGCCAGTACAGTGGGGCCTGGTTGTGCAGGTTGGACGTGCATCCTTGGTTCTACTAGAAAGGAGGGAGAACTTCATCCCCATTCTTTGCTGGGGGGCCTCAGCCAGTGGCTGACTGATGCGCCCAGGGGACTGGAGGGAGATCTCCCTACCAGATAGGTTTCAGCCTCACCTGCCTGAAAAAGGTTCAATTTGGTTAATTTGGTTTAATTGGGTGAAAAAGTTCAAAAAAGTTGTTATATTTTTAATAAATATTTTCCAAGTTTGTTGTCACGAGTCTTCTTTTGGTGTGGTGGCAATCAAACATTTCCCCCCCAATTCACTTCAGCCAGTGAAGTCATAATACAAAGTTACCTGAAAGTTTAATATAAACTGTTGTGAAATGTGTAAGCATGTTTTCTTTATAAAACAAGGGAGGGGAAGTTGTACAGGAGAAGTTATTTGCTCTTGAAAGCCTCTTTACTTTTATTTGCTGATTTAAAACTAGAATTGTAAAAAAGGAGACAATATTTGAATAGGTTTGTTTGATCAGCTGGATAGTTTTACAACACTGTTGTCCACAGAATGATCGTACTAGCTCTCCCAACATCTTTAGGGCCAGGCATTCAGCACTGTTGAAACTTTGATGATATTTTCCAGCAAAGGCCAGCATAGTTGGAAGTTACAGTGTATAAACAGAGATTACAAAGAACAATGATAACCAAAGAAAAAGCCACACGAGACCAGAATGATTTGTAATAAATAAATATGTTGTTAATTAAAATGTTATAGCCTTGTTGGTGGACTTTCATTGCCATTCAGATATATCCTAGGTCAATACAACAAATAACTTTGTGGCACTCTATGTTTACTGTGTCATAAAACTTTGTATAGTAGAACCCACAAACATATTACATAAATCGAGCCCTACTCCACTATAACTCCACCATAAGACTCTTTCTGCTATAGTAAGCTAAGACAATGACTTCTCCGGAATTTGTCTCTTAGTAAGTATGTAGGATGCTTGATAAAATGTCAAGTATGAATTGTAATGACTGCACTGACTTCAAGGTCTGTCGATCATGACTTGAATGGATTCTGTGGACAGGAAGGTACAAGATAGATATCATAAAGCAATTTAAGAAAGATAAAATTGAAACATCATGGATTCAAATATGAAAATGGAAATGGACTGCCTTCAAGTCAATCCCGATTTATGACTACCCTATGAACAGGGTTTTCATGGTAAGCGGTATTCAGAGGGAGTTTACCATTGCCTCCCTCTGAGGCTAGTCGTCCCCAGCTGGCTAGGGCCTCCTCAGCTTGCCACGGCTGCACAAGCCAGCCCCTTCCTTGTCCGCAACTGCCAGCTGGGGGGCAACTGGGTCCTTGGGACTATGCAGCTTGCCCACGGTTGCACAGGTGGCAGGGCACATAACTTCTGAGCCACTCACTGTGGAGGTGATCTTTAGCTGGCCCTTTGCACCCAGGAGACACGAGAGGGGATTTGAACTCACAGACTCTGGACTCCCAGCCAGGCTTTCCTCCACACTGTGCTATACCAACTCAATTAGTACCTATGCAGACCACTCTACATTATAGCTTTGTGTTAGCAGATACATTCTGCAAATGCTAATTAGAGGTTTGAAGCCAACAAAGTCACTGTGCAAGCAGAATGAGTTCTGCACACACAATAAGACTTCCCCTCTTTCTCCTTCTCCTGCACATCCTCTCCACCAAATCTTCTCTGGAGGGCTGCGGAAACCCTAGAGCAGATTTGGAGGAGGGATTCAGGGGGCATGTGGGGGGGGGGAGAAGAGGGTGGGAAGTTCCTTTACATGGGCAAAAGTCATTCCACTCATGCAGTGACTTTGTGGGATATAGCCCAGATGAATTGTCTCATTTGTTTTTTAAGTCCCATTTATTTAAATATGGGGAAAATGAGGCACACTACTAACCCTGAGTTTCCACTGATTTGGGGCAATTCACCCCAAGAGATGGGAAATTTTCTTTCTATGAACATAAGTTAACGTATAGGATCCAGAAATTATCAACAGAAACTCAGAGAAAGAAATACAGAATTAGAAATGAAAGTATGTATGAATGAAAGAACAGCTACACAGCCCTGTACAAAAATAGCTCTAAAACATCAAATACATGTTTCCATTTCTCAGAATGTCATATGCTCATCGGGTGGATTCAAATGAAGTACAGGAATCTAACTAAAATCATAAAAGCCTAGCAACCACCCATTTAAATTAATATATTCTGTGCGGGGTTGCTCTTGAAAACTATTCAGAAACTTCAGCAGGACTGAAGTGTGTCATCCCAAGAGCTTCAGTGACTCCTAGTTAATTACCAAGCGCAATTAAAAGTTAGTGCCTTAACATTTAAGCCCTACATGGCACCACCTCCCATATAAGCTTCCCTGTATGCCACGATCATTGACTGATGCCCTCTAACTGATGCCATGGGTTGCAGAGGCCAAAACATTGCCCATAAGAAGCAGGGCTTTTTTAGATTAAGCACCCTTATTTTATTGTCAAGCTCCCTGCCCAAAGAGGTTTGCGTAAGTAACCTCTCTTGTTGAAGTGGAAGGCATTTGAAGGGTTTCATTTGCGGTCTGAGACAGGAGGTGAGACGACTAGAGCACCGATGGCGGAAATCTTGCGCTGAAGACGATCGAACACTGGTTAGAGCAGCAATAGCAGCCTACCAGCGGGCAACAAAGGCAGCAAAAAGGCAGTTTTTCGCTGCCTCTATTGCGTCGGCAGAGTGTTGTCCCAGGAGGCTGTTCCAAGTGGTCCGAAGCCTGGTCGGTCCAGTTGCTCAGGAACCTATGGAACAATCAAAAGCCTCCTGTGACACATTTGCTAAACACTTTGCCGATAAAATCGAACGCCTAAAGGGCAAGATTCTGTACGCCGTGGTTACAAATAGTGCTCCAGAGGCGGCCAGTTGCATTCCGGTCTGCTGGGATCGGTTTCGCCCTCTTCTCTCTGATGAAGTGGACAAGGTGTTCTCTACTGTGAAGCCAACCACTTGCTTATTTGATCCTTGCCCTTCTTGGCTCATTATGAGCTGTAAAGAGAGACTGGGCAAAGGGATCAAGGTAGTGGTTAATGCGTCCTTGGAGGAGGGTGCAATGCCATCAGCCCTCAAGGAGGCAGTGATAAGACCTATTTTGAAAAAGCCCTCCTTAGATCCCCAAGAATTGAACAACTTCCGCCCAGTCTCTAATTTACCATTCTTGGGCAAGGTGATTGAGCGAGTGGTGGCTGAACAGTTACAGACACACTTGGAGGAAGCAGATTATTTAGATCCTTACCAATCGGGCTTCAGGACTGGACATGGAACTGAAACAGCCTTGGTTGCTCTGGTAGATGATATGAGGAGGGCGTTGGATAGAGGAGAACACACTTTCCTCGTCCTCCTGGATCTCTCAGCGGCTTTCGATACCGTTGACCACGGTATCCTTTTACATTGCCTGGAGGGATTGGGAATAGGGGGCACTGTTTTACAGTGGTTCCGCTCCTATCTCTCCGGCAGATACCAACGGGCAGCGTTGGGGGATGAGGTTTCAGACCCTTGGCCACTCAACTGTGGTGTGCCACAGGGTTCTATCCTCTCCCCCATGCTATTCAACATTTATATGAAACCGCTGGGAGCCATCATCAGGAGTTTTGGGCTGCAGTGTCACCAATATGCGGATGACACGCAGCTCTATCTCTCATTTAAATCTTCACCAGAGTTGGCTGTGGATACCTTGTCCAATTGCCTGGAGTCCGTAAGTGGATGGATGGGAGAGAACAGGCTGAAGCTGAATCCTGACAAGACTGAGGTGTTACTAGTGGGGGATAAGAGAAGGTTGGGAAATTTAGACTTGGTACTTAATGGGGTGAGATTACCCCTAAAGGACCAAGTCCGCAGCCTAGGGGTCATATTGGACTCCCAGCTGTCTATGGAGGCTCAGGTTTCGGCAGTGAGCCGGGCAGCTTGGTACCAACTTCATCTGGTACAGAGGCTGCGACCCTACCTTCCTATACATCTGCTCCCACGAGTGATACATGCCCTGGTCTCCTCTCGATTAGACTATTGTAATGCGCTCTACGTGGGGTTACCCTTGAAGACGGTCCGGAAACTGCAGCTGGTACAGAATGTGGCAGCTCGCTTAATAAAGCAGAGCCGTCGCCGGGACCACGTCACCCCAGTGTTGATAGAACTACACTGGTTGCCAGTTGTGTACCGGGCCCAATTCAAGGTGTTGGTACTTACCTTTAAAACCCTATACGGTCTCGGCCCAGTTTATCTGAAGGAGCGCCTCCAGTATCACCAAATATGCCGCCAAACAAGATCTGCTTCACAAGACCTTCTCTCGGTCCCACCGATGAAAACAGCTAGGTTGGTGCAGACCAGAGAGAGGGCTTTTTCGATCGTGGTCCCCACCCTCAGGAATTTACTTCCATTTGACCTCCGACCTGCCTCCTCCCTGATGGTTTTTCGCCGAGCCTTAAAGACCTGGCTGTTCAGGCAGGCCTATGGGATCTCTGGGGTGGGTTAGGTTTTTATACTGTATTACTGAAGGGATGGTCTTAGATAATGTGATCTTAATACTGTGATTGTTGATTTTATGTGTTTTATTGTGTTTTGTATTTTATATTGTTGTACGTTGCCCAGAGTGTCCGTTAATTCGGACAGATGGGCAACTAACAAATAAAATTTTATTATTATTATTATTATTTAGAGAGCATCGTTTTAATTTCATTATGAGAGGGTTTTGTTTTTATTTTGAATATTGTTTATTTGTTTTTACATTATGTTTTATCATAATTTTTAGGATTATTTTTAATCCAAAGGCAGAGTAGAAAATAATAGAATAATGATGACTTGTCGCTCACTTTAAATTGGCTCACCCTGAAATATTACTTCCCTCTCCTAAAAAATAGTGTGTAGGTAACACAAGACCTGTGAAGGGATTTCCCCAGAGAGCCCTCTGCTGCCATTATATGGTGACTCACTGCTGAGGAACACGTCTCAATGATACATACTCTGGTTACATCCAGGCTAGAGTGCAATAACACACTCCATGTATGGTGCCTTTAAAGATGGTACGGAACTTCCATTTGTGTAGAATGCAGCAGCTATAATAGTTGCACATGCCAGGTGGTTGGAACACATTATACCAATTCTGTACCTATTACATTGGCTGGCTGTTTGTTTCCAAGCCCAATTTAAAATCTTAGCCTTTTAGGTCCTAAATGACTTGGGACCAGGTTATCTGAAGGGCCACCACAACCATATGAGCCTGTCCTAACTGAGATCAGCTTGTAAGGTCTAGCTTTCCAGCCCACATTAGATCAATGGGTATGAGGGGCAGGTGATCCCACATTTGTGGATTTCCCTCTCTGAGAAAATAAATATGACTTTTAAGAGAGCTCTGAACACATTATTTTGATCCACATTTAATTAATTGGTGTGCTTTGATTAATTGTGATTGCTCTTTTTTAAACAAGAGAGCATAGCGTAGTTTTAATCTGTGGTTTATATATTGTATTTTGCTATTAATTTTATGTACACTTTCATGAAGTCAGTGTAGCCACTAATGTAGTTTTAAAATCCTTTAATAAATAACGTATTCATTCATTCATTTATGCTCCACCTTTCAAAACATTTTCCCCAAGGCACACACACAAAAGTAATACAGTAGGGCCCCGCTCATACAGCGGGTTACGTTCCGGACCCCCGCTGTAAAGCGAAAACTGCTGTAAAGCGGATCCCATTGACTTACATTGACCAAAATGGCGCCCGGCGGCCAAAAAACGCCATAAAAGTGGAACAAGCGCTGTAAAGCGGGGCCTTTCTACAATTCACAACCGCTGTATTAGCGGAACACTGTAAAGCGAAGCGCTGTAAAGCGGGGCCCTACTGTAATAAAAACAATGTAAAAGGATAACCATAAAGTACATCAGCATAAACAATTTTAAAAACAGAAATCTAAGAGAAGATGGTTCCAGGGTGAAAAGCAGGGAAATGCTTGGTGGGCTAGATCTGGCTCCCAATTATTATGTTGCCTATGCCTGCTCACAGAAGTAATCCTCAATGGGAAGAAAGCTACTTTAAGACTGGGTTCATAACATACTGTCTGAATCTATAGCTTGTGAGTTTTTTCTTACATGTTATAACTCTCAAAAAAAATACTCAGTTCACAATTCTGGTCTTGCAATTTCTGATAGAAAGCTTAAAATAAGACTTTGCTATTTCATTGTAAATGCACTGGAATTGGAAGTGGGGGACACAAAGGTCTACCCACAGGTTACCACATTAAAATTTCATCACAACGCAGCAGGAAAAGTTAAAGGTTTCAATTAACAGGATGGTTACACACAGTCATTTCTCACTGCAAGGCTTTGATCTAGTACAGATCACCACAGGAGTGGTTGTATGACTAATCCTGTCCCTGTTTAATAGCCTAGAGAAATGAAACTGCAGGAAAGTTAAGATTACTGTCAGAAATAGCTGATCACAGAGAATAAACCATAACTAAAGGTGGCAAACAAACACTGGCTTATTTCATTTTAAACATGGGGAGGGGGGAGAGATTTAAATGTAAGTGCAATTTAAAAATACTTGGAGAGCCCATAGGCATCAGAGTCAAATATTTATCAGGCAATAAAGTACAGCCCTTTCACAGTGGCAAAGGGCCACTCAAATCTGTTTCGCTAAACAGCCACATGACTGAATAGGGGTGGCAAGTGTGAGACTTGCCTGGATGCTAATTCTGTTTGAGATGGCTCTGTTGATGCTCCAAGGACTGGGCCAACAGAAGCTGTCTGGGATGGATTCTGGAAATGGTAAAATCCTTCACTGAGACTGCTTGCTGTTGCATCCTTACTATTACTCCTGACCCTGTGATATTTTAAAAAACAAACAGATTTCTCACTAGGGGGTTTAGTGGAAGGCTCTTCTACTCATTCAAGTTAAGACACCAAATTTTTGCTGATCCTCTCCTGCCCACTTATGCCCTGTGCCCTCCCAAAAAGCTGCTCCTGAAGGTCAAGGGTCCCTCCAGAATGCAGTGCAGCACAGAGGGATACAGTAAGTAGGGAAGACTACAAAAATTGGGTGCACCAATTTATGTGAGTGGAAATGCTTTCTGCAAAGGCAAAGTCACCACTGGATGTAGCATTTTAAATCGGTAATACACCTATAGAGAACATGAAGACCAGATTATCAAAACAGTTCTACATGTTTTTATATGACTGAGACAAGAGAACCACTATATTACAAACAAAACCTGATTTAATTCCATGTTTATACAAATAATCTCACCTTGAAGTATACTAAAGTTCTGTGTGTTCAGACTTTGATCCTGCCTGGCACACTCATAAAAATAAAATTTATCCTGGTTCAGATTATTGCCTAAACTATGTTTTGTGTTTAGGCGAGCGTGAACAAACCATGGCAAACCTCAGCATTACACACTTTCCCTCCCCTCTTCTTCTTTGCCATGGTTTAGGTCACCCTTTCTGAATCTGGTGCCCTCCAGATGTTTTGGTCTACAACTTTCATCAACCCCAGCCAGCATAGCCAATGTTCAGGGATGATGGTTATTATAGCTGAAAACATCTGGAGGGCACCAAATTGGTGAAGGCTGGTTTAGGTGATTATCTGAACCAGGCTTTTGCATATGAGAAACAGTTTACAATTTAGGAACAGGGGACAGATCACAACAGGAAGAAATTAGCTATGTGCAGACAGGTCCCATTGTTACTGAAGGTAAAGAACCCAAAGTGCAAGCTGCTCCGTAACGGAAAATTGCTGGCTGCATTTCACCTGTTGGATTGTGGCTGTGGCCATTTACTATATACATTCATTGGCAGAAATTTTATTTATTTGTTTATTTATTTATTTGTTAGATTTATATCCCACCCTTCCTCCCAGTTGCCCAGGGCGGCAAACAAAAGCACTAAAAACACTCTAAAACATCATAAAAACAGACTTTAAAATATATTAAAACTAAACATCCTTAAAACATATTAAAACATTTTAAAAACATCTTTAAAAAAAGCTTTAAAAACATCATTAAAAAAAAAGCTTTAAAAACATTCTTTTTATAAAAAAGCTTTAAAAAGATCTTTTTTAAAAAAGCTTTAAAAACGCATTAAAAAGCAATTCCACAACAGACGCAGACTGGGATAAGATCTCTACTTAGAAGGCTTTAAAAAATATTGAGATGATTTAAAATTTCCACCTTATGAGCTTTAAACTTATTCAGGTAGCCCCCCCCCCCAAAAAAGGGGGGGAATTAATTTTTTTTAAAAGCCATCTCAACATTTGGCAAGGGCAGATTTTAAATTTGAAAACATTTACATCAATTGACGATTGCAAGTGAGCGATGATTCACCCCACTCCACTGGAGCTGATACCTCTATCAAAGTTAACCTAAACAGATTCATTTTTAAATATCTTCATCTAGTTTATAATTACTTAGATATGTAATTTATTTCAATTTACAGGATGTTATTAATTGGGAATGAGTTTAACAAATAACTCTTGTAAATTGATACCAGATACATGTGGCTTGGTAGCAAACTATCAAAGATAGCTTGTTGTAAGAACCCCCATTTCCTTGAGAGTCCCATGGAAATCCAGTAAATGAAGAAAAGTTTCACAGTAGCAGTAATTGGCAAATTATGCACATCGCCTCCAAGTATAATTAAACTGTTGCTATTTTGCTTCATTTTATACAAACAAACATTTAATAGCCTAGTTGTTTTACTTCTGAAACTATACTGCAGGATGCCAGTCGTTCTGTTTACTGGTCAAATGCATTCAAAACAGTAAATTTGCTCTGCACCAGGGGTTCCCAAACTGTGGTCTGTGGACCATCAGTGGTCTGAGAGCTTCATTCAGGTGGTTCATGGCATGTCAACATTAAATATTCATATTGATTTGTAATTGTATTTCTATTGCTTCTTTTATTTCTTAGATTGTATTTTTCTCTTTTATAATTTGAATTCTATGGAACATGATAAAATACAATCTATAAGAAATAAAAGCAGCAGTAAAATACAATTAAAAATTGTCCAGCATCTAACACAGGGGATTACAACTGCTATAAAAGGCCAGAAAAAATTAAGTGGCCTGCCAAGACCCTTTGCAATTTTCAGGTGGTTCTTGGGCTCAACACTATCAATTGCAGTGACACGTAAGTGCATTCCAGCCACTTTTATATCCCGCACTTTTATATTTCACCAAATTAAATGGAAGAAAGTTCGTGCATGTTTAATCTTGCCACTTAAACCAGTGGGACAGAAAAGTCCTTAGCTTAGACTGGATCATGCCTGCAATGTATAGTCAGTGACACATACTGAAACTTTTTTTATCTTTCTTGTGTTGAAATAAGATATGAAAAAATCTACAGTCTAGATCTATCAATCAATCAATATTTGCCCTAGGGTCAATTTAGTTTAATAGCCAAAAATGAAAAGAAATACAGAGACCGATCTGAATACTGTCTAAGGAAGTATAGTTGAGAAGAAATTACAATAAGCAGCTCTATTTAGATTCTTACCCTATGCACACATGCACACCACTTACATAAGAAAGATAGGAGGTATAGGTTTACTAGTATCTCTTAAAATAGCAAACCATGAAAAAGAATGTATGCAGTCATCTTGCCCCAATATGACCCAATATTCTTACTCTTTACTGTGAGCTATATTTCCCCCCTCTGAGAGCTAACTTTTTTTGGGGGGGAGATTTAGATAGTGAAGGTGGTAGAAAGCAAAGGGTTAATCTCCCTCCCCTATGCCACTGCTCCAAATGAAATCATAGCCCCATCACCTATTTCCAGTATCGTGTATATTTGGCCCAAACTAAACATACTGAGGTAGATGTGTCAATGCATCATCCAAACCGTTTTTCTTTTACTAAAAGCAATCATGATATGTGGGATGGGGGTGGGGGGTGGGATTTAGGCTGTAAGCCTGTCACTCTGTGCTGTGGCCCTGATCAAAAATTACTCCCAAAGCTTCTATTAGCCATGGAAAGATAAACAGTCAGAAACAACACGACGACTGCCTGTATGTTTCCCCCCCATCAACATCAGGAAGGATTTGGCCCTGGGCCAAATCACAGGGGGAAAGGGTTAGACCCCCTCCACTGCCATTTCACAGCCCCATCACATATCCTGCAGCTGTTTGTAGCAAAAGACATTCAGAGAGGCATTCATGAATCTCCCCCATCATGTTTAATTTGGTTTCTACTTACCAACCAAGAAAGATTAACCATAGTCTTAAAGTGCCTACATCTGCATAAGGATTTGTAGCTGTTGAGTTTATTGCTAACTTGAACTTGCTGTCTCCAAAATTCATATATTGATGTTTTAGTTATTGGCCTTTCAGTTTTAAATATTTTGGTTCTGAGGGTCAGGGAATCATTTAGCAATGGAGGTATTAATCCATGGGAACTGTATTCAGATTGCATGCATATTAGTGCATATGTAGCAGGGGACTTCTATTTTCTTCCTTTAGGTTTGCTTTTTATAGGCTAATTTTTCTATCCCTATTGAAAAAAGCTTTGCAGCCCTTAACAAAGCACCACTCACACTTGACAAAAGTATACTTTTGCTGCCAAACTCAAGAACAGTGTCTTTTTTTTTTGCATGTGGTTGCATCTGCCACCTTCAATTAAGAAGCCATGTGAGCCATTCCTCTGAAGAAGCTGAACATATTGTAGTGTTATGCAACCACTTAGAAAGAATTTAAAAGCTTAAAAGGCAAGTTTGCTGATCCCACAAGAGACTGTATTGTATTTACTATTTACATACAGGGATAGGGAAGGGAAGAACTTGTGCAGTTCACATAAGAGACTACATAAAAGAGAAAAAATTTAGCAAATCTGGTCCCCACTGTCCAAATGTCCCTGAGCATCACCTGTCCACACTGTTGGCCAAGGGGGATCCAGCAGAGATATGCAATTTGCATTATCTTTATTGTGGTGTTCAGATTCAGCTCAATTGGTATCAGATGAAAGTAATGTAAGGCTGTAAACATACTAGTTGCCAAATCAAAATGTTTCCATTAGCCACACCTGGAGGGGGAACAAGTTGATCTGCAAAATGTCTTTGAAGCTGATTTTTTTTAAAAAAACGCACTCAAGCTGCTTCCACCAGGTTTTACAGTAAAAAGGGGTGGAGTTTGACTAGCATTATATGCCCCCATTTTCAGAAGAGAGAGGTGGTGGCGTACTGGAACCTGCAAAATAGTGAGTGTGTTTCTACCCTATCTATCCCGAGCAAACACAGGGTGAAGTAGCTGTTGCAGGGCTATACACAGGGAACAAAGTCACAAGGCTAGTGCCAAGGCCACAGCCAGAGAAGGTGTGCTGAGAGCTGAAAACCAGGCAAAAATAAGCCCGTTCCTGACCCATTTTCAGGACCAAAAGCAGTAAGGATGTTGAACCATTACTTTTATGAGCCCTCAAGTATTGCTGAAGCCAAGAAGATAGTCACTTGATCCAACCTGCAGGTTTCAGCAAGAGTGAGTTAAGTACATCTTTGGTGATACCCAAACTCAGCTTTTATTCTTCAGCCCAGTGAAACAGAAGATTCTGAGTGCCTTTGGTATGTTATTATTATTTTATTATTATTATTTATTAAATTTATTAGTTGCTTTTCTTCACAAAAGTCAACAAAAAGCAATTTACGTCAAAAGATTAAAACCAATATAAAAAGCTAAAATCATAAAAAGTTAAAACCACATTACATAAATATAAAAGGCAGTGCAACAGCCCACCCATCAAGCCCTTCCCAAAACTGCCAAATTTAAGAGCTGAATGCCTGGGAGAAGATAAATGTTTTTGCCTGGTGCCTAAATATAAATAATGATGGTGCCAGGCGTGCCTTCCTGGGGAGAGTGTTCTACAAACAGCAGGAGGGGATGATCACTGAGAAGGACCGTTCTCATATTGCCACCTTCTGCACCTCTTTCGGGAGGGGCACACAAAGGGCCTCAGATGCCAAACACAGGGTCCAGGTTGGTTCATATGGGGACAGATGGTCCTGAGCCATATAAGGCTTTATAGGTAAAAACCAGTATTTTGAATTGAGCCTGAAAACTAATTGGTAGCCAGTGCAGTTGTGCCAGAATTGGTGTTATGTGCTCAGACTGTCTTACCCCAGTGAGCAATCTGGCTGCTGAATTCTGCACCAGTTGCAGTTTCCAAACTGCAAAGGCAGCCCCACGTATGACACATTGCAGTAATCTAGCCTAGAGGTTTCCAGAGCATAGAAATCAGCTATCCCTGTTCAGAAAGGGTCATAAGTGGGCCACCAACCATAGCTGATGGAAGGCACACCTCACCACCGAGACAACTTGAACCTCGAGAGACAGTAATGGATTCAGAAGTACCCCCAAGCTACATGCAGGATTCTGGGTAAACTCTGGATGCTTTGTACATTCCAGAAGCTGGAAGCCACTTTGCCATCTGATGTTTCTAGGGTATAACTAGAGTTATCATGGGCCAGTCTGACTGAAGGTCTTTCTCTTCCTTGGGGGATTCAGAATTGTTGTCTATTGCTTACAACACTCGCAGTGAATAGTAACCACAAGATCTGGAACAGAAATCTTGAAATCTTGATTGATTGATAGTTCTCCCCTTCTCCATTTTATCCTCACAACAACCCTGTGAGGTAGGTTAGGCTGAGAGGTAGTGACTGGCACAAAGCCACCCAGTGAGCTTCATGGCCAGTGGGGATTTGAACCCTGGTCACCCAGATCCCAATCCAACACTCTAACCACTTCATCATACTGGCTTTCATGGACAATGAGTTTTCAACATCTGGACCCACAGGCAGTCTGGCCCACTATACTAAGGTGACATTCACAAGCCTTTACTATCCCAAATCAAAAAAGCACATACATAGCAACTCATGCACAGCTACTTTGTTGAACATAGGCTAGACCCTTGGTCATTTTATAACAACAAACCATCATGTTTCCTATCAGTTATCAATAATCATCAAACTAGGCACAACACTATTTATGCAGTTTAGCATTATACCTGGATGAGGCCATTCTATATATTAGAAATTATTACATTAAGACAAAAATGCCACTTCTCATTTTGATTCTGTACTATGGATTATACTTACTACTCCCCACCAAAGGGCATCCGCATAGCTGCTAAATTCATGCTCGCCTGAATCATTCACAGCATCTTTTTCAGCCAAGTACACAAAATAAGAAGAAAAAATCAGTCCTAGAAACCCAATATACAGGGTGGTTATCAATTCCTAAAAAGAAAAATAAGTACAAGTTAATGTACAACTAGAGGCACATAGAATACTGCTGTTGCCAAAAGCATTGGGTTTAGCATCCTGCACAACTAGACATGTAAGCGAGCTGAGTAGTATCCAGGGATAGGGTTTTTCAAATGCCATAAGCACAAAGTTCTCAAAAGAGTCAACATTTCCAATTTGCGTTGACTAAAGGCAAGGTGCAAATTATGATACCTCAGTAGTAAGTAAAAAAGATTATTGTAGGCTACTCTAATGCTACAGAATTACAAACTGAGGTTGGAAAAATGATATACTGTCAAAAACAGCAAAGGACTGAAGTGTGATTCACTGACAGCACAATCTTGTGCATGGCTACTCAGAAGTAAGACTCAATTAATTCAATTGGCCCAGATAAATCTGCATAGGACTGCAGCCTGAATGATAAAACTGCTGATTAAAGACCGATAGTTGAAACCAAAATAAAAATAGGCATGGGAGAAACTAGGATCTGAACAAACTGTAGCAGAACTGAAACAAATTACACCAAAGCCTTGTAAAATATTTTAACAGGATTTTTCTTTTTAACATACACAAATTTCAAAATTACTATGGTCGTCACCCAATTAAAGAACTGTTACAGCCCAAACCTATACATTTCTACTCAGAAGAAAGTCCCATCATTGAGTGCAATGAGGTTTACTCCCACGTACAGGATTGCTTGCACCTTAGGCTGCAATCCCATACACACTTACCTGGGAGTAAGTTCCATTGAACCCAATGGAGCTTACTTCTGAGTAGACATGTATTGGATTGCAGCGTTAGTCAATTAGATCACATGAGTCTCAGTCAATTAATCAATTAATTAAATTGATTAAATATGCATGTGACTAAAAACAATACTTCTGAAAAGCACACTTTGTTTTTAGATAAATTAGATGATGCCCACATGTGTCACAGCAGGCATTCCTTTCTGTGTAAGAGAGGAGGAATGTCTGTTTTAGGATGATGTTTGTCATTTACAATTTTTAGAAGTACTCATATTCAAAAACATTTTTGGGTGGGGAGGAATCTACTCCCTAATTTTATATTATTTATTATTATATTATTTATTTCATTTATTAATAACTTCCTATGAGGCATCTCAAAGAAATTTACAATAAAACATACATAAAACAATTATTTAACTTTTTTTTAAATGCTACAGCCCTAAAAATTATTGTGAATTTCAAAATTACTATACGTAGTATGAGGTCTGTATTCTCATTTAAAATGTAATTGTTAAAAGAATGCATTCTAACTACTAGGCTTTTTCCATTATTGAGAGAAAAGGCTTTTGCATATGGTCCATACTTCTATGACATATTGCAGACAGATGTAATACATATGGAACATTGTCACCAAATAACATTAAAGCTTAAGACCACAATCCTATACGTGCATACCTTTTAGTCCCGTTGGAAAATGTCGAAAGTCAATACATGGTGGGCACAAGCCTGCTAACACACATTGACATGGCCATACCACAAATGATTTGAATTTCAATCACACTGAGCTGCACAGTTGACATCTGCATTTGCACAAACATTGGTTTGCACTACCACAGTTAACAAAACATTTTATCCCTGGCAACGAAAGCAGTTATCCAGCTCTATTCCCAAATAAAAAGAAACCTCCATAACAATTCTGGCAACTGCCCAAACCTCTACCACTCCAATGAACAGCAAAAGCCCATGGCACATCAAACAAAAGGACAGGGAAGGCCTTACTCACACTCTATACTCAACAAAACTCCAGTTGGGACATGTGGGAAACACATGACTTCTACTGAAAAAGAGAGAAGGATTACATTCAGTCCCAGATACCCCCCAAAACAGTGTGATCTATGGAGCCTCACTGCCTAACAGTACAATTGTTGTTAAACAAACAAACAAATAACAGTGACATATACTACTACTTTTCTAAGTTTTTACATACCTGTCTGTGTATGAAAACTACTGACCCCAACAATCTCCATGTGCCACCCTGTCGGTCTACATGAAGCATGCGCAGAATCTGCAGAAACCGGATGCCTCTGGAATGAAGTTCATTAAAAGTAAATAATAAAATAATAATAATTAAAAGGCGGGGTATAAATGTTAATTAAATAAATAAACAAACAAACAAACAAACAAAAAAGGTGAGAATAGAAGTTTGAAAGTGAAAGAGTGATTATTATTTATTTAGTACATTCGTATCCCATCCTTCCTCCAAGGAGCTCAAGGTAGTATGCATGGTTTTTCCCCTTCCCATTTTATCCTCACAACAAACCTGTGAGGTAGGTTATGCCAAGAGCCCGGGATTGGCTCAGGGTCATCCAGTGAGCTTCATGGATGAATGGAGATTTGATCCCTGGTCTCCCAGGTCCTAGTCCGACATTCTAACCACTAACCAGGTTGGGTGGAGAAAGAGGATGAAAGATAACTTTTTAACAGGGTGGAAAAAGAAAAGATTTTTTAAAACTATAGTTAACAATTTTACCTGATTGCGGAGGTTGCAAAAACCTGACCTTTTGAGCCCACACAAAGCACTATCATTGAAGCAACAACTACGATTAGATCTGGAAAATTAAAAAAAAAACCTGTTGATTAGAAAACTTTATAATGTTTTATGCTGACAGTGGATTGCAATCATGTGTGCATGTTCCATTGATTGCTAAGACTTATGTATGCAAGACTATAATCCTGAATCACAATTTTTATTTATTTATTTATGGTAGAGTCAGAAGGGGCCTAGAAGGCCATCAAGTCCAACCCCCTGCTCAATATTTTAAAAGAATCGCATTTTCTGTAAGTAATTATATTTATTGCTTGTATTAAGCAATAATATTTTTCAGCATCTCTGGACTTATTTGAGGGGATTTGAACCTGGATCTCGCGAGTCCTGGTCCCATACTATAACAGCTAAACCATACAAGTAATTGCCAGGAAGTAGAGTCATACTCCTGGCCCCACACCCAAGGTCATGCAGCTTCCTCATCCCATCCGCGATGTCCACACATTGAGCATTGAAGTCTCCTGGGGAAAAAACTATGCTTGGAGACCTTTATGTATGTAGGATTACCTTTTGCAGATGTCCACTCTCAATCCATGGACATCAGGAGTAGGGAGGCCATACAGCTTCAGTAGCAGGGCGAGTTGTGAGGTCCTGCTCCTCACTATTTGGGATTCAAGGATCAAGGTTCATGTATAACACAAGAAGGGGGCTCAGGAGAGCTGGGTTTTAAGAATATTCTTGGTTTTTTTCTCCCCAGTTTAAGTAGATTCCTAGAACTGCAACAAAATGTTTAATCCAGCATTTCCCAACTAGTGGGCCACCAGATGTTGTTGGACCACAATTCCCATCTTTCCTGACCATTGGCAATGCTGGCTGAGGCTGATGGGAGTTGTGGTCCAACAACATCTAGTGGCCCACTAGTTGGGAAAGGCTGTAATCTTTCAAAAAGTGCAAGGCTGGAACGGGCCCTATACCGACCCACATTCAAGAATGTTCCAGGAAAAGTTTTGTTTTTATTTTTAAAAATGAGAGAACCAAACTAGATAGGATGCAGGAGATCTATAATAGGATTTCTCAACATTTCTCTTTCCTTAGAAGCAAATGAAAGATGGGTGACAAAATTGGATTGTGGCTGCAGTGCTGGGAAAGGCAATGGATGATGTCAAGGTAGAGCCTGAACTAATGGGCATTTCCTTTATCAAAAGCCATAAGATTTGTTGCATTAAGGGGATCATATAGTAAAAAGGAAAACAATTAGAAGCTTTCAGAGGAAATCTTATTTATAAGCCTCACCTCCTTCCTTGGCACTGACTTAGCACACCACATAGAACGGTAGAGACAACACTGGCAACTCTGTCCTGATCTGAGTGCTCATACCCAGCAGTCCAGATTAGGGCTTCTCCCTGATTCAAAGCTGCTATGATGAAAGAATCCCCACTTTTTACATGTTATTTGACATTAGCCCCTAATAATCACACATAAAATCTATCTATCATTCTTCAATTCAGCTACCTACACATTTCCATCACAAAAGAATAAGACAGAAACAAAGATAACCAGTTCTGTTTAGAAGAGTGCAAAACAATAAACTCATTTTTTAAAAAAAAATAAGAGAAATCACTATGAAAATCCTCTTATGTAATAACTACCATTCAAAACTATGTTTACTCACCAATGATAGAAATGGGTTTCCTAGCAAAACGAAGCCTTCCCCATAAGCCAACATATTTACTCCGGCACCCCGAAGACCACAATCGAACCACATACTCCGTTCCAAAAAATACCACTAAAACAATTTCCTAGAGGAAACACACAGGGAGCTAGGTTAATTTAATATGCTTTTAATACTTTTCAGATGATATTAGCAGAAAACAAAATATGAGATCTTGGAGTCAGTAATTATACTATAAGATCTACAGGAACAGAGAATCAGGAGAATGATTAAAAGTTTAAAACCTATCACAGGAAATTTAGACCATTTCCATGTGACAAAAATAATTAGATACTAATCACATATCCTCCAAGTCTTAACCAAGTTCAGTGGCACTTAGTTCCTGGTACATTTAATTAGGACTGCAACGTTACTTTCAAACTCATGATTTCTAAAACAAAGGTATTTTTGGATAGTAGAAATACAGTTCTTATATCAGAAAAATATGTCTCACACCTACAAAGCATGAGGAGGACAAGCAAGAAACCGTTGTTTTATATATTGGTTTTTAATTTCATAGGAATACTCTTAAAATGCATTTCCTACAAGTAATACCAGCGAGAATACACCATACTGTAACAGAACTTTGTATGCAATGGAACAGCTTTTTTATTATTCATGTTTTTTAAAACATAACATTTATTGGAAAATATATTTTCCTTTGTAATTCTAAAATATTGGATTGCAGGGCAATCGTAGGCATATTTATCTGGGAGTAAGTCCCGTTACATTCAATGGGGTTACATCTGAGTAGACATACATAGGATTGCACTGTTAGTGATACAACTGCACACATGAAAATATCAAGAGATCTTTTTCTGTTTATTTTTATATTATTAGCTTTTACAGATGTTGAAATATTGTCTTGTGTCCTTTTCATTATAATATTAATAAAACTCCTGGGTCCTCCCATCCCATCCCAGACAAAAGCAAATAATTAAATAGCGGCTGGATCATTTGTAAAAAAAATCAAAAAAGATATCAAGAGACTCATGCAATATATTTGCTGCAAAACAACAATCTTTCAACATACCAAAATATGAGAAAATAGTGATTAACCAAACTCTGAGAAAGGGAGAAGAGGGAGTGTTCTGAACAAAAACTCCACACATGCAAATTAGAGTTTAATTTTGTAAGAAGAGGAGGAAAATAGAAAGAAACAAAAGGTTACGTTGTGAGTGCTTTCAAATTTGCAATGTGTGGGTGGGATGGGGGTGTTGTGCGAGTGAAATTTGCATTAGAGTTGTGTGTTTTTAAAGACCCTCCATGGTTCATTGGATAACCGGAACACTGACAAATATGCAAATGTAGGCTGCCCTAAAGACAATGAAACAGACATGTAGTCAATGGTTACTGTCATCTAGTTCTTTGCATGACATGCAGACAAGCTTAAAGAACATTTTGTTCTATAGACTCCTGCAACTGGAGAGAACGACCAGTCGGCTTACACCAAGACACATTTTTCACTCCTGACGTTTTGATAAAGGCTTATTGACCTAAATGAGACCCACGTTATTCAGGAAACATCAGAGGTGAAAGTTCACAAGCTGTTCTTCATGGTCATACACAAAAATGCCAGGTATCCATTAGCAACTGGCAAATTCCCCCTCCCCTGCCCGTGGCTGGGATGACAGACAAAAGTGTATTTAATATCTTTTCTTGTATAAACCCAATAAGTAATCTAGAGGGGAAGGAGGAGGCTATTTGATTTTTTCACTACATTTAGACACAGCTGCCAGAAAAAGTTAGACTGGCAAAAGGCTACACTATTTACATTTAAAATAAGTTGGGACAGTCATTAGAAGGGCAAACAAAAAAGTCCTAATGAACTACTTCAATATACCCTATATACTGTATATAGTATATACCATTCCATAGCATGCTGAAGTTTCAGCAATTTAGATGTGAAGATATTTTACAAATGCAGGAAGAATGCATTTTGAAGGTTTCAGCTCTTGCAATTTTAAATCGGGACAAACAGCTTCAAATTTAGTGAACTTATGAGGAATGAGCAAGGCACTAAAAATGCATCTCACTGTAGAGATTTGTATTTAGATTTAGTTATTCAAAATAAAACCAAATTTCTTGCAGAATGCAAACTTCAGTTATTGATGAGTGTGAATCTCTGACTAGATTGTCTACAGAAATCCAAGCGGAGGCCTTATACAGGAGAAAGGCCAGACTGAGGCTGGAATCCTAAATACACTTGAGTAATCCTCACTGAACATTGTAGGAATTAATTTCCAAGTAAACTATGGATAAGACTGCACTCAGGAGTGTAGTTGTCCAGGGTCCTGGGGAGTCTTAGACCCCTTACAATTTTGGGAGCCAGGTCCCAGCAGAGTTCCTATGTCTCCAGTGTCCTACAAACTAATCAGCATAAAGGGGAGTGGGTTAGCCATCTAGAAGAGTCCCAATGAGTGTCAATTTCAAGCAAGCCTTTATTAGTTCCTCCTTCAAAAAGCTAAGACAAGTTGTGGAAAGCGAGAATTCTGTCATTGCAGAAGAAGAGGCAATGAATCCTGAAGACAGCATTCCATCTGAATTCAGTAATTCAAGCAATATCTCTGAAAGTGAGAAAGGATAGTCACATGGTGACAGTGCTAGTGAAAGAGAAACAGAAAGCAGCATTCAAGCCTGGCCAAATTATTCCATAATTTTAAAGGTTGTATAATCTTGGAAGGGGGTGTTGCTGTGAGGGGGCGTGGCTTTGACTATCATGAAAGGACCCTGCACTTCTGAATTTGCCACTATACTAATGATTGCACTACATATATGTTAAAAGAAGCTCAACTGCAATATATTAAGAGCAAGAAGTGCGAGCAGAAGGGAAACGCAAAACTGTGAGAGGAGAAAAAAGAATAGGCAACAGGCAAAACAACAAGAAGAAGATAAAGATACTAATAAAGAATAACTGATCATGCAGTTGCAGAGGGCTACTATAGCCATATCTGGGACTTCTTTGCTCCCGCGTTGAACAGCACAGAAGCAGGGAGTAAAGCCACACCGCTATACAAGTTTGTGCTGTATGAAAAGACATTAGGGGAGGAGTGTCCAACACTGGAGCAGAGCTACCCCATTCCTTGCTTCTGGCTTCCATTATATATGTATTTCGCATTGTACAAACTTATGTCAGGAGTGGTCCAAAAATGTCCAGCCAGCCATGGCTCTAGGTCAGCCTTTCCCAACCAGTGTGCCTCCTGATGTTGTTGGACCACAACTCCCATCAGCCTCAGCCAGCATTGCCAATGGTCAGGAAGATGGGAGTTGTGGTCCAACAACATCTGGAGGCACACTGGTTGGGAAAGGCTGTTCTAGGTGCACATAAAAAGCTGCTGCTGCTGCAACAACTGCAATACTGCAAGCAATTAGCTACCATTGCTGGCCAACAAGCAGGTTTTGTGGTTTCAGCACTACAAGGGTGTATAGGACCAGTAAGTTTTCTGACCAAGGTCAGAACAGCACTTGCATAACTAAGCCATTTCTTCTGTCTTCATAATGGAAGATGTACAGTAGACCCCCGTGCCTGAACTTTCTCAGGAAGGAAGTTAGAGGAACTGAAGCAAATACTGGTGGCAAAAGACAAAATTCTAAGCCTTACTGTCAAATTAAAAACTGACAAATTGCTGGGTCCAAATGACATTCACCCAAGAACTGAAATGTGAAATTGTTGATCTTCTAACAAAAATAAGTAACTTGTCCTAAGATTGATCTCCATACCTGAAGACTGCAAAGTTTTTTAAAAGGGATCCAGTGGACATTTAAGAAATAAACTGGTAGAACGCATTATTAAAACAGAATTATCAAGCATAGAGAAGATCAAGTCTTGCTGTAGCAGAACAAGCTTTCAGAGTTCTTCAGGAGTGTCCACGAGCATATATATAGAAGTGATCTAATCAACAGTGGCCCAGTGCCATGCTCAGCAGCGCAGCAGCAGAATGACCAGGGGAAGAGCAAATTTGCTGCAATCACCTCCTCTGGAGCCCACATGTTTGCTAATTTTTGCTAAGCCAGTGTTTGGCTTAGCATTACATAAAAACAAGTTCATTGTGTACTTAAGATTTTCAAAAAGCCTTTGATACAGTCCATCACCAATGACTCCTGAGTAAGCTTAGCAGAATTGGAGGATGGATGGTAACTCTTGTGAATTGGTAATTGGTTAAAGAACAGAAAGTAGACAGCAGGAATAAGTGGCATGTTCTCACAAACCTATGGTGCGAACATACTTGGAATACTATGCAGAATTCTGCTCACCTCATCTCAAGAAGGATATTGCAGAGCTGGAAAAGATTCAGAAAAGGGGGAGCAAAATTATCAAGGAGAAGGAGCAACTCACCTATGAGAAGAGGTAATAAAATTTGGGGGTTATTAGTGTAGAAAAGAGGTAAGAGTGAATATGATAGAGATGTATGAGATTATGCATAGTGTGGAAAAAGTGATAAGATTGTGCTAGAACCCATGGATAGCTTAATAAGGGGATTAGACAAATTTATGGAGGATAAAGATATCATTGATTACTAGGCATGACAGCTGTGCTGTACCTCCACTGTTGGAGGCAGAACTCTGTATGCCAGTTGATGGAAATCACAAGTGGGCAGAATATTCTTGCACTCAGGTCTTGCTTGTGGGCTTCCCATAGGCATCTGCTGACCAGTGTAATAACAGGATGCTGGACTAGGAATTTGCATTCAGTACTAAAATAGAGCTTATAGTCCTTTCACACACACAAATGCACAAAACACTTAATTTTCTCCCAAACTCTCTCAATCTGAACAACTTAATTTAGGCAAGGAAAATCATAGAGTTATTTCTATTATGAAACAATTGGGAGTCAGAAACTCTTGCTGATCTGCTGCTAAAAATCACCCCAAAATTTACAAGTAGATCTTAATCTGGCTTCTGCCTACCCTGCTATAAATTATGGAAACAATATATCCACTGTAAGGAAATATTACTATCACTAACTGTTAAGTTTGATTTTATAAATATATTCCTGTTAGAAATTATAAATTTCTAACACCTATAACACTTGCACCTATACTTCTGACAGTACAGTCAAAGATATATATGAGCCAGCTCATGCTACGAAACATCACTGCTGAAACATACAGCACCACTCATTACATCACAGCATGCAGATATTCCATGCCAGCATTACCACTCTGAGGAGGTATCTGGTGCTGGTGTGGAAAGTCTGCCCTCCCATGTCTACATGATGTTCATAATATGTCCAACTCTGCATGTGATAGTGAAAAACATTTTCCTGTAACTATTAAATTCTTTATATCAGAACATCAGAATTTGCATCACATGTTAATTAAGAATCTTCCAAAGTCAGCTGCAACCTTGGCCTAAATGCAAACGCTTCTGGGAGAAGATATACTTGATCTTCTAATCAATGTATGTACCAGTGCATCTACATTTATTAAAGCTTCATCTCTGGCACACTTCAAAGAGGAAAACAGACACTTAAAATATCTAACAAGTTTGTTCCTCTTAAACTGAGGAGCACTTGCAACTTGCATGAGCAAATTTGATTTTGTGCTGGGATTCAGCAACTGACAATTGCCGTGCAGGAGGCAATACATACAGTATGTGTACATGCCAATCTCTGGATAAAGTCTTGGCTGCATTTCTTTAAAGATATATAGAATTTGCAAGGTAAATACAAGTATGAAAACATGCGAGGAGGAAGTAGGTGCGTGTTTTTGTGTGTGAGGTGACATGTCAGGGGAAGACACTGAAATGGAAACATCAGAGTAACTCTCATTTCTCTGGGAGAATTCTCCATGGCTTAGCCCTCCATCTTTGGGACCATGGCCAGTCAGAGTGGGACCTGATACAGTGCCTAAAACACCACCATATTTACTTTGTTGGCACTAAGAAATAGGTTACTAGGCAACACCCTCATTTTATGGTCATGGAACCAAGGGTAAAAAGAAGCAAGTGACTTATACCACATTATGCAGGAATTCTACTGTGAAGAAAAATTTGTTGTGTGCTGTTTTCCTTTAAATCATAGGTGATAAGCTCAACCAGAATTGTCCCAACACAGAGCATACCTAATAATATGTTTAAAGTGCTGTGGGTATGGGTGTGATTCACTGAAATCTGCAGCCACAGTTTTGTTATATCAACAACACTGAACTCAAACCAAATCCCAAATAAAAGGATTGTTGTCACTCAACTATTTTCAGCAAGAGTTGGGCTAATTATTTTTCCTATGCTATGAGAAAAAGTTTTGCCTCCTAATACAGGCTCAAAGTGCACCTGTGTCTGACAAATTTCACATGCAGTCATTTCTGACAAAGGACTACACAGTGATATTTTTAAACTTCTGGCTTGGCTAGAAGACATTCCATTGGATTTTGCACACAGACTGTACTAAGTCCTCTGGTTTACTATAGTGATGGCCAGTTTAATTTAAAACAATTTTTAAAAAAGTTTTAGCATTCTACAAGAAGCATCAAAATCCTAATACCATTTTTTTTATGGACTGCCTTCAAGTCGATTCCAACTTATGGCTACCCTATGAATAGGGTTTTCATGGTAAGCAGTATTCAGAGGGGGTTTACCATTGCCTCCATCTGAGGCTAGTCCTCCCCAGCTGGCTAGGGCCTGCTCAGCTTGCCACAGCTGCACAAGCCAGCCCCTTCTTTGCCCGCAACTGGCAGCTGGGGGGCAACTGGGTCCTTGGGACTATGCAGCTTCCCCACGGCTGCACAGGTGGCAGGGCACATAACCCCTGAGCCACTCACTGTGGGGGTGATCTTTAGCTGGCCCTTTACACCCAGGAGACACAAGCGGGAATTTGAACTCCCAGCCTCTGGACTCCCAGCCAGGTTCTCCTCCCCACTGTGCTATACCAGCTGTCTACAATTATGAAATTATGCACAATTTAAATGCTACTTTTTCAGAAGTTTGCAAATAGTTTTCTTGGTCTATTGCTTAAAAGACTAAACATTTAGTTCTGAACTAGCAGAGCAGTTAACGATTTGATCAGATACAAGCTAGATACAATCTATCTAGATTTCAGCAAGGCGTTTGACAAAGTCCCCCACGACCTTTTGATTAGCAAACTAGTCAAACGCGGACTACATGGAAATACTGTCAGGTGGATTCACAACTGGTTGGAAAACCGTACTCAAAGAGTGGTCGTCGGTGGCTCTGCTTCGGACTGGAAGGAGGTCTCGAGTGGAGTGCCACACGGTTCTGTCCTGGGGCCGATACTCTTCAACATTTTTATCAATGACTTAGATGATGGGGTGGAGGGAAGCCTTATGAAGTTTGCGGATGATACGAAACTGGGAGGGATAGCTAACACAATGGAAGACAGGAATAAAATCCAAAGGGACCTGGATAGACCAGAAAATTGGGCTGAAATTAATAAAATGACATTCAATAAAGACAAATGCAGGATTCTGCATTTAGGCCACAAAAACAAAATGCACGGGTACAGGATGGGAAATACCCGGCTTAGCAGTAGTGCGTGTGAGAAGGACCTTGGAATTGTAGTGGATCGCAAGTTGAACATGACCCAGCAGTGTGATGCTGTGGCAAAAAAGGCAAACGCGGTTTTGGGCTGCATAAACAGAGCTATAGTTTCCAGGTCGAGGGAAGTAATAGTCCCACTATATTCTGCATTGGTCAGGCCTCATCTGGAATACTGCGTTCAGTTCTGGGCCTCATTTTAAGAAAGATATAGACAAGTTAGAGCGGGTTCAGAAGAGGGCGACAAGGATGATAGCCGGTATGGAGAACAAGTCTTATGAGGAAAGGTTGAAGGAACTTGGCATGTCCAGTCTGGTGAAGAGAAGGCTGAGGGGTGATATGATTGTACTCTTTAAGTACCTGAAGGGCTGTCACATAGAGGAGGGTACAGATTTGTTCTCTGCTGCCCCAGAGGGTAGGACTAGGTCTAATGGTTTTAAGTTGCAGGAGCGTAGATTCAGATTGGACATTAGAAGGAACTTCTTGACAGTAAGGGCAGTTCAGCAATGGAACCGACTGCCTAGGGAGGTGGTGGGATCCCCTTCACTGGATGTCTTCAAGCAGAGGCTGGACAGCTATCTGCGGGAGATGCTCTAGCTGTGGATTTCCTGCTGTGAGCAGGGGGTTGGACTCGATGGCCTACAAGGCCCCTTCCAACTCTATGATTCTATGATTCTATGAGCTAAGTCTATTCAGAAGTAAGTCCCATTGAGTTCAATGGGGCTTACTCCTCGATTCACCCACACAGCCCCAACCTCCTATCGCCTCACCTAACTCCTTGCTGATAAGCAGTAGTGACACCACTGTCAGGAAGCTAGAATTACAGTTCTCCCCTCCCCCACAAGTGGACTGCTTCAGCAAGTAAGAAGGCATAGGACTGTAACCTTAAGCATGCACATACAGATTTATACCCAAAATTTAACCAGGGCTGTGGAGTCGGAGTCGTAAGCAATTTTGGGTAGAGTTGGAGTTGGTAGAAATGTACCGACTCCGACTTCAAAATAAAATCAATATTTTAATATTAATATTAATATCAATTTATTAATATTAATAAATTAATATACATTAGCCATTTATGAAGGCGTCAGAGTCAGAGTCGGACAGTAGAAAAACAGAGGAGTCAGAGTCGAAGGTTTGACGTACCGACTCCACAGTCCTGAATTTAACTTCTTTCTTGCACCAAAATCCTCAGATTTTGCAGAGCTAGCCCTAAATGTTTTAAAGCACGGGTGGGGAGCCTCTGGCCCACCAGCAGATTTGGTCCATCAGGAGTTCAAATATGGCCTGCAAGGCCATTTTCCCCAAACCACACCAACCTGCCCCACACCTGACGTCATATGTGCAGTTAGAGGCACAGCTACCAATGTACATTTGGAAGCCTTAAAGTACGCTCCTTTATGTGTATTGGAAAGGCTTTAGCTGATGGGTGGTAAAGCCAAAGCCTGTTGGATCCACTGCATAAGCAAGTTCTCCATGGGGAACTCACTCACACAGCTGATGCCTGCAAAAAGCAGATTTCAGCACTACCACCATGATGGGTGGTTAAGCCAAGGCCTCAGGTGCTTTAAAGCACCATGCAGGGCTCTTTGCAAACCACACATGATGCTTTGAAGTCCTAACTTTGGGACTTCAAAGCACCCAGTAACCTAATGTTATTGTGATAACAGGTGAGTGGCTCCACAATTTGGCCCACAAGGCTAGTTCTCATAAGTATCTGGCCCCCGTTGCCAAAGTTTCCCACCCTTGTTTTAAAGCACATCAATTTTCTGAACCATCAGCCTATTGAAATTCACACTTCATTTGGCATGTTACTTTGTAACATTGGTCAGCATTGTTGTTTACTATAACTGGCAATTATGTGGATCTTTTGGATGCCCTTTGGGAAATGAGACTCAGACTACCCAGGGCACTTTGGTAAAGATCCAAACCAATGGGCACAAGCAGAAAGTGCTTCAGCACCTGCTTGAGGTGGTAACATTTCTTTCCAGCGACAGCTCCTCATGACTCACGGGGCACCATTGTAGAATGCCCTGGGGATAGGGGCCTTTGGGGAACTATGAGAGCAGCTACTGCTGGACAGAAGATAAGTCCCCATGCGTAAGTCAAACAATGCATGCAGCATTTTGAATCCCAATCATCATTGGCTCAAAAATGACACCTCTAATTTTGTATGTGAAAATGTTTGTATGTTATTCATGCAAGGTTTAAAAAAACAAAACAAAAAATTGTGGTGGACCAGGAAACTAAATATGGTATCCAAGTTTCACCATTCCTTCCTTTCAAAGCATATGTGTAATGAACCGTTAACGTAATCCAACATAATGAACTGTTAAGTACATTTCAAAAAGGAGCAAATTTTATTTCAAGACTTAGCAGTTTGCAAACAGACGAGAAAGCAAAGTTAGAATAAGTGACATTCTATTTCTAAAAACCTATTAAAAAGGCATGAACCCATATCAGTTCTGAAATTAAAAATAAATCTACCACATAACTGTAATTCATTCACAAGCTGTTCTCAATGTCACACTCCACAGTGATAAGAGTTCAAGCTCCATATTTCTGTTTGACATTTCCATAAACACAACCTGATTTTGCCTTAACGTATTTCAGCTTTCTCCCAAACCTGCTCCAGGGAATACACATCATGATCCTCTACACAGCTGCAATAACAGTTACACACTCAAGCTATAGTCTGTGGGCACTTAATACACCTCACAAAAAACATATGTCTCAGTGGTACCTTCCAACCGATGAGCATGCAAAGCTCATCCAGTAAGCACTTTAACATTGCTTCTAAAAGTTAGCCAAGGTGTACAAAAAATATTTCCATTCAAAATACGCTAAGCTGAATGTAACTGAAGTCAACCTGCAGCAAGAGGGAGCTGGCAAGTACGATTTGGATATTCAAGAGGAATAATCCCCATCTTCAGCTAAATTCAGTACAATGTGGGATTGCTTGCTGTCGGGATTGCCCACATTCTATGTCTTAAATATTTGTGCCCCTCCTCCTCCATTGTTATATTTTTCTTCAAATGAGGGATGATTATAAGCCTATGAACTTTCCTTCATTTCCCACATTACAGTTGTCCACAGTCCCATCTCAGGGAACCTGTCTGGCAATTTGATACTTACAATACAATCCTACACAGAATTGCAACCTAAATGCAGGGCTGGCCTTAGGGGTGGGCAACCTAGGCAGTTGCCCGGGGTGCCAAGCTGAGGGAGGCACCAAGCTGAACTGAGGGAGCAACTGAGCTCAATGGCTATTTTTTGAATGTACTGTCTGCAGTGAGCTAAAGTGGCAAAAAACACGTGTAACTTTTTTTCCCAAGGTTCTACAGGTTGTTTGGGTACAAACTACAAAAATGTATGTCATTGTTTTCACATGTGACCCCCAAGATCACACCTGCACCAGGCCCCATAAACCTTGCAAAGCCAAAGGCACTCCTTGCCCAGGGAACTATTCATCCTAGGGCTGGCCTACCTTACTTGCATGGTTTTATATTCTACCTTAGCAGGTTCTCCCAAGTTCTCCATTTATCTTCAGTTCATGCTTTTCAAAGTATTTTTGCAGTAACTATATTATCTAAGAAATAAATATTTATGTATGGTTTAATTACATAAAAGGCAAATGTGTAAACAAGATGAAAAACAAAACAAAGCAGATGATAAAAATCATATTGAGGCAAAGAAGACCCTAAAAAGATATCCTGGCTTTGCAGCTGTCACTTTTAACTTATGTTCCTCTGTGGAACTTGGAGCTGATTATATTTTGGGTGATACTCCATGAGAGATGATTCACTTCAGATCTTTAAGAGTGACAATTGATATCCATATTTGTGGATCCACAGACTGACCACATATAGGGAGGAGAAGGATTATAGCAAGTCATGTGTGTTCAGGTTGCTGAATGTACGTAGGCCTGTTTTTTGCAGAGTTTCCAATGATGCACACAGAGCCTATACATGTGCAGTGTGCACACAGATGGGAACTGTTCAGCCAGTAAACTGAATACATGTGTGTCAGAAGCAGGACTTGCTGCTGCAATCCAGCCAATCTGCCCGACATAGATTGAACAGGGTTTATGGGGTGGACCCTTTACACTACATGTGATCTCTTGTGGACTGTTGGCTTCTTTTTGATGCATGCAAGCATATACATCCACACATAAATGAGCTTCTTTTTCTCCCCCTCTTTTATCAAGCCTTTATGGCATCTGTCCTTTCTTAGAGTGTTGAAGCAAAACTGAAATAACCAAACCCAGTGACCAAGGATAATCCCTCTGGGCTCAGCACAAACTTGTAATTACAGGGTCGTCCCTGGCCCACAAAAGGCCTGGTCTATTTAAAAAAATGGAGGACTGGTTGGTACCCTTTAGCTTCTTTATATCTCTTTTGACTTAGGTCCTTAGGTTTCTGGCTACCTGATTTGTATTAGAGCCAGGCATGGCAAAATGGCATGTACGCATATTTGTTATGCAAGAGTGATGAATGCCCTCTAGATATTGCTTCCTACCCCTGGGATCTAGTATCAGATTTTCTATGCTCTCCACTGGAGACAGAGGCAACTCACTTGCTCACATCAGCAGCCTGTAAATCATGCAGCAGCACTGGCTCTCCCTGGGAACTCATGCCCCTGCTTGTGATGGTGCCTGCCTCCTGCTGACTGTCTGATGTCACACATTGTTGGCTTATCTTGCCTATGCATAAGAAATGCCAGTTCTTGAGAGAGAGAGAGCATGTCAGTAGGGTGGCACACTCTTCTGTCTCTAAAGTACAAGTCCTAGAGTTTCTGTATAAACACACCCACTTGCTTTCGGACTCTAGTGGCCCTTCCAGTCCAGCATCCTGCTCTCACAGTGGCCAACCCAATGCCTATGGGAAGCCCACAAGCAAGACCTGAGCACAAGAGCACTTTCCCCTCCTGCAGTTTCTAGCAACTGGTATTCAGAAGCATAAAGCCTCCAACAGTGGATTTATTCCAGATCTCCAAGATTTATTTATAAAACTACTGTTGCATTTATATTTATTTTATGAACTTATATGTGCAAAGAATTCCATTTTAAGCTAGAATCCTATTTCTACGCATCTCAGCTCCAACATAAACATAAAGCAAAAGAAATTGTGCTGGGCCATGAGAAAACATGCCCAAAATCAGTTAGGCAGAAATTTTAAAAAGAGTATACATGGATCTTATGATGCCACTACAATGTGTTATACTTTTCTAATTATAAAGAGTCAAACAAGTTTAAATTTTCCTCGGCTATTGAAGAGGATAATTTATTTGTCTAATTCATAGCCTGTTTTGAAAACCTTCCCATATGAAGCTTTAATTCTTTACTCCCTTTTCTGGGCATAAAGCTGCAATGCTAATCCCACACATTTGGTAGTAAACCCCACTGAATTCAGTAGGACTTACTTTTGAGTAGACATGGTCAGAATTGTGCTGTAAATAAATTGGACTTTTGAGTGATCACAGCAAAGGTTCCTCTCCCCCTCCAATTCTTTTTTATTTAGGCAGCGCTTACTTAAGTGTCACTGCTTTCATTTGGTAGGAAACTAATACTTATTTAAGAAAAATGTTCTGCAATGATCACCTGGGTTTGACAATAACCTATTATATGGGATGTATGTATGTTTACATCTCCAGTGTATATGTATATGGAGTCTTTCCAACAACCCTGTGAGGTAAAGTTGCTGAATGGAAACCAAGGCAGCTCACAAGAAGAAATAAATCCATTTAAAATCCAATAACCATAAAAAAAATACAAAACAGTTGCAAAACACCTTAAAGTGATATGATTCTGAATTTTGGTTTGGGTGAGTGAAGTTCTTCATCACTTGAGGTTGCAGTCCTGTGCACACTTCCCTGTTTGGGTGAGCCCATTGAATACATTGGGACTTGCTTCT
Organism: Rhineura floridana; assembly: GCF_030035675.1. NCBI lineage: Eukaryota > Metazoa > Chordata > Lepidosauria > Squamata > Rhineuridae > Rhineura > Rhineura floridana. Next base: position 112,647,455 of record NC_084481.1, on the reverse strand, counting down.
GAGTAAACATGCATAGAATTGCACTATAAATATCTTTACGGGTTGTATAAATAATAAACATCTTTGACAGTCATGCTGATATAAAACTTATACTATATCTCAATAAGTACCTGATTTCACACTATGATTACACACTATTATTTCCTCTACATTTTAAGTATGCCCTTCTTCCTGGCGTGGTCATGGTCCCTCTCTGTTGTTTTCACCCTGAGAGGAAGATTAGGCTGAGAGATGGTGCATAGTCCATGGTCACCCAGTAAACTTTATAGCTGGCTTCCATTTCAAAAAATTAATTAAAATGATTTATATGCAGGCAAAGTTTAAGAAGTAATGCACACTCATACAATACATTTAAAACACATCCAACTGGCATTTAAAGCACATGACTTCCCCTAAAGAATCCTGGGAAGTGTAGTTTCCCCCTCACAGTTATAGTTCTCACCACTCTTAACAAGCAACAGTTCCCATCATTCTGTGGTAGGATTCATGTGCTTCAAATGTGTATTGAGTGTGCTTTAAATGCAGGGTGTGGATCTGTCCTAGGTATGTTGTGCATTCATTAGTGGATTGAAAAGAACAATTTTAAAAGATAAAATTTTAAAAGGGGAATAGTTGTAGCTCAGTGGTAGAGCACATGCTTTGCATGCAAATGTCCAAAATCCAATTTCTGGAAAAGACTATTGCCTGGAATTCTGGAGATCCAATGCTAGTCCATGTTATCAGTACTGAACTAGATGGTACCAAATGACTGAGTCGGTATGAGGCAGATTCTTTTGTTCCTAAAAGAGGAAAGAGACACAAGGGCTGCAGTGACTCTGAAATTTATTTAGGTATTTTATTTACAACATTTATATACCATTTTATTGTAAAAAAAAACCTTTAAAGTGGTTTACAGAAGGAATTAATAAAATAAGATTATTGGCAAAAAGAGTTAAAGACAAATATTTAAAAACATTCAAAATAATAAAACCAACAATGAGTTAAAAACAGATAAAAACACAATAGCTTCTACATGCTTGGGTAGGCTTGCCTTAAAAAAAATGTTTTTAGCAGGTGCCAAAAAGAGTACAATGAAGATGCCTCCCTAATATCAATACGCAGGGAGTTCCAAAGCATAGGTGCTGCCACACAAAAGGACTGATTTGTTACAAGAGCAAGATACCACCTATGAAGGTAGACCAAACCATGTATGTTTTCTCTTTGTCAATTATTATTCACTCGAATTGGGTTGGCTGACAAAGAAGGCAGGAAAGGGTAGAGGATCTTCTTACTCATTTCTGAAACCTCTCTCTGCAATGAAGGATCAAGTCTGTAAAGAAGTTTGGAGCACCCACATTAAAAGGCATGGGCAGGGCATTCCAGGTAGGGGGTTGCCAACCCTGCTTTGATATAGATCTTGTCCTGCCTGAACTTGAAGAACTCGGATTCAGACATGGCTATGTGTCCCCCCCCTTTTATTGTAGCAAGAGACAGTTTCAATTCAGTGCACTACATGAATCTATCTATGGCTTACTCAGAACTCAGCAACTCTCTAGGACTAACCAGGCAGAACTTCACAGCATTAAGACATTGACTCAGCAACTACCTCCCCCCCCCGGCTTAAGTAAGGCTGGGTGGGCACCCTGCTTGCATGAGCCAACTGTCCACTGTTGGGAGCGCGCTCGCAGGTGAAGGCTCTGCCTCAATTGTGTCTGTTGAATCTCCCACTGCATTCACCTCCTGGCTCGAGGCAAAGGTGGAGCCTCCATCACCACCCCATCTTCCCCGTCTGAGGGAGGGGGGCTGCCTGCTGGCAACACAGGCTCAGGGAGAGGGGAGGCATTAGACTGGAAAACAACCAACTGGTCGGTTGACTCTCCACAGAGGTATCTGGAGCTGCTGGAGTTGAACTGTCCATGTTCAGAGCTGGGGTGCCTTCTAGGCCCCACTCCCCACTTGGTCCTTCACCAGCTTGATTATCCCACTGTAAGTCCTCCTCCTCCGCTTTGTTCTTGTCTGTCCACCCCTCCTAGCAGGGCTCATGACAGGTCTCTTTGCAAAGGATCCCTAGTCAAGCCTTACCAACAACACATCCTAACTATATCTACTCAGAAATAAGTCGTATTGAGTTCTATGGGGCTTAGTCCCTTAGTAAGCGTGCTTAGAATTGCAGCCTTCAGGGGCATTCATCATTACTCCTGAGTGCTCCCATCTAACATCTCCACACTAGGCTCGCTTCTTCCTACAATGTCCTTCTGGTGACTGGCCTGGCCTAAGGGCACTTGAACCCTTCTTGCCAGAAGCAAGTAGGCTAGATTAAATTATCCCTGTCCAGATTCCCTAAGCAGGTGAGAAGGAATGATCCTGTCACTTCAGCTGGACCTAGGAACACCCCCTTTTAGCTAAGATTTCTTTCTTAATTTCCATTCAGAGATTTTTTTGTTTGAATGGTATGCTCTAAGCAACTGTGGTTGATGCTTAATGTACCATGATTAATGACATCACTAGGGTCCGCCCCCAAAATCTCAGGGTTTAGAATGCTTCTGACCTGGCAACCCTATGCACACAGATTCCTACCATGATGTGAAACTCTGATTGCACCAGGTCATGTTGGTGGGGGTGAGTCCCACAACTGCAGCCCTGGTCTCCCACTCCATATGATTCTTAATTGCAGGGCTGAAAGCCCAAATAAGGCTTTTATCTTTAGTCTTAAGGTGTAAGATTGGATTCAGCATTTTTCCTGAAATAGAAGTCCAAAATTTTTATCCTAACATATTTTTTGTTTCCAAATGCACAATTCAAAGTATTTCAATTACCTCCAAATTTGCAACTAATTCCATGCTATTAGACCAGTGGTTCTCAACCTGCGGGCCGTGACCCCCAGGGGGGCCACTAAGTAATCTGGTGGGGGACGTGAATAGTAATGATTTTTTTAAAAAGTCTTCCCTCCCTGGATGCTGTCTGCTCCCCACTGCTACTGCAGATGACACCTCCCCCTTGCTCCAAACAAGAGGGGAGGACTTTTGCTAAAGCGGCAGAGTGTCTTTCAGGTACATCGAGGGCAGTCGTCTGCCTATAAAACATGTAGCAGACGGTGAAGGAAGCTGAGGGTGGAGCTACCAGGAAGAGGGCATTACTATCGCTGACTCTCATCTCCTTGCACTGCCACTGCTGACGACACCCTTGCTCAGAATGAGAGGAGAGGGCTTTTCATGAAGCAAAAAGAAGCAAGGCTGCAAGGAAAGGCTGCTTTCCCCCTTCCTTCCTGGCAGCCAGCCTGCCTGCCTTTCTAGGCTCCTACTTCACTGCCACCACCTTTAAAAATTATTCTTATATGCGAGGCTGCCCAGATCTTGCCTTCAGCCCTGACAGAGCCAAGAAGCAGTGAGGAAGCGCGGGACTTGCTCACCCTCTATTTCTGAGGATGTGTGTGTGCCAGCGTCCCTCCTTTCTTTCACCTATACTCTGCACCTCCAGTCTCTCTCTCCAAGGTGCTGCAGCAGTTGGGGGCTTTCCCCCTCCCATGTGCCTGAATGCATGCATGCCTGCAGATGCTTAGGGGCAGGTGTGTTTGTGTATATGTATGTGCTGATCTGTCTTCTGTTCCACTTTCATTCTCCAAGTGCACGCTAACCAAATCATCAATTCTGATGATCATCCCAAGGCCTAAAAGCACTAACCCCCCCTCCTCAATCTGTGCACCTTGTTGTCTGCAGTGCACAATCTAGCATCCCCATCACCAACACATTACTACTTCTTGATTATTATTATTTTTTAAAAAGCTCAGCAGGTTGGCTGAGGCTGGGATCCTGTATTGCAGCAGAAATGTATTTATTTATTTATTATTGCATTTATATCCCACCTTTCCTCTAAGTTGCTCAAGGTGGTGCATATGGTTCCCCCCCTTTCCATTTTATCCTTACACCAACCCTGTGAAATAGGTTAGGCTGTGTCTGATTCAAAGTCACCCAGTGGGCTTCATGACTGGGTGGGGATTTGAACCTGGTTCTTAGTTCAACACTGTAACCCACTGGTATTATGAGACAGGACTGTACATCCTCAGACTGTGGGGGGGGGAGATGTCAGTTTGATTGGATCTTTGCATTAAGAAAAGAAAACAACACCTTCCTGTCTGCAGGGAGCTTTTAATGGCAAGGGATATTTGGAGATATGATTTTGCCATGCACCATTTTTTTCAATTAACAGAGACTAAAATTACAATTAGCATGGGGGGTGTCACAAAATTTTTTGAGCTTACAAAGGGAGTCCCACACTCATAAAGGTTGGGAACCACTGTATTAGACTATAAATTCTAATAAATAGAATTGCAATAAAGCATACATTTCTTGCTCATCTTCCTGAATTATATGCTTTTTAAAGTACCTATAAAAAAACTGAAATGTCAGGCTATCTTCAGATATTAAAATTCGTTTATTTTCTTCCATACAAATTTCCCTGTAATGCAACACAATCTGTAGTCTCTTATCACCATCATAGATCCCTCTTTTTCAAGCACAGCAATCGCTAGGCCTCTTCCTGTAAATTGTTATAAGGTTAAGTGCTTAGCTGGACTGGGCAGTGGCCAAAGGTTATAGGTTTAAGAAGCTATTTAGAAACGTTTTGGCTATTTAAATGACTTTGTGGACAGGGAATAAAGCTAGGAAGTTAAGGACAGGTATGGGACACCACAACTCATACAAGAGGAGAGAAATTAGCTAGACTGAAGAGCTGGAAAGTGAAAGACAACTCTGATAGCTTAAGATAAAAAAGCTTGATGCACTGGGGAGGACTGGAGAGAGTGACAGAATTGGGGATAAAGGAAACGATAACATTTCATTGACAAACTGAGCTTAAAGTCAAGGGTAGGATAATATGAGAAGTTTGTATGTGTCAATGCTGGGCCATGGGCAACAGGCGGAGGTAAACCAGAAGTCAGGAACCATGGAAGCAGCCAGCAGGCACACCCAAATGGAAAGTCAGAACCACAAGGAAATCCAGGAGCCAGGGTCAAGAAGCAAGCCAGAGAGCAGGTCAGGACTGAGTCTTCTCTAGGATGGAGATTCAAACAGATTCAAGAATTCTATCCACAATGGCTGCCTTGTTTTATTTATTTATTTATTTTATTACATTTTTAGACCGCCCTATAGCAATAAGCTCCCAGGGCGGTGTACAGCATAATAAAACAGGTTAAAATACAAGTGGATGTAAATACAATACACAATAATGTGTCTGAACCATGGAATATCACAATGTCTGGCCACAACAGATACTTAGTTATCCTTTCCCAGCACTAGCACACAGCAGTCCCTGAGCCAACTGAAGTGGGATAAAGTTAACAACAAATTAAAGACACCCTGCTGAAAGAAAGAAAAATCCAACAAATTTTCAGTTTTTAAAAAAGAATGTCCACTAAAACCTGAGCATCTTCCAAAAAGAAAATATTTTTGTTTTACTGGATCAATGAGAAGTATGAGGGGCTGAGTTTGTGTGTGTGTATAACTATACACACAGAAAACCTCATTGATGATGACATGTCAAACAAAAGGCTTGAGTATAAATATAGCTAATAAAACAAATAAATTGTACCTGGCTTGAAAGATAACAAGCAATCCAAAATTATGTTATGCTAACACTAACAGTGGTAAACAAATGTTGTGCTCATTTCTGAATTACGATCTCACATACCACATCACGATGTGCTTTTAACCTCTGGCCGAGCAGGGGTCACAATGTTACATCATCACATTCCATTATCATGACACCACTTCATTCATCTCAAAAGGTCAAATTCCTACTGCATCCCTGCATGCAACATGGCTTCTAGTAAACACACTGCATTTTTTAGTACAAAGTTATTTGGACTAATTAATACCAAGCTAATTCCAAATAGCATGCTGCAGAATTTGTTTCAAACTGGAGACATTTAGAATATAAAAATACTATTTTTATAAATATAAAAATATTTCTAGATTCAGAAAACAGTAAGAGCTGCATATAAGAAAAGAAAGTTGTTCCATATATGGCTTTCCTTTACTACTTTGAAGTTAAAAGCTTAGCGAGCAAAATGCATCTTTTTCCATAATGAACACTCTGATTTGTCTGGGAGTGAGGAAGCATATGCATGCACACAAAGACTTCAAGTTGCTAAATGAGATATTTGTACATTTAAGGCAGTTATACATCACTGTGCTGATGTTTTCCACAGAAATATTGGCTGTGGGCTAATTTTAAAATCAGTAAATATTCACTAATAGGCAAAAAACCTCGCAGTTTAAGAATGTACCTATAGCCCACAGATCTTTCTATCGAACTTTAAAAAGCAGGGAAATTGGGCAGCTATAGTGAATGCACCAGGGGAGCAGGAGACCTGACCTCCTCTCTGAGATATTGGACTGCCCTACAAAGTTGTCAAAAATGCAAACACAATTTGGGTTGGTCTTACACAGTCCAATCCACTTCCTGTGTAGCTTGGAAGAATTTGGTAACATGTGCCTCTGAGCATATGGTGAATGGTGACAATACCTGCCATCTCCAAAGATGGAGAATGACATTTTTCTATGTTTGTTGGTGTTCTTCTTACTTTGCTTAATTGCTGTTACTATTTCTATAGAGAATCTAATACAGAAAATGTTATTCTTCTCATTATTGATTCTAGAAACCTGTGTCAAACTTATTTCTATTAATTTCAAAGCGTTTTTATTGGTCAGTGTCATGTGATGGTGAAGACAGCCTTTTGTGTTTCAAATTGGAGCTTATGTTCTATTTCTATTTTGGGTGCATTAACAGTTGAATCTGAAACTGCAGTTTGATGTAAAATCAGTCTGATTACAATATGCTGCTACTTCACTTCACTTCACTTCACTTCACTTAAGGAAAGGTGGACATCATCAATTAAAAACATAGAGCACACCTAGAATTTTGCTAGAACATATTTCACCTCCCACTGTTTTATCTTGTGCAAACTATGACACTCTTGATATCCACTGGAGACTATTCTGCAGAATAGTCAGTGAAATTATTCCACAATTATTTTTTGAGTTTTTATAGTGTAAATTTTGCAAAGTGTTGCTGTACTTCACATATTCACAGAAATAGAAGCAAAAGAAAATGATTTCCTATAGGAAACTACACTAAAATCGCAAAGTAAATCAGACATATTTAAAGTGACCATCTCAACTTTATCAACTGTCTTAATAATGTTGCTTCATCCCTGCTAAAACAAGATCAGCACAGCACATGTCTTGTTTCTATTATTTGGGCTGATTGCAGGTGCTGCAACCATTTACCATATGTTCAGAGGCACATGTTACCAAATTCTTCCAAGCTACACAGCAAGTGGATTGGACTGTGAAAGACCAACCCGAATTGTGTTTGCATTTTGACAACTTTGTAGGGCAGTCCAATATCTCAGCGAGGAGGTCAGGTCTCCTGTTCCCCTGGTGCATTCATTATAACTGCCAAATTTCCCCGCTTTTAAAAGTTTGATAGGAATATCTGTGGGCTATAGGTACATTCCTAAACTGCAAGGTTTTTTGCCTATTAGTGAATTTATCTGTTTTTTAATCCGCGAGGTAAGAAATGGGATCCTGTGCAAGCTTGCTGAGAATGGATTGATCATTTGCATGCTTATTGAGTTCAGTGGGATTTACTCCCCTGCAATCATGCCTAGGATAGGTGAAACTGACCACAGGAGATGGAGAGGGGAGGAGAAGGAGGAAGGGGATGGGAGCAAGAAAGAGGGGAGGGGAGGGGAGGAGAAGAATAGGTTTGATCATTTGCATGTTTATTGAGTTCAGTGGGATTTACTCCCGTGCAATCCTGCTTAGGATAGGTACAACTCACCAGGGGGAGGGAGGGATGGCTGGAGTGGGCAGGGAGGAGGAAGAAGGAGAGGGGAGGGAAGGGGGAAGGAGGAAGGAGGAAGGGAGAGGAGAGGGGAAGGAAGGGAAAGCCATGTCTGATCATTTGCATGCTTATCGAGTTCAAGAGGATTTACTCCTATGTAATCATGATTAGGATAGGTAAAATTGACCATGGGGGAGGAGAAGGGAGAGGGGAGAGGAGACGGAAGAGGAGAAAGGGAGGGGAAAGGGAGGGGAAAGGGGAGGGGGAGGAAGGAGTGGATTGGAGGGGAGGGGCAAAGGAAGGGGCAGGGGAGGGCAGGTTTGATCATTTGCATGCTTATTGAGTTCAATGGTATTTACTCCCATGCAGTTATGCTTAAGATAGGCAAAACTGACCATGGGGAGGAGGAGGGGGAGGGAGAAGGAGAGGATTGGAGGGGGAGGGGAGGGGAGGGGAAGGGAGGGAAGGGGCAAGAGGGAGGAGATAGGATGGAGGAGAACGGAGGACGGGTTTGACCAGTTGCATACTTTTAGAGTTCAATGGGATTTATTTCTGTAAAATTGTTTGAAAATGGAAATGGAGTGTCTTCAAGTCGACCCCAACTTATGGCGACCCTGTGAATAGGGTTTTCATGGTAAACAGTATTCAGGGGTGATTTTAACATTGCCTTTCTCTGAGACTGAGAGGCAGTGCCTGGCCCAAGGTCACCCAGTGAGTTTCATGACTGTGTGGGGATTCGAACCCTGGTCTCCCAGGTCATAATCCAACACTGATGTGGGGGTGGGGCAGGGAGGGGAAGGGAGGGGAGGAGATTGGGTGGGTGGGCACTGGGCAGAGGGAAAGCCCCTTTCCTTTCTGAAAAGAAAACATTGTGAACAGTATCATTGCTTTTCAGCGTTTCCCCCACCTTTTTATTCTACAGCAGGCACATGTATCCTCCCACCCCAACTTAAACTAAACCTGTCCCTGGCCATATCCACACCATGCCTTTATTTCACTTTGGCCAGTCATGGCATCTGTCAAAGAATCCTGGGAAGTGTAGTTAGGGAAGGGCTCTGAGAGTTGCTAGGAGAAACCTTGTTCCCCTCACAGACCTTCAGTCAGGGTGTCTGACTGTTAAACCAGTCTGGCCACTGGAGCTCTGTCAGTGGAATAGAAATCTCCTCTCAGCACCCTTCAGAAACTACACTTCCCAGGATTCTTTGGGGGAAGCCAAGACTGTCTATTATCTTTGCAAAATCATGGAGGACCGGTGAAGTACCGGATGACTGGAGGACAGCTAATGTTGTCCCTATCTTCAAAAAAGGCAAAAAGGAGGAACCAGGGAACTACAGACCAGTCAGTCTAACATCAATCCCTGGAAAAACTCTGGAGCAGTTATAAAGCAGTCAATCTGTAAGCACCTTGAAAACAATGCAGTGATTACTAGGAGCCAACATGGATTTATGAAGAACAAATCCTGCCAAACTAATCTTATCTCATTTTTTGATCAGGTAACCTTCCTTGTAGACTGTGGGAATGCTGTGGACATAATATATCTCGACTTCAGCAAAGCTTTTGACAAAGTGCCCCATGATATTCTGATTAGCAAACTAGCTAAATCTGGGCTGGATGGAACAAGTATCAGGTGGATCCATTGGCTCCAGAATCGTACTCAAAGAGTGCTTGTCAATGGTTCCTTCTCAAACTGGGCAGAAGTAACAAGTGGGGTACCACAGGGCTCAGTCCTGGGCCCAGTACTCTTCAACATTTTTATTAACGACTTGGATGAGAAGGTACAGAGCATGCTTATCAAATGTGCAGATGATACAAAATTGGGGGGCATAGCTAATACTGTGGAAGACAGAAACAAAATTCAAAGGGACCCTGATAGGCTGGAGCATTGGGCTGAAAGCAACAGAATGCAATTTAACAGGGATAAATGCAAAGTTCTACACTTAGGAAAAAGAAACCAAATGCACAGTTATAAGATGGGGGATACTTCGCTCAGCAATATGACATGTGAGAAGGATCTTGGAATTGTCGTTGATCATAAGCTGAATATGAGCCAACAGTGTGATTGTTGACGGTGGCGGTTCTTGCGTGAAACAGCATACGTTACATTGGAGTTAAGTTGATCAAGACAGTTCTCAGATGCATTAGATCAGGTTAAGAGTCTTTATTAAGACATTAAAGCCAACAGGCTTAAGAGTAAATACATGTAGAGTTTCTTCATTCACCCCCCCCTTCTGGCACATCTCTCTCCAAAGGTAAACACAGAAGACAACCTCTCAGTTCAGAGGCAAAATACAGAAGGACACAACTTACAGACTCTGTTAGAACTTTCCCAGTTGCTATCTCACGTTACCATGACAACGGCTGGCCTTGGAGTGTTTGCTCTCAAGCCAGCAAAGACATAACAGTGTTACTTCTCCAAACTTGCAGGCTTTATGGAAAACTACTAGAGACAGTAATGCCTATGGGTCAACAGCCCAACATATTCCCCTTTTTCCATCAAGACTGCAAAGCTTTCCATTGCATCTATAACATTACATTGGAATACAGTAATACATTTCAATACATTGCATCATACAGAAGTGTGTTTGTTTTACACTTCAGAAGACGTGCAGTTTACGTTGATGACATCATGTATATTTATCATGTGCAACTGGGCAGGCAGGTGGACACAAAGAATTTGGGGCCTGTCAAACACTATTTAGGCACGGACATTGTGCGTGAAGCAGACGGGAGCATAACATTGAGTCAGGAAAGTAAAATAAATCAGATCATAGAAGAATGCAACATGACAAAAACTACTAGAGACAGTAATCCCTATGGGTCAACAGCCCAACAGTGATGTGGCTGCAAAAAAGGCAAATGCTATATTAGGCTGCATTAACAGAAGTATAGTTTCCAAATCGCGTGAAGTATTAGTTCCCCTCTATTCGGCACTAGTTAGGCCTCATCTTGAATACGCGTCCAGTTTTGGTCTCCACACTTCAAGAAGGATGCTGACAAATTGGAACAGTTTCAGAGGAGGGCAACAAGGATGATCAGGGGACTGGAAACAAAGCCCTATGAGGAGAGACTGAAAGAACTGGGCATGTTTAGCCTGCAGAAGAGAAGGCTGAGGGGAGATATGATAGCACTCTTCAAGTACATGAAAGGATGTCATATAGCGGAGGACCAGGATCTCTTCTCTATCGTCCCAGAGTGCAGGACACGCAATAATGGGCTCAAGTTGCAGGAAGCCAGATTTCGACTGGACATCAGGAAAAACTTCGTAATTGTTAGAGCCATACGACAATGGAATCAATTACCTAGAGAGGTAGTGGGCTCTCCGACACTGGACAGCCATCTGTCGGGAATTCTTTGATTTGGATTCCTGCATTGAGCAGGGGGTTGGACTTGATGGCCTTCCAACTACTATTCTATGATTCTAAAGTGAAATAAAGGTCAGGTGTGGGTGTGGCTGCCTAATTAGGCAAGCCCAGCAGCTGGGATGTCTGGCTTTTAGAACACTGACAGTTGGTTCTTACTGAGCATGCCCGACACTATCATAGGGTTCCAGCCAAAGAAATTTAAATTAATTAAAAATCAGCCAGGCATTTTTTCAACCTTTAAACTGCAGAAGATGAAGGTCAGAGTATGGGGCAACGTCATTAACAGGATTACTGGTACTCTGTGAATATGACTGATTTTTAATGAATTTCAACAGATTATGAGAACTCTGACAAGTCCAAAAGCCGTCTGGGTTTTTCTCTCGTTCTCTTTAGACTTTGAACACTCAATTCTTTCTGACTGTTTTGTGTATCGCCATGAAAATTGAGAGGGTTGTTAAGCAAGTGTTTCTGAGTTCAGGACTATAAGTTTTGTAAGGTTTTGTTTTGAAATGAGCTTATGGGATGCATCAAAATGGCATGAGGGTATTTTCAATTTAACATTGCGGAATGTGAAAAATCCCCGCTGGCTATAGTATACAGCCACTCTTGTATCTAAGTATCTAAGGTTCTTTTCACATTCTGCTCACACTCTGTGTCTAGTTTTAAATTGTTAATGCAAGAAATATAAGTTGCTGCTAAATTTCAGCACATTCCCCTAGAACAACATATATGATAAAACATTCAAGAACTGGAGAAATCGTACAAAGCTGACACGGATATATTGGTATGAGTGGTTTTATTTTATTGTTTACTGATATTGTGCTGTAATACTACAAGTGAAATGGATTCTTAAATTTTGTCAATTTGTTTTTAGTTCTATTATGAAGTGTTATAGGATAGCAATGTGATTTTTGTTTTATACTTCGCCATTTCTATGGGTTGTAAAGGGCCTTGAGAACAGTAATGTGGAAAGGTGGTGTACTAATAAAAAAATGAAATGAAATTATTTATCTTTGAACTTCAGTAAGCAAACTGTCTTAAAGATTCACAACTACAGAGAGGAAAATAAGGAAAAGAGTGGACAGCATATGCTGTTGTATGTTTTTCCAAGTTATGTCTTTTTATTATTCCACAGCCTCCAGCTACAATCTATAAAAAGGCACAGCACATATTCATATCAGCACAGGCATTGGAGCCAGTGAGACCAAGAGAGCCTTTCCCCTTTCCTTCCGTACCCATTTAAGGGAATCAAATTATCCATCACTTCATCTGCTGCTCCAATCAACAGCTGTCTTATTTTATTAATGTATTGCATTTCTGTATTGTGGACAACCTTGCATATCGGTGTAGACAGCAGCATGCAACTTTGATAAACAAGTTTCCAAAATTGTAAAAACTTGTACCAGCCATAAATAGTGTGCATACATCCTCTGAGAGCTCATGGAACTATGAAGAATTTATATCCACTTATTACGTAAAGAGCACAAATGAGCTCTTGCACAGCTCCCATTCATTTTAACAGGGCATGAAGTTTTTGGTGGCGTTTGATCCAGCTGCAGCAAATAATTCTGAAAAGCTATTCCATGCTGGGCTTTTTTTTTTTTAAGTAAATTCACATGATGAATTGTGACACAAACTGTGTAACTACATGTTCATTTAAAAGCTCCATCGTTTTTTTTTAAAAACCCTCTATCAACCAAGCTTCTTCCGTTGCAAGAATGAACAACTATCCCGAAATAATGTTTTTTAACACTCAAATTATAATTACAGAATGAGATCATTTAAGGGAGACATTACCTAAAATCTCAACTGAAGGTAACAGTCTGCCTAAACCTAGCTTGGTTTTAACTATCAGAACAGTTGAGCTAGTGTCCTATCTCCTGTGTTCATTACCACACTATTAACAGAGTCAAATGTTTCTGTAGTTACTATCAGATGAAATGAGCTAATTTCCCTTGAGATTTATCTACACAGACCAGATGTCTTTAGCTAGCTATTCCCCAGATTGAGCAGGGTGAGGCACATCCAATGCCTTCACTGTTACCATAGAGACAAGTTTTCCCATCCACTGTGCAGCCGTGTTATAGTAGCTACCAGCTGCTGTCTAGTCAAATACTCCACCAGAAGACAGAGAGGCAAAAATGGGAGACCCGAAGCAGAGGTTGTCCCAGCATCTCAGACAGAATCTTCTATGACAATTTCCAATCTCCAGCTCCTTAAGTCATCACTTTGGCTAGCTAGTATAGTTTAATACTTGTCTTAACTCATGTGTAATTCTCTATTACCCTATATTAGTCAATATGAAGAGGCATAACATGCACTGTATTATTGTAGCAGATGCTGCCAGACAGTTAAGAAGCTTCAGGCACAATCCAGCTATAGTTAAGCAAATTTAAGTCCCGCTGATTTCAGCAGAAAAGTTGAACACTTGCTTAACTCTCTCCCATTTAAAGCACAATCCCATCATGTCTTGAAATCTCAGTCGCAGTGTATTCTTGAATTCAGGGTGAATATATTCAAAGGGAAAACCCTTCTTCAGTTTAGTAACTATCAATCATTAGACTTCCTTCAAAGCTTTGGCTATCTTGCTTCAGTCCATCCCTTGCTACTCTGATGATCTACAGGAGAAAAACAATTGTGGCCACGATTTTCCTTCGTGCATTCTTCTGTTTAAATGCACTCAAGTTCAAATGTCTCATTATAACTTTGAAGAGTTAATGATCAATCCAACAAAGGCTTTAGAATGTCTTTGAAGCTACAAACAACAAGTCAAAGATGAAGGAGGAGGAGGAGGAAGAGCGTTATAGTATTAACTCCACAGGGAACATAGTCTTAGCTTGTAAAGGTGAGAAAAGCTGCCTTATGTTTTCTAGTTGATAAAGTTTAACTAAAGCTATTGCTCTGTGTTGATACAGTGCAACATAAATACTATTAAAAATTATCTAGCTTTGAATACAGTTGATTATTATTTCATTAATTCAAGCATGATCAACTAAGGCTGCAATCCAATACACACTTATCAGGAAGCAAGTCCCATTGAACCCAACTGAGCTTCCTTGAGCAGACATGGATTGCAGCCTAAATTGTCTTCATGCAGTAAAATATATCTTATGTTGCCTTGGTAGTTTACCTATGCAGGAGAGTGTTCTGTTAATGTGATACCACTGACAATAGTACCTATAATTTTGGGCCACATGGATGAAAGGGGGCGGAGATGCTGCTTGCAGTCCCTCTTCTCTTATCTGTCAAGATGGCACTCGAAATACATTGTGAAAATTATGAGGATCCATAAGAACTTGTGCCTGATATCCATGTATTTGTGCCATAGCAGTTCTATAAAATGGATCTATTATTTCTACAGTTCAGTCAATGAAGATGTGATCTGTAATTCGGTAGTGGTGGCGGCAGATAACCCATGAAAAAGATACGCAATTTCAAGAGGATCCATTTTGCTGGATCTAGCGTGTGTGTGCACATGCACATGTGTCCTCTCTCCATCTCTCCACCTCTCTGGCACTCCACTCTTTCTCCCTGTCTGTGCATCACTCCCCCCCCGTTTTCTTCCCTCTAGTCCAGTGATTCTTAACCTGGGGTGCAAGACACTCTTTCTAGGGGTGCAAGGTGTTGTTCAAGAGATTTTAAAAATTCATTTAAATAGAAGCAGAAAATTAACTATACAACCAAAGATTTTGGGAAACTGTCATTTATCTTAGCTAAGTTAGGCTAAAACACACATTAAAATAAAATTAAAATAAAAAATGAACAGTATTTTTTCAGGGGGTGCGAGACCATATTTTGGAAATCCATGGGGTGCTGGCAGTGGAAAAGGTTAATAAGAACCACTGCTCTAGTCTCTCGTATCACTCCCCATTTACTCCTAGTGATAGCCATTCACGTGTTTTGCTTCAATCTTTAATATATCACCATAAAAGGGGTCACTACAACAATATTTAGTCAAGACATACATAAAAATACTATCGGTTTAAAGAAAAACAAACATTGAGAGCAGTGTGACCTAATTATGGAATACAGAAGGTGTGAGGGCTACCCTAATAACTCATTGTAGCAGGACTGAGGACTGATGAGCATGTGGTAAATGTGTTTGAGACTCCATAGCTGACACAGGATCATATGAAGGTACCTTATATGAAGTCAGATCATCAGTCCATCTACCTCAGTATTGCCTATACTGATTGGCACCGACTATCCAGAGTTTCAGACAGGAGTCTTTCACAGCCCTACCTGGAGATACCAGGACTGAAACTGGGACCTTCTGCAAGCAAAACATTAGCTATGGCTCTTCCTCTTTGATATCAAAATATGATGGTGAGTTGGTCAGAATTTTCCCATCTTTGGGCTATTTCTGATCAAAGGACCACCTATATGAATATGACAAGCTCTTTGTGAACCACATCCTTATGTCAGAGGTTGGGAACCTTTTTCAACAGCCACGTTTCCTGCTGAGCAACCTTCCAGGAGCCAGGTGGGTCGGTCAAGAAGCAGCGCAATGCATGAAAACTTTACCTTTGTAGAGGAGGCTGGTTTATACACACACTCACACATTCTTCTCTATTCTCCATCCAAGCAAGAGGAAACATCATCCAGCCAGGCAAGCAAGCCAATCAAACACACTCAATGAGAGTATGAAGCAAAGTTAGTGAGAGGAGTAGCCTGGAAAGGGAAGGTATAGCTGAGGAGGGTTATGACCTAGGGAGAGGCATTTGGCTCCCAGGCCATAGGTTCCCCACATCTGCTCTATATGAAACTATGGAAATAAGTCATACAGAGGTTTGGAGTACAGTGTCACCAGTATGCAGATGATACTCAGCTTTATCTCTCCATACTATCTGAATCAGGAGAGGCCATGTAGTGGCTGGATTATGGCCAATAAACTGAGACTGAATCCAGACAAGGTGGAAGTGCAGTTTAGAAATATAAGAATAAAAATGAATGAATGAATGAATGAATGTGAACAGTCAAAATAGTAACAAAAAGCTAATTTGGGATCTCGCTTCAGTTGTTCATGCTCTGGTAACTTCTAGATTGGACTACTGCAACGCACTCTACGTGGGGCTGCCCTTGAAGACTGTTTGGAAACTACAGCTAGTCCAGAATGCAGCGGCCAGATTGTTGACGCAGACCAGAAGGTCCGCTCATATAACACCTGTTCTGGCCCATCTGCACTGGCTTCCTATTTGTTTCCGGGCTAGATTCAAAGTGCTGATTTTGACCTATAAAGCCCTACACGGCATGGGACCGCAATACCTGGTGGAACGCCTCTCCCAGTATGAACCTACCCGTACACTACGCTCAACATCTAAGGCCCTCCTCCGAGTACCATCCCATCGAGAGGCTCGGAGGGTGATGACTAGAACCAGGGCCTTTTCAGTAGTGGCCCCCGAACTGTGGAACAGTCTCCCTGATGAGGTGCGCCTGGCGCCGACACTACTATCTTTTCGGCACCAGGTGAAAACCTTTTTATACTCCCAGGCATTTTAAAGTGTATTTTAAACAGCATTTCCGTATTTTGGATGTTGTTTGGTTCGTTATTGTTTGTTTGTTTTGTTTTTTGATTTATTGTATTTATTGTATTTATATATTGTGCTTGTTTTTATCTTTTTGTACACCGCCCAGAGAGCCTTCGGGCTTAGGGCGGTATATAAATTAAACTAAATAAATAAATAAACAAAAGATCATAATGAATGTTTGCTGAGCTGTGATAGATTCTTCTGTCCCATACATAACTGTCCATGTGAAAACACTGCCCTTTAAAGAAGATGGAAGATGAGTACTGAGGCAGGGATGAGGAACTTGTAGTCCTCCAGATGGTAGACTCCAACTCCCATTAGACCCAACCAACATAGCCAATGCTCTGGGATGACGGCAGTTGGAGTCCAGCAACATATGGAAAGCCACAGGTTCCCTATACCTGCACTAAAGGCATCTGTACCTGTGGAGTTCATGCAACTCTTCCATTTTTTGGGGGGTTCTGGAAAATACAGAAGAACACAAGGAAAGTACAGGATGACAATGATTTGATGGTGGAGTCATATGGATAATCTATAAAAAGTTGTGAGCAATGTATGACAATTCCACCCTAAATACCTAGAGTGGAAGCATTGTCAGAGAGTATTTTGACCATACAAATAGTAGCAGTTATGTAGTTGCTACTGCTATGCATCTCTGCAGTGGGTTATTTATTTATTTATTTAAATTATATTCCATCTTTCCTCCCAAAGGGAGCCCAGGGTGGCAAAGAGATGATAACACACATAAAAACAATGAAAACAAAATATCTTAAAAAAAACAATTTCAATGCAGATGCAGACTGGGATAGGTATTTAGTTAAAAGGCTTGTTAAAAGAGGAAGGTCTTCAGTAGGCACCAAAATGACAACAGAGAAGGCATCCATCTAATACTGAAGGGGAGGGAATTTGAAAGGGTAGGTGCCACAACACTAAAGTTCTGTTTCCTATGTTATGTGGAACAAACCTGCTGATGAGATTGCATCTGCAGGAGGCCCCAACTGCAGAGTGCAGTGATAGACTGGGTAAGACAATCTTTCAGGTATCCTGGTCTCAAGCTGTATAAGGTTCTGTACACCAAAACTAGAACCATGAACTTAGCCTGGTAGCTAATGGGCAGCCAATACAATTCTTTCAACAGCAGCTTAACTTGTTGGCGATACCCTGCCCCAGTGAGCAGTCATCCCACCACTTTTTGCACCAGCTGCAGCTTCTGAACCATCCTCAAGGGCAGCCCCACATACAGTGCATTGCTGGAGGTTACCAGTGCATAGACAAGCATGGTCACGTTATCCCAGTCCAGAAATCCAGGGCTTGCACAACCTCTCCTAACTCATATGTTACAGAGAACTAGAGCTGGGTACCACTGCTGACACTTCATCCCAAATCTCCTGATGACCATTCCCAAGGGCTTCATATAGATGTTAAACAGCATTGGGGACAAGATCGTACCCTGTGATTTGTTGTTGTTAATTGCCTTCAAGTCAATCACGACCTATGGTGAACCTATGAATCGGTGACCTCCAAGAGCATCTGTTCAGAACTTGTAAGTTCAGGTCTGTGGCTTCCTTTATGGAATCAATCCATCTCTTGTTTGGTCTTCCTCTTTTTCTATTCCCGTCTGTTTTTCCCAGCATTATTATCTTTTCTAGTGAATCATGTCTTCTCATGATGCGTCCAAAGTATGATAACCTCAGTTTCATCATTTCAGGGTCTAGTGACAGTTCTGGCTTATTTTGTTCTAACACCCAATTATTTGTCTTTTTCGCAGTCCATGGTATGCACAAAGCTCTCCTCCAACACCACACTTCAAATGAGTTTATTTTTCTGTTATCTGCTTTTTTTACCATCCAACTTTCACATCCATACATAGAGATTGGGAACACCATGATCTGAATGATCCTGACTTTATTGTTCAGTGATACATCTTGCATCTAAGGACCTTTCCTAGTTTTCTCATAGGTGCCCTCCCCAGTCCTAGCCTTCTTCTGATTTCTGGACTATTGTCTCCATTTTGGTTAATGACTGTGTCAAGGTATTGATAAACCTTGACAAGTTCAATGTCCTCGTTGTTAACTTTAAAGTTACATAAATCATCTGTTGTCATTACTTTAGTCTTCTTGACGTTCAGTTTTAGTCCTGCTTTTGTGCTTTCCTCTTTAACTTTCATCAGCATTCATTTCAAATCATTACTGGTTTCTGCTAGTAGTATGGTATCGACTGCATATCTTAAATTATTGATATTCCGTCCCACTGTCCCGTCCAGGAGACTGAGAGGCTGGTGCAAGTAAATCTCGTTTTATTAGAGAAATGGATACATCAAAAGCAGTGCGCTTCATAGAAAACCCTACATTAACTCACTAGGAATCCCTAACTACACTCTTGACATGCTCTGCGATGTAAGAAGAAAGTTGACTCAACACCCCCCTCAATACTCAGCAGACTTATATAGGGAAAGTTTTTGAGTGCAATCTCTCACTCCTTCGCACACCTGCCCTCTGCCTGGTACGCTTTTCCCGCCGCTGAGAGCGAGGTGAGGGGGGTCGAGCCTCCACGGGCTCATCAGACGAAACAGGGTCCTTATCAACAGTCCAGGAAGTAGAGGGCTGAGACGCGTCAGGCGTCTCTAAGTTACTGCGGGATGAAGGGGGGGTTACTGCTAATTCACGGCTTGGTGAAGGAGGAGTTACTGCTCTTTCGGAATCCTCCCCTAACTGATCCGTTGGGATGGTTGAAGGCTGAGCGCTGTCCCCAAGGGGGACTGGGTCACCCGTGAGAATTGGCAGAGCATCTAACACACTTCTTTCCTTAATGTCTGGAATAGACACAACAACAGCTGGATCTTCTGCGCCTTCTGGCAGTTGAGGCGTCTGCAACTCATGTCTTCCCCCTCCCTGCCCTTCCAGAGAGAGCTGGGGCTCGACACCCTCCAATTTTCACACCTCCTTCATCTTGGTCCAATCCCGCTTTCCATATGATATGTTCTGTGTATAGATTATACAAATAGGGTGATAAAATACACCCCTGTCTCACACCCTTTCCAATGGGGAACCAATCGGTTTCCCCATATTTTGTCCTTACAGTAGCCTCTTGTCCAGAGTATAGGTTGCACATCTGGTACCCCACAGCAAAACAGCCAGGGGCCCAAAAGACAATCATCCAATGTTATTCTTTGAAAACAACCCTGGAGATAGGATTGGAACCACTGTAAACAGTGCCACCGATAGCCATCTCACCAAGTTGGCTCAGAAGAACATCAAGTTCAATGGTATCAAAAGCCACTGAGAGATCAGGTAAGAATAATGAGGTTGCACTCCCCCGTCCTTCTCCCGATAAAGGTCATCCATCAGGGCAACCAAGGCTGATTCAGTCCCATAATCAGGCCTGAACTTAGATTGAAATGGGTCAAGAGTACTTGCAATTGCTGCGCCACAACCCTCTCAATCACCCCCCCAAAAGGGAGTATTTGCGACTGGGCGGTAGTTGTCACAAACCAATGAGTCCAAGGCAGGCTTTTTCAGGAACGGTTTGATCATCACCTCTTTCAGGTTGGCTAGGACCACTCCCTCTTGTAAAGACATGTTGACCACACTCTGAATCCACTTGGGCATACTCCCTTGGCAAGCGTTAATAAGCTAAGAAGAGCAAGGGTGGAGAGGACATGTTGCTGACTGCATCGTTGCAAGCACCTTGTCCACATCATCAGGCCACATCAACTGAATCTGATCCCAAGAAGTTGCAGCAGACGTTGCACTGGACACCTCACTGGGGACTATGGTGGATGTAGATGAGGCATCAAGATTGCTATGGAAACGAGCAACTTTACTCTTGAAGTGCCTTGCAAACAATTCACAGTGGGCTTCCAAACCTCACCACCACACAGTAGGCACGGTTATAATGTTTTACTCATGCCTGATCAGCTTCACAGCACGACTTTCATCACTTGTGCTCTTGCTGTCATCCAGGGATATATATTCAGTCCAGGGGTATAGTTGCCTGGGGTCTTGGAGGGGAGAGCTCTTAGACCCTTTACTTTTTTGGGAGCAGGTCCCAGCAGGGTCCCTATGTCTCCAATACCCTACAAGCCATCAGTATGAAAGGGGAATGTGTTAGCCGCTGATAAGAGTATTCTAACATGCTTCCTTGTCCTTTCTTGCAGATTTGAGCCAATCTAGGAAGGGAGAAGGTAGACAGTCTTGCTGGGTGGGCTCTCTGAAACTGACCCTGGGGATACATAGTCTGTTTCCTCCAAGATTCCTTGCAGTTATTGCGCCACAGCCCCCTCGATCAACTTCCCTAATAAGGAGGCGTTTGCAACCAGGCAGTAGTTGTCACAAACCAATGAATCCAGGGTGGGCTTTTTCAGGAGCGGTCGGCTCACTGATTCTTTCAGGGCAGCTGGGACTACTCCCTCCCGCGAAGATGCGTTGACCACCCTCTGGATCCCCTTGGTCAGCAAACTTTAATAAACCAAGAAGAACAAGGGTAGAGGAGACATGTTGCTGGCAGCAGCATCACAAGCATCTTATCTATGTCAACAGGCTGCATCAAACCGAAATTGATTCCAAGTCATTGCACTGGACACCTCATGGGGACTACAGTGAATGTTGTGCCAAGACTGCTACAGAGGCAAGCAACTTTACCCTCAAAGTGCCTTGCAAACAATTCACAGTGGCCTTCCAAAGGGTCTAAAACTCCATTTCCTGGAATAGATGTTAAGAGACCCCAGACAATACAAAAAAGCTCAACTGGATGACTATTTGAGAATGTGATGGAGGCAGAGAAGTGGGCCTTCTTTGCTGCTCCCAGTAGTCACAGTTATGTTGTTTTACTTTTGCCCGGTGGCCTCACAGCATGTCTTTGGCACTTATGCTCTAGCTGTCGTCCAGCCTGTTTATTGCCCTTAGTTCGCTGGTGTAGCAAGGTCCAAAACGGGCTCCACAATGCCAGATATAATAATGCCCAATAATGCACCCAGAACAGAGATGGGATTCTCAGCCAGAAGGATTGTTAATTTAACCATATATGATTGATTTTATGACTCATGTTTCCAAAGTCCAGAAAGGCACACTATGGCTAACACATCATATCATTTGAGTTCATGCACAGACTCAAAATAAAATGACTTCGATCCAGTAGAATGCTGGACTCTTGTGCAAATATTAGCTTGAGCTGCAAGCCTAACCCCAACTATCTGGAAGCAAGCTCCAGAGAACTCAGTGGGGTTTACTTCTAAGTAGACATGGCCAGGAATGTGCTGTTAGTTTATCTTTAAAAATAACTGCAGTGGCAGGATTCTAATAAAATCAATAGATCCAAATCCCAAATTTGGAATTTGGGAGGGGACAGCACATCCAGAAGTTTATTACACTTTATTGAGATATAGAAAGATATATTTTCTCCAGGGGAAAGCCCACTGGCAACACCAGTTGCATTAGTGCCCATCCCCCAGGGCAAAGGGACAGTCATCACACAGATGGGAAATGGCTGGGAAGAAAACAGCAATAAAGTCCTGAAATAAGAGAGCCTGTACCTACCACATCAAAACTCAAGTCTGGAACCCAGCTGCTACAATTTGAACATGACAGCATCATTGTTAAATAACTGATGCTAAGTGACAGATAGATTTATACAATGTAAAGCTCAATATCTAACTGTCCAGCAGTGACTCAAACACTGAAGAGGCTAAAATAAACATACTCAAATAAAACTCCCAAAAAACAACTAACAGTTTTGAACTTTTTACCTATAATGGTTTACTTAGATAAATATGCACATGTGACTTAATCAGGTTAGTAATGTTTAATAACCGGTTTCATGTTTTGAGAATGTATTTGGTTCTCAGCCAGGGGTGTAGTCATCCAGGGTCTTAGACCCTTTACTTTTTGGGGAATAGGGTCCCAATGTCTCCAGCATCCTGTGAGCCAATCAGCATGAAAGGAGAGTCTGTTAGCCACTGAGAAGAGTATTCTAACATGCTTCCTTATACTTTCCTGTGAATTATAGCCAGAGTGAAAAGGAAGCGAGTCAGTCACTGAGAAGACTCTTCTCAGTAGCTAACACTCTCCCCTTTCATGCTTATTGGCTGCTAGGGATGTCTGCTGTTGTGGGAGAAGACATTAACAAGGATCTCATTCTCAACTCAGCAGCAAAAAAGGGGAGAGGTGGCTCTGACTAACATGAAAAGACCCTGCACTTCTGAACTTGCCACTACAGTCCTGTTCTCAGCTGAGCAGTAGATGGAGTGGAAAAAGTTTACAGGTTGAAATCCCTCCTTTTTATGGTTACTGTTCTGATTCTATCTTTCTTTCACTGAACCCAAGATGGTTTAGTTCCCAGGCTATCAGGGCCGTAGTAGTAACTGTGGTTTTTAAAGAATTTGACGCAGTTTGGAAGAGGGACTGTTGCTTGTGGTGTGTGCACTCAAATCACTGTCACCTCTGATAAACAAATGTTATAGGTTTTAATACAGTTTATTCTGTTTCTGGATAATGCTGACAGCAAGGAGAGGAGACTGTTTCTAAAGGTGTTTCTACACAGCAGTTTTAGAAGCACTTTGCCTGAGAGGTACAGCCGCAACAATAGCCTCACAGCAGCTTCACTGTTGCTTAGTGGAAGGAGGGGAATAACAGGGGTGAGGTCAGGGTTGTATGAATGCACTGCTGCCACGAGGCCATAGCTGCAGCTTTGCCCCAATGAGTAAGGAGCTTCCAGGCAATTTACTGTGGAATCTGCTGCTTGTGCATGCATGCACAGCTTCCAGAGGATGATGCCCTCATCAAAATGCCGTCCTGTATTATTTTCCCATTTAATCTAAATGTACCATTTCCATGGAAAATCCATTAAGTAAAAACAAACCCACAGAAATTGTAAAATTGGATTAAATGGATGGGGGAGCAAATATGGGGTGGCGTTTTGATGAGGACGTCATCATGTAAACACTGTCCCAAAAAATTACATGCATGAGCAGCACAAAGTTCACAATGGCCTGCTATGTGGAAATGCCCCAAGTTCTGATAACAACAACAACAACAACAACCTTCCCTTTGCTTACTACAATGTTGATGGTTTCCTCTTTCATGTTGTTTGCTTGTTTTCCCACCTGGCTGAAAAACTGACATGCTGGAGCTTCCTCCTCCTCCTCCAGTGCTGTGTATATTAATAATCAATGTTAGACAAAAACAAAAGCTGTTTTACACTTCACAAATACAAACTGTACAACTGTATGTGCTTGTAGTGCAATCCTAGACATGTCCCCTCAAAAGAAAGTTCCACTGAATTCAGCTGGGCTTACTCTGAGGAAAATGGATGTAAGAATGAGCCCTAGCTCTGTGGCATTTATTTTATTTGCATATCACCAATATATCAAGTAGTGCTCAAGTTATCTAACAACTATAATATACAATAAAATTTCATTTCATTTCATTTATTTCATTTTTAAACCGCCCATAGCGAATAGCTCTCTGGGCGGTGAACAAAACAAGATTAAAATACAATATTACAATAAAATTACAATAAAATCAGCAACAAGTTAAACGGAAAAAAAAAATTAAATGAAACACATTGAACATTAAAATGCCTGGGAGTATAGCCAGGTCTTAACCTGGCGCCTAAAAGAAAGTACCAAAGGCGCCAGGCGTATCTCCACAGGTAGGCTGTTCCACAGTTCGGGGGCCACCACAGAAAAGGCCCTAGATCTAATAACAATCCTCCGGGCATCCTGATGAGTTGGTACCCGGAGGAGGGCCTTGGATATTGAACGAAGTGAACGGGTAGGTTCATAGCGGGAGAGGCGTTCCACAAGGTATTGTGGTCCCACACCGTGTAAGGCTTTATAGGTCAAAACCAGCACCTTGAATCTGGCTCGGAAACAAATAGGCAGCCAGTGCAGGCGGGCCAGGACAGGTGTTATATGCGCAGACCAGCGGGTCCTCGTTAACAACCTGGCTGCCGCATTTTGCACTAGCTGAAGTTTCCGAACGGTCTTCAAGGGCAGCCCTACATAGAGCGCATTACAGTAGTCCAGTCTAGAGGTTACCAGAGCGTGAACAACTGAGGCGAGATCGTCACTGTCCAGATAGGGGCGTAGTTGGGCTACTAAGCGAAGATGGTAAAACGCATTCCGTGCCACCGAGGCCACTTGAGCCTCAAGCGACAAGGAAGGGTCAAAAAGGACCCCCAAGCTACGAACCTGTTCCTACTCTGGGCGCCTTTGCGAAGAAGGGCAGGATATACATTTAAATAACTTTTTTAAAGTATTATAAAAATATAATACAGGAGCCAAAATTACAAAGTTAAAAAAAACCTGAAATACAAAGTCTAATATCAGTAAAATTCAGAAAAACAACTGGTTAAAACCAATTACAACATATTTACAAATCAGTTTAATAGCCAAGAATTTTGAGGAACAGTTGGAAAGTGAAAAGTTTCCTCTTTAGGATTTCTCTTTAGAAATAAGGCTTAGCCTCCAGTCTTAAAGGATGCTGTGGAAGTGGCATTCTGCAGGTGAGAGGAGCTCTGCTGCCCACAGAAAAGCACTGTCAGTGGTGTGTCACTTGAGAAGTGGCTGGATTCAAAGCCCTTCATTCTCCTGACTGCCCCTAAGAAGCCCACAAAAACCTACACCAGCCTCAGAACTTGCAAAGTAATTTTCATTCCCATTGATGTAAATGGGAAGGGGGAAAAATTAAAAAGAAAAACGGGGAAAGAAAAAGAAGACGGGGAAACCTCACCATCACCTCTTCTGCCCTGGCCAAGGTGGGCCACGACAGGTTAGGAAGTGATGGCTTCTCTGCCACGGGATCTGCTCGCCAACATTTTAGAATTGCTCAGTTTGTAGAACTTTCTTTACAGTGTTGGGGGGGTAGTGGAACTTGGCTCAAATATTTGAATATAGAAGAATGCAAATATGGCATGCCATTGTTTTTCTTGAACAAATATTGGAAGTAGTTTGGGAGACAATATATGATTGAAAGACACAGTAATATTTAAAATCTTCTCAGTTTAAAGCCTTCCCTCCCCCATTACAAAAACTGCACAAGCAGCTCAGGTGAGGAAGAAAGGGAATAAGGAAAACAAATGGGAGAGTACAGAAGAGTACAGAAGGCCACAGGTTCAGCCAGTGGCACCTCAGGATGGGAAAAGATTGAAACCCTGAAGAACCATTATCAGTCAGCATAGCCAGTGCTGAGCTAGATGGATCAACAGTCTGCCTTGGTCTAAGACGGCTTTCTACGACAGCAAGAGAAAACAGTGGAGACATTTTCCTCTATCCAGTGCTGTGGCGCAGGCAAATCACATCCTAAGCATTCTGGTTCTGCAAGTCAGGTTGCTGATTATAAACTCACATTCCTTCCTCCTTAGTGGTTATTTGGTGGTTTCTCCTGAAAGTAGTATTTCAGTAATACATCTTACTTCATATTTCCTCCCAGCATATTACTTTTCTCACTTTAATGCTAATTGGACCCACCTCAAAATGCACATTCCACATGTTTCTGTTGACAGCTGCCAGACAGCAATGTATGCTCTAGTTTGCCATGTGAGGGAGTATCAATGCAATTAAAGTAAAACCCAGCAAAGTGGAGAATTGCATAGTTTTACATTTTGCAAGTACCTCCCCTTTTAAAAATACCCCACACTCTGGAATTTAATTCCAAACTCTCCAATATCTGTGATTGCACACACACACACACTCTTAAAAAATAATCCATGGAGTAGTGGAAATTCCTCACAGTAACTTATTTATATTTACATATTTGTTACATTTTAGTCTGTCCTTCCATCTTATGCAGCTCAGAGCATCAAATGTGTAAAATATGTAGAAATGGGATGCAATTACTTTAAAGCTTTCTACACCCAAGAAACACCCAAATCACAGTGGGAAACAAAACTTGAGTTTCTAACATGAACAAGGACAAGACTCACCCAGCTCAGCTGTATTTGTAAGTATCTTCTTAGCTCTTTTGATAAGTGTGTATTAGTTAGGTCGTTCCCCCTGTAGGATGCACACCTTAACATGGTGAGAGGGTTTGAGAGTGTCAAAGAAGCTGAGAGCAATGCCGTCAGGAGTCTAGACCAAGAGGCTAGACTCCTAGCAGGGGCACCCAAGGCGGAATGGTCAAAGCTGAGACACCAGACTAAGATGCATCCAAACTCAGAGGAAGACAATGGTAAATCACCTCTGAATACCTCTTACCACGAAAACCCTATGAACAGAGTATCCAAAATGCAACATGAGATAGTGCTGGAAGATGAGACCCCCCGGTCAGAAGGCACTCACAGAGCTACTGGGGAAGAACAAAGGACAAGTACAACTAGAGCTGTGACTAATGACACAGCTGGGTCAAAGCCAAAAGGAAGCCCAGAGGCTGATGTACACAGATGCGCAAGGAGAATCCGGAGTTGTACAATGCACACAATAGGAACATGGAATGTGAGAAGCATGAACCAGGGAAAGTTAGAAATTGTCAAGAAAGAAATGGAACGTATCAACATTACAATACTTGACATGAGTGAATTAAAATGGATGGGAATGGAACATTTTCAATCAGGCAACTACAAAATATTTTATGCAGGAAATGAGAAATTAAGAAGAAACAGTTGCTTTAATAGTGAGAAGTAATGTAGAAAAACAATTAGGAGCTATAACGCAAGGTCTGAGCAAGTGATATCAATGAGATTAAATGGGAAACCTATTAACATAACCATCATCCAAGTCTACACTCCAACGACAAACGCAGAAGAAGAGGAATTAGAGAGATTTTATGCAGAAGTACAGGAAGAAATTGATCACACACCAAAACAAGATGTGCTGATAATCATGGGGGACTGCAAAAGTAGGGAACAGAGAAGAACTAGGAATTGTGGGGAAATGGGGGTTGGGAGATAGAAATGAAGCAGGAGAAAGACTCATTGAATTCTGTGAAGCCAGTAATTTGTTTCTTGCAAACACAGTTTTTGAGCAACCGAAAAGACAACTGTACATGTGGACATCACCAAATGGTCAATATAGGAATCAAATTGATTATATAACTGGTAGCAGAAGATGGAGAAGTTCCATACTTTCTGCAAAAACAAGACCAGGAGCAGACTGCGGTACAGATCATGAACTGGTAATATCAAAAATCCAAGTAAAGCTACAGAAGAACAACAAAGCAATCATAATGCCAAAATACAATTTAAATAACATCCTAGAAGAATATAAAGATCAAATAAGGAACAGATTTGGGGCTTTAAACTTAGTTGACAGAGAACCAGAAGAACTATGGAGTGAAGTCAGGGACATTATCAGGGAAGAATGCAAACAAGACCTCAATGGATGACTGAAGAAACTCTTAAAATGAGAGAAGGAAAGCAAAAGCAAAAGGAGACAGAAACACGGTTAGAACCCTAAATGCAACAATACAGCGATTAGTATGTAGGGACAAAGAGAACTATTACAATAGTTATTGTATAGAAATAGAAGAGGACAACAAAAAGGAAAGAACAAGAGCCCTATTCCAAAAGATTAGACAAATGAAAAGGAAATTTAAACCAAGAGTAGGGATGTTGAATAATCAACAGGGGATCACACTGACTGACTGAGATGAAATAAAAGGATGATGGAAGCAAGACACTGAATAACTCTATAAAAGAAATGGAAGGAAGACAGATTCATTCTTGGAGGAACCGTATGATGAAGAACCAGAAATTTTAGAATGTGAGGTGAAAGTTGCTCTTAACATACTTGGAAGAAACAAATCACCAGGATCAAATGGCATACCAATAGAGCTGCTACAAGCTACTGAGACTGAATCTGTCCAAATTTTGAGAAAAAATTGTCAGCAAATATGGAAAACTAAACAATGGCCCACAGATCGGAAGTGTTCAATATACATCCCAATTCCAAAGAAAGGGGATCCCAGGGAATGCAGTAATTATCAAACTATTGCCTTAATATTCCATGCAAGTAAAGTAATGCTCAAGATTCCACAGCAAAGGCTCTTACCATATATGGAGTGAGATATGCCAGACGTCCAAGCTGGATTTAGAAAGGGAAGAGGCACCAGAGGTCATATCACAAACATACATTGGATAATGGAACGGACCAAGGAATTTCAGAAGGAAATCACCCTGTCCTTTACACATTACAGCAAAGCCTTTGATTGTGTAGATCATGGAAAACTATGGAATGCTTTAAAAGAAATGGGGGTGCAACAGCATCTGATTGTCGTGATGCACAACCTATACTCTGAACAAGAGGCTACTGTAAGCACAGAATATGGAGAAACCGATTGGTTCCTCATTGGAAAGGGTGTGAGACAGGGGTTTAATCTATACACCCTATTTAATCTATACGCAGAACATATCATATGTAAAGTGGGATGGGACCAAGATGAAGGAGGTGTGAAAACTGGAGGAGAAACATCAATAATTTAAGATATGCAGACGACACCATACTACTAGCAGAAACCAGTAATGATTTTAAACAAATGCTGATGAAAGTTAAAGAGGAAAGCACAAAAGCAGGTTTACAGCTGAACATCAAGAAGACTAAAGTAATGACAACAGAAGAGTTATATAACTTTAAAGTTGACAATGAGGACATTGAACTTGTCAAGGATTATCAATACCTTGGCACAGTCATTAACCAAAATGGAGACAATAGTCAAGAAATCAGAAGAAGGCTAGGACTGGGTAGGGCAGCTATGAGAGAACTAGAAAAGGTCCTCAAATGCAAAGATGTATCACTGAACAATAAAGTCAGGATCATTCAGACCATGGTATTCCTGAGATATATGTATGGATGTGAAAGTTGGACAGTGAAACAAGTGGATAAGAGAAAAATAAACTAATCTGAAGTGTGGTGTTGGAGGAGAGCTTTGCGCATACCATGGACTGCGAAAAAGACAAATAATTGGGTGTTAGAACAAATTAAACCAGAACTGTCACTAGACCCTAAAATGATGAAATGATGAAACTGAGGTTATCATACAATATGTGGGTTGGGTGCCATAGGCAACAATTTCCCAACATGGCTGCTCAGTAGTAAGATTACAAGTAGCAACCACATGATAAATTAATGTTTTGAATTAATAGTAGGTAGCTTGATTTTCATGAAAATTAACCTGTGATGACTAGGGAGCCAAAATCATCCTCAGACCTACATATGGTTTATTATAAGGATATACAGCAGGCAAAGAATGCAGTGCCCTCGTGAGTTAGCAAGATGCCAATCAGAGAAATTCACAAGCCAAGCTTTAACACAGAATATAGCACAGAAAAGATGCAAATATTTAAGATAATTTTTACAAGCCTGTAGCCCCAGGATCAGGGGAGGGGCAGAACAGCAGCACCTTCCTGGTGGCAGTGATGTTCACTGGGACAGGGGTGAAGTCAGGAAGAACTGAGTTTGTGGTGGTGGCGAGATTTTGCCACCTTTCCCTGACCCCATCTGAGAGAGTGGTAGCACCACTACTAGCAGGTCTGTTGTCAGACTCCAACTCCCATAAGCCCCGGCCAGCATGCCTAACACCAAGGATAATGGGAGCTTCAGTCCAAATGCTTGCTCCACCTTAAACCAGACAAGATAGTATCCCAGGAGTGCCAGACAGGAAAATAGATAGCTGCCTTATTCTAAATCAGCCTATTGTCCATCTAAGCCCAGTGTGGCGTACTCTGCCTGGCAAAGGTCCAGGAAGGAGTCTTTCCCATCACCTGCTACCTTATTCTTGTAACAAGAGATGCCAGGAACTGAACCTGAGACCTTCTGCACACAAAGCATGTACCCCATTACTCAGCTATGGCACCTCTCCCACGTGCTGTTCTAGACTGCAGCTGCCCTACCCTGCACAACAGAAGCATCTTTATTTTGAACCCTATAAACAAAAATCCCAACAAAAAAATTGCAGTGCCTGGTGTATCTATGGTGCATAGTGGAAGATAACAAGTTAAACAACCAACTGAGTTCTAAAGCATACCCACCCCATTGTTAAGAAAATGACCGAGCTTGTAGTTTTTTTTGTAGTTTGTATTGTTATTGTTTTTAGCCAATGGCCATTACAACTGAGCTAGTTATTGTTAGCAAACCTGGGCTAATCTTCAGATATTGATTTAAGTAAGCACTGAATCCTTTCTTTGCTACATCATCTTGGTTCATTTTCTAACTAAATGTAATTATTGCATCAAATTCACAATGAAAGAAAATACAGAGTAACATTTGATAATGTACACATAATTTCCCCTTTTATATTTTTCATTTAAAAATATTCCATAAGTATTAAAGTGCTTAACGTTCGTTAGAAAAGCCTTTGAAATTCCATTTATTTCAATGGCAGTGCTAAGTAAACATTTCCCATTGGAACAAAATGAAATTTGAAAGTTCTTTGTCTCCTGGATCATTAGAAGAACGGACTTCAGAAAATTAAGGGCCTCATGTCACCTCAGCAAATGAACATTCCTAAACCCATATTTCCCAAGATAACATGAATATAGGCAGCAGACTTGGAACAATGACTGAAGAAAAATCAGAAGGAAGAAGGAAAAGGTCCCTGACTTTCCTGCATCTGCAGATTTTCCCTTGCAAATCTCCCCCTCCCCCTCCCATCAGCTGGTTTTATTACTGGCTTTGGAGTCCACCTGGGGAAAAATAATAATTTTAAAAAGCACGGGAGGGCATCGGCGGCAAAGAACTGGTGAGTGGGGAAAGGTTACATGGCTGCACAGCATATAAGAGTATTTGGTGCAATCTGGCTCCTTTCCCCCTCCCCAAGTGTCTCCTGCCCTGCATTTGCCTTACAAAGGAAACATTGGGTTGGGATCTTCACATTTCCCTTGTAACATCTAGTCGTGCCAAAAAGCCTGCATTATTTTTTTTGCCCTTCCTAAGAATGTCTTAGGAAACTCAACAACTTAATTCCCCCCTTTTCAATAAAACTCAGTTGCTGCATTTTACATATTAGAAGTTAATTTAAATATATTTATTTCACAGACCTTTAAAATTACTCATCAGTATTCACCACACTTATTCAATTATGCCACACCTGCAATTTCAGACTCTTTTTCCACACCAAGGGCCACTTAAAGCAATTCAATAGCTACCAGCTAGCGACAGCTGGCAAACCCCAACCTGCCTCCGGTAGTCTATCATATGTAATCAATTGCAAACAGAGCATCAGCAGGCTCATCTCATTATTTCCTGGATAATCCCCCCCAGGGAAAACAAAAATCAGCCCTCCACTTTGAGTCAGGATGCTGTAATACCCACCCCAACCCCTCAATTCCTTTCTCCTCTCATTTCCATCAGTTCACTGTGCTGCTTTGGCTTTTAAGCTTGATATCCGTTATGTTATGTCAGCTGTTTCATTACGCTTAAGACAATAGACTCCAGCTGGCTGAGGTCAGATGTAAAAACAAGGACCTAACAAAGCCATGGGCCCTCCAGTTATATTGAAATTGAGATACACACTGAATGTAGCACTTAATGACAAACTACTTCACAGACTTTTGGACAAAACATAAAGGAAACACCTGTCATTGCAAGTGTAACATGCTAATCCTGATAAGTTTAAAGTCCTTCTCAGTGCTCAATTCTGCTATATGCCAGGGTTTAACAGGCTTAGATCTCCTCTTGCCACTTCAGGGACAGAAATATTTTCCTCTCTTCTGCTTATTAAGTAGCAGGATTGCAACTCTAAAATCATTTCTGCACAGCATAAATGCTCTCTTCCAGATGCTGTCCATGACATGGAATTTACTGTTCTTCAAAAACAAACAAACCTGCAATTAGCTGTACAATTCATAGAGTATTATAAGGCTGCCTATTTTTCCAGAAAAGCAAAAGTATGCAGATTATAGAGTTTTACTTTTTAAAAGTACCATGTTTTCTCTTTACTCACAGGGACATCTTTCTAGCAGCCATGGATCAATTTAACTCCATTAAGCAGGGAGGGGTATAATCAACTGATTTAACACGGAAACACATGCCCAGTTTTACTTCATGGCTAAACTCTTTCTTAAAACCTCAAGAGTTCTTAATTGCTAAATTTTAATTCCCCGTAAAGAGATCCAATATCTCTACAAAAGATACAATTGTAATACCAAAATTCAGCTACAGCTTAAAAAGTGACAGTTTAAAAAATAAATCTCAAGGAACTATTTCTTTCTTTTCATTTATGAATTGCTTCCCACAAGATATCTCAAGGCAATTTGCCAATAAAAACATTAGCAATAAAAATAGTTACACTATTTCATATAAATCAACAATTTTAACATTTTAAAAAAATAAAACACTTTAATATGTGAAAATAATTTCATAAATAAGAACAGTTTCATATCCAATACATATACAAGTTTGGATAAAGATCTCCACCTAAAAGGCTTGTTGAGACTAGAAAAGGGTTCTCAGTAAGTAGCACTGGAAAAAGTAGACCTTATTTATTTATTCTTTTATTTTATTCCATTTTAATCCTGCACCTTAACTTCAAGGAGATCAAGACAACGTACACCCCACCCCAATTTTATCTAAACTGTATCCCTGTGAAGTAGGTTAGGCAAATAGATAGTCCAGTGAGATTTGAACCTGGAGTTCGTCCTAGTCTGACACTCTAAACCACTCTCCCACAATGACTGTCTTTTCCTGGGGACAGCTTTAATTGCAGTGTGCTCTATGTAAAAATTCCCAGCTTATTTTCCTACCAAAGACCTTAAAAGGTTAATACACGTATGAGGGAACTTTTGAAGGAACTAACTGAACATTGCAGGAGGCATATAAACACTCTGAATGCTCTTTTTGTAGAGGTACAAATCTGCCACCTTCCTGCCTTTACTGTTCCCCTACAACTGACCCCCAGCCTTACCAGGGCACTATAAAATTCAAGAACTCTTAATTACAAATGCTGTGAGATTATGCAATAATTATACTCTTTAACAATTAGCTCTGACCCTCCTTTTCCCCACAATTCTTTGTTTACTTTAAATATATATATGAGACTATTTGAAAAATACTGTTGATGATAAAGTCATGATAGAATTAACTGTTTAGCCATTTGAAACCACCCTAATTGCATTTGCCTCAAAATATGGTTCAACACTGCCCCCTGTAGATTTTGGTTCCCTTCTATGACAATTTGTAGCTTAAATACAACAGCAATACGTACAAACTGCAATGTGCCTTTTAAGAATTCTTTTTGTACTTTTACTGTAACAGTACACAGACTTTCCTCTCTAATGTTTCACCAATATTTTCCCAAGTCCACCTATTCTTCCCTTTTCAGAAGAGTATGTTCTGAAACTTTTTGTATTTGCCCAAGTGCAAAATCATCCCTGTGGTATCATACCCCTTCAAAAAGTATGTATGCAGCCACCAGGCCTCGGCACATATTTGAAGCTAAAATAGGGATAAGAAAACATGCAAGTGCAGTGCACATCTGAAGTGCTACAGGTATTTTGCACTGAGGCGTTTATATCAAAATACCAAAAAAAATCCCATTGCAACTGGCCCTAGCGTATTTGGATTAGGCTCCCTAGGGCAAAATAGTTTCTTACCTTGCATTTACCCTCACTGCTGTTCACACTGGAGAGGTAAACGATAGTAATATACTACAGTCAACATTAGCACCAGTACGCAAAAAAAGTCAAACAGATCCCTCTGCCACCGCAACTATCACAGTTGGGATAGCAATATTCTTCAATACCTATTTAAACTCCCTGGAAGTGCTGTGTGTATATATGTGTTCTGATCTTCCTCTCATGTAATTTATTAAAAGCACAGGTATTGATGACTAGTGTTTGAACATATGCCTCCTTGTTCTTACTCTTTATATGGTTTATTTTTATTTGTAATTTTATGCACACAGCTTAGAAATGTTAATGATTAAGTGGTACACAAATATCTTCACTCAGGGGTCACCATCCTTTTTGGACCAGTGGGCACATTGTGAATTTTAAGAGAGTGCTATGGGCTGCAGTCACAAATGGTTGCCATGGGGTTACGGCATAACACAAAATTACAGGAAGTACAGTCATAGCAAAGCTTTCCCCCTAATTGTATTTCCATACTACAAATGGCTTAACCTGTTGAATTTCTGCCTGCCATACAGCTGTTAAAGGCACAAGAACATTGTCCCCCTCTGAGCGTCAACCCTAAACCAAATCCTAGGCTGCCATCCTGTACCCACTTACTTTGGGATGAGCCCCATTAAAAACAAAGAGGTTCATTTACAGTGCTATAGTGTTGCAAGTTAACTGTACAGTGAATTAATAGTGAATGCCTGTTCTTTAGTTTATGCACAACAGAAGGCATGCCTAAGCCTCATTGCAAAGTTTTCACATTTGCCTTTTGGGGAGAGGGGGAATTCTTTAACATCCACTCACATTTATTGTGTAGCAGTATTTTCAGAAAACAATTTTACTACCTGATCTCAAACGAACCCAGCACAGGAAAAATGCATCCTGACTGCTAGGGGGCAAAAGAGCAAGCTACAGAGTTTCCAAGGACTAGAAAATAAGACAGTAGCAGAAAGAGTGCATTAAAGGGAAGGGAAGACAGCTGCTCTTTAGGACCCCAGGGATTCCTATTGCCTGGTGTCCCAACAATTCTCTTACCAATCACACCTCTGACTTCGCTTATTGGCTAAAAACACTGATGGGCAGAAGCAGCCAAGCTTGCTCATTTCACACAAATCACTTAGAAGCCTTTTTTTTAAATGACAGCTCAGAGTCTGGGGCCCTGCCTGAGGGTGCCAATGAAGGCCTTCATGAGCACCATATTGACACCCCCTGCCTTAAATATGTAAATAATAACTATTATACAATATGCAACTGTTCCAGAAAACACAAAACCCTGTGAACTATTACTCAGTCTCTCCAGTTTCATTATTCTTGGGTGGATCTTGGAGACAGCATTGCAATTTTTTAGAGCCAAATACTTGATGAAGTCCTTTGCGGTCAGTGTCACTTCAGACTGCAGCTCATTCCTTGGACTAAGGGGGGACATATTTTTGTAAAATTATTCCTCATGAAAAAACCCTGCTTGCAAAAACTTAGCAAATAGTGAGCATTCTAGCCCACATTCTCCTTTATGTGCTAGTTTTAAGAACATAAGAAGAGCCTGCTGGATCAGGCCAGTGGCCCATCTAGTCCAGCATCCTGTTCTCACAGTGGCCAACCAGGTGCCTGGGGGAAGCCCGCAAGCAGGACCCAAGTGCAAGAACACTCTCCCCTCCTGAGGCTTCCGGCAACTGGTTTTCAGAAGCATGCTGCCTCTGACTAGGGTGGCACAGCACAGACATCACGGCTAGTAGCCATGGATAGCCCTGTCCTCCATGAATTTGTCTAATCTTCTTTTAAAGCCATCCAAGCTAGTGGCCATTACTGCGTCTTGTGGGAGCAAATTCCATAGTTTAACTATGCGCTGAGTAAAGAAGTACTTCCTTTTGTCTGTCCTGAATCTTCCAACATTCAGCTTCTTTGAATGTCCACGAGTTCTAGTATTATGAGAGAGGGAGAAGAACTTTTCTCTATCCACTTTCTCAATGCCATGCATGATTTTATACACTTCTATCATGTCTCCTCTGACCCGCCTTTTCTCTAAACTAAAAAGCCCCAAATGCTGCAACCTTTCCTCGTAAGGGAGTCGCTCCATCCCCTTGATCATTCCGGTTGCCCTCTTCTGAACCTTTTCCAACTCTAGAATATCCTTTTTGAGATGAGGCGACCAGACCTGTACACAGTATTCCAAATGCGGCCGCACCATAGATTTATACAATGGCATTATGATATCAGCTGTTTTATTTTCAATACCTTTCCTAATTATCGCTAGCATGGAATTTGCCTTTTTCACAGCTGCCACATACTGGGTCAACATTTTCATCGTGCTGTCCACTACAACCCCGAGGTCTCTCTCCTGGTCGGTCACTGCAAGTTCAGACCCCATGAGCGTATATGTGAAATGAAGATTTTTTGCTCCAATATGCATAATTTTACACTTGTTTATATTGAATTGCATTTGCCATTTATCCGCCCATTCATTCAGTTTGGAGAGGTCTTTTGGAGCTCTTCGCAATCCCTTTTTGTTTTAACAACCCTGAACAATTTAGTGTCGTCAGCAAACTTGGCCACTTCACTGCTCACTCCTAATTCTAGGTCATTAATGAACAAGTTGAAAAGTACAGGTCCCAATACCGATCCTTGAGGGACTCCACTTTCTACAGCCCTCCATTGGGAGAACTGTCCGTTTATTCCTACTCTCCGCTTTCTGCTTCTTAACCAATCCCTTATCTACAAGAGGACCTCTCCTCTTATTCCATGCCTGCTAAGCTTCCTCAGAAGTCTTTGGTGAGGTACCTTGTCAAAAGCTTTTTGAAAGTCTAAGTACACTATGTCCAGAGCTTGGAAAAGTTACTTTTTTGAACTACAACTCCCATTAGCCCCAGCCAGCATGTGCTGGCTGGGGCTGATGGGAGTTGTAGTTCAAAAAAGTAACTTTTCCAAGCTCTGACTATGTCCACTGGATCACCTCTATCTATATGCTTGTTGACACTCTCAAAGAATTCTAGTAAGTTACTGAGACAAGACTTTCCCTTGCAGAAGCCATGCTGGCTCTGCTTCAGCAAGGCTTGTTCTTCTATGTGCTTAGTTAATCTAGCTTTAATCATACTTTCTACCAGTTTCCCAGGGACAGAAGTTAAGCTAACTGGCCTGTAATTTCCAGGATCCCCTCTGGATCCCTTTTTGAATATTGGTGTTACATTTGCCACTTTCCAGTCCTCAGGCACGGAGGAGGACCCGAGGGACAAGTTACATATTGTATGCACTCCAGTTGAGCTTCTAATATAGTGTTTTTAAACAACTTCCAAGCATTTTCGAGTGATGTGACCCTCTGGACTTTGTTTTTCAGCTCTCTTTTTACCAATCCCCTCATTTTTGTGAAGTTTCCTCTCTTGAAGTCAAAAGTGACCATGTTGGATTTTCTTGGCAATTGGCCATTTACATGTATGTTTAATTTAATAGCACTATGGTCACTGCTCCCAATCCATTCAACAACACTTACATCTCGCACCAGGTCCCGGTCCCCACTGAGGATTAAGTCCAGGGTTGCCGTCCCTCTGGTCGGTTCCATGACCAACTGGTCTAGGGAATAGTCATTTAGAATATCTAGACATTTTGCTTCTTTGTCATGACTGGAACACATATGCGGCCAGTCTATGTCTGGGTAGTTGATGTCACCCATTACTACCACATTTCCTAGTTTGGATGCTTCCTCAATTTCATATCTCATCTCAAGGTCTCCCTGAGCATTTTGATCAGGGGGACGATAGATCGTTCCCAGAATTAAATCCCTCCTGAGGCATGGTATCACCACCCACAACGATTCTGTGGAGGAGTCTGCCTCTTTTGGGGTTTCTAGGTGAAGGGAGTAGGATTTGTTGGCCAGTGCATCTTCAAAAGCAATCCATCAACCTAACAGGCAGTATTGATCTGATTTTGTTCTTTATCCACTATCTATTGCTTTTACCATCCCAATTTTTCCCCTCCAAAAAAATCACTATCAATATTTTGAAAGAAACTATTGACACTTTGAAAGGGAAGTGGCTCTCCATCATCCTCTGCCACTATTATAGAACATTATCGGCTGGCTTGCTTCCTCCCCACTTGTAGCTTGGATTAAAGTGGAGTGGGGATGGCAAAGAGAGAAAGGTGTACTGCTGTGCGGTGCTGTGGATAAAATCAATAAAAGAACAATGTGTTTGAGCTGGGAAAAATCTGGTGTCGAGGAAAACTGTTGACATTCAGAGCAAGCAGGATCACCCCACAAAGATGGAGAACGTGTGGACCACTGGAAAATCTGGTGCTAAATCCGAATTCAGAGGAATTCTTGCCCATCCCTAATAGCTAATTCCAATATTAGGAGTAAAATATCCCATTTATTCAAGATC
This sequence comes from Rhineura floridana, assembly GCF_030035675.1. Lineage (NCBI taxonomy): Eukaryota > Metazoa > Chordata > Lepidosauria > Squamata > Rhineuridae > Rhineura > Rhineura floridana. The sequence goes on along the minus strand of NC_084481.1, from coordinate 112,608,830 downwards.
CCTCATTCAGGTTTTAAAATAAGCACATTTATATACAAATGCAATTTACAATGCAACCCTAAACATGTCTACTCAGCAATATGCCGCATCATTTCAGTTGGGCTAGCTGCCAGGAAAATGGGTATAGGATTGAAGCTTTAATCAACTAACATGTTAATTAACTGACAGTTAATTGATTAAGACATCATATGCCCACCCTAGAACATATCATAAGTAGTATCAGCATACCTGGCAGCAGAGAAAGAAGGAAAACATTGATGATCTTCCAGCTCACCACTATTATCGAGACATTTTGCCAAAACAGGAAGCATTTGCCATCTGTCAATTACCTGCAGGACACTTTGGATTTGTGGGAGGTTTAGGACCAAGGCTATTGATTTAAAAAATTGTCTGTCTGTCATCTATGGACTGTAATCCAGCAGTTAGGGTCACTTCAGACATTATTGCCAAATTCCTACATTGAAAGCATTTCTATATAGGAATTAGTGCAACACCTATGAGCAATTCATAAGATGTCATGATCTTAGTGTATACACAGCAAAAATCCATGGCTAATCTATGTCCTATGATACAATATTCACACAGGTTGCATGTTAATTCCTACACAGAAAAGCATTCCAAATAGGAATACACACACACACACAGGTTTAGGTGCCCACAAAAGAATGAATTTTAGCTATAATAAGCTTAAAACCTCAGTTTGTTTTTTTAAAACTGAAACAACATACGAATAACAACATAACAATGGATAAGAAGCATGCATAACATTATTACTACTATTTTTTCCTTTTCTGGTAAAGTGAGATACAGGTTGTCCACATATTATGCAAAGTAGCTGTCAGGCCCAGAATGTGACTCAGGAACCAGACCAACGGCTGTAGTTAATTCGTGTTTTATTAGGGTAATGTCCAAACAAAGACTGTGTTTTCTCATGAAGCAATACAGGGATACAGGTCCTGCGGCATTGGGAGAAAGTTGACAGAGCAAGGGACTTCTTCCCGCCTGTTCTTTAAGAAGGGGCCAAACGGGCACGCAATCTTTCGCTCCTCCTTAACTGCCCCTCAGGTACTGCCCACCTTCCCCCCCTTCTCTCCTGTCTTTTCAGCTGTCTGCGTGTGCACAGTGAGGGGGGAAGCATCACCCCCTCCTTTTCTGAAGTTTCCGATTCCAGGATGGGGGATAGGGGAGGAGCTGATGGTAAACTGCCTCCCCGCTTTTCGGCTGTGAGCAGCCCTCCCTCTTTCCCCTCTTGCTCTGAGCCTGAAAGAGGGGGAGGCGTGAGAATGTCCAGGGAGGGCTCAGGCTCCCCGTTGCTAAGCGACCTTATCACTGGCAGTTCCTCTGTTTCGTCTTCACTCCAAAGGGGGGAAGTTCCTCCCCCTTCCCTCTGCCATCCATCCGAATACTCTTCTCCCAACTCTCCGGGATCCAGCTCCCCGGGATTGGGACCCCAGCTCTGCCTTCCGACAGTAGCTAACCCCCACACACAAATAATTCAAATAACTACCCAACCTACTTCCCTTTTATCCTGAAAAACAAGGGAGGGCAAGAGAGACCTTCAGGCTTCCTTTGACACTGACTCTGTTCTAGTTTCACTTTAATACAACACTGAAAACAACCATGTCTGCCAAAAATGTTAACAGTAAAACAACATTGCAGGGCTTATACACAATCCAGTTTTACCAAGAGTTAAGGCTGAAAAGAAAAAAGTAATCTAACATATGTGATATTACACATACATTAAATATTCTTGACAAAAATGTACCTTTATAATTATGGGACCAAAACTGACAACAACATGAGATTCCTGAGAGAAAATAGCTTTTTCAGGCACAATATATATCCCTCTGTTCAGAAGAATGTTTAATCCACTTGGATCATGTGCTTGGATTTTCTTAGATCATGCTGAGATAACAACATTCTGCTGTGTCTTGGCACCATAAAACCTCTTGCTTATGAAAATAAAAGAAAAATATAGTCTCGCAGGGAGAATACGTGTTTGAATTTACTTTTTCCATAGTTTAAACACTGAACTCTCAAAAACAATGTTTACACAAATATGCCTCATTCTCTTTATTAGTCATGGCCAAAACTCTTACACTAATATTTTAAACATGCCAAGAGTACACATACCCTACAGCATGATGATCCAGTCACCAGCTTGGATCCAACCTTAGCTTATGTTGAAAAATTGCCAGCACAAAACTGAACGTTAAAATCCTACTAGTATTGCCACCAAGTGGCACAAAATTAATCCTGCAGCTTGTTGATTGTCTCTTACTGTCCCAGACCTGACAACAGAAGTCTTTTTAACTTATCCTGTTGTCCCATCCAAATCTGCATCATAACATTTCTTTTGGCTTCCTTTTCCAACTCTGAAGTGCATTGTTTTGCTATTTTTTTTAAATAAAAATAGCTTGCAAATTTTTTAAGTTGTTTCTTTTTCTTTTTGTGTGTTCTTTTCCTGTGAAAGAAGCACTGCAAGCAAGGGGTGTCCTTGTACACCCACACACTTCCAAACTGAAAAACAATCCTAATCATGGGTGGTATTCAATGCTAGTCAAACTCAGGTTAGACCCAGTGAATAGACATGCCGAAACTCAGATTCATTCATTTCAATGGGTATAGGACTTAACTTGAATACAACACCATGCTCACTCAGCAGTAAATCCTATTGAATCCAATGGGGCTTACTCCCAGGGATTAGGATTGCAGGTGCAGTAATTTACATTTAGCATAGCAATATGAAAATTCATCTCATTGGTGTTCATTTCTGTATCCACATTTATTGATTTATTTATTACATTTATATACCGCCCCATAGCCAAAGCTCTCTGGGCCGTTTACAGCAATTAAAAACAATAAAAACAAATATACAAATTTTAAAACACAAAAAACAATTTAAAAACACAATTTAAAAACAATTTAAAACAATTTAAAAACACATGCTAAAATGCTAAAATTTACCATCTTCCCTTCTATCACAATTTGCATGAAGTTTCACAGTCCTTGACATGGACAGGGATCTCATGAAAATTCCCAGTAATTTAAAGTCCACTCCATAGTGTTTTAAAAATCCCATTATATAAAATAAGAAATAGGGGGGAAATGGGGGGGGAGAGCCTGTGCTTACCCGTAAGTGACCAGAGAGGTGAAACCTAACAAAATGGGCTTACCTTTCCTCTCAGAAGGGCAAAACCCATCTCATCAAATAATCCACCTAGCAAGAAGACAATGTAACATTTAACAAATATAATAATGGGTAAAAGTGAATCACAGTATGTTTGCTAAAAGCAAGAATTCCTGGTTCACACATAATATTATTCAGAGATGTTTTAAAACTGGTAGAACAGAAGAGGGGGGCAGTGTGTGACCCAATGATTCACTTGGCCTTGCTGAAGCTCATCTACATACCCTAACCATGGTTTTGCCCATATTACGTGCTTTGCCATCAGGAGATGACCGTTTTCATCGGCCTTGCGCCACCTTTGAGCCATAAGAACCTTCATAAGGGAGCTGCTTCCAGAAGAACTCAGGGGGGCACTTTCTGCCCTTTTAGGTTGAGATACAAAAGATGGAGATAGTGGCTGGTGCTAATATTACCAGTTTTGGGGCTACTTTTGGATGTGAAGCTATTGAATTTTTTTTACTTGATCTATCAGTGCATTTTATGCTCCCTTTTGATGTATGTTAAATGAACTATTAATTGTTGGGGGGTTGGTGTTATGTTGTGCTTTCAGCCTTAAGGCCAACCACTTGCTTACTCGACCCTTGCCCGTCATGGCTCATTATGAGCTGCAAGGACAGACTGGGCGAGGGGATCAAGGCGGTGGTAAATGCGTCCTTGGAAGAGGGCATAATGCCATCAGCTCTCAAGGAGGCAGTAATAAAACCAATTTTAAAGAAGCCCTCCTTGGATCCCCAAGACTTGAACAACTTTCGCCCAATCTCAAACCTACCGTTCTTGGGCAAGGCGGTTGAGCAGGTGGTGGCAAAGCAGTTGCAAGTGCAATTGGAGGAAGCGGATTATCTGGATCCATTTCAGTCGGACTTCAGGCCTGGACATGGGACTGAAACAGCCTTGGTCGCCTTGGTGGATGATATGAGGAGAGCGTTGGATAGGGGTGAATGCACCTTCCTCGTCCTCCAGGACCTCTCAGCGGCTTTTGATACCGTTGACCACGGTATCCTTCTGGACCGCCTGGAGAGGTTAGGCATAGGGAGCACTGTACTGCAGTGGTTCCATTCCTTCCTCTCTGGTAGTCACCAAAGAGTAGCATCGGGGGATGAGGTTTCGGACCCTTGGCCTCTCACTTGTGGGGTGCCACAGGGCTCCATCCTCTCCCCAATGCTATTTAACATCTATATAAAGCCATTGGGGGCTATCATCAGGAGATTTGGGCTGCAGTGTCACCAGTATGCGGATGACATGCAGCTCTATCTCTCATTCAAATCTTCACCGAGGTCGGCTGTAGAAACCCAAGTGCCTGGAGTTGGTGAGTCGCTGGATTGGAAAGAATAAGCTGAAGCTGAACCCTGACAAAACCGAGGTACTGTTCGTGGGAGACAAGGGAAGATTAGGGGATTTGGACCTTTTGTTCAATGGGGTACAATTGCCCCTGAGAGACCAGATGCGCAGCCTGGGGTCATTCTTGACTCCCAACTGTCCATGGAAGCTCAGGTTTCAGCTGTGAGCCGGGCAGCGCTGTATCAACTCCATCTGATACGGAGGCTGCGCCCATACCTTCCCAATCATCTGCTCCCATCGGTGGTACACGCCCTGGTCTCCTCTCGCCTAGACTACTCTAATGCGCTCTACATGGGGCTACCCTTGAAAATGGTCCGGAAGCTGCAACTGGTACAGAACGCGGTGATGAGCCTGATTAAAGGCAGCCGCCAGCGAGATCATATCACTCCAGTGCTAAAAGAGTTGCACTGGTTACCAGTTGCTTACCGGGCCCAACTCAAGGTGTTGGTTTTGACCTTTAAATCCCTACACGGTTTTGGCCCAGTCTATCTGAAGGAGTGCCTCCAGCATCATCAGCTATGCTGCCCAACAAGATCAGCCTCAAAAGGCCTTCTCTCCATCTCATCAGTCAAAACAGCCAAACTGGTGAGAACTAAGGAGAAGGCTTTTTCAATTGTGGCCCCCACTTTGTGGAATTCCCTCCCAAATAATCTCCGCCATGTCCCCTCTATGATGAGCTTCCGCCGGGCCTTGAAGACCTGGCTCTTCAGGCAGGCTTTTGGGGTGGGTTAGGTTTTATTATTATTGTTGAGATTTTTAATGTCTATTGTATTTGTATGCCTATTTTGTACATCGCCCAGAGTGGCTGGATAACCAGCCAGATGGGCGACTAACAAATTCAATAAATAAATAAATAAATATTAAACTTTTTATTATGCATTGTTATTTTACCACTGCATTTAGACTTTTTTTAAAAAAAAAACATGAATCACTTTGAGCACAGATTAATATCATTAACATTTATTACCCACCCTTTACCCAAAGGTCTCAGGGTGGGTTACAACCATTTTAAAGAACAGCATTAAAAACAATTAAAAACAACCTAAAATCACAAAATAGGGTGGGTCCTAGAACTATACATCTCCGGTATCAAAGGCCAGGGAAAAGAGGTGCGCCTTCAGCATTCACCGTACAAATTATATGTATTTGTAGAAAATGTAGCAGATATATATAAAAACTGATTATGTGCGAACCAGCCCTTAGAAAACAGCACTTTGTCTGCTGAATCCTACCACCAATATCTGGCAAGAGAGTCAGAAAACACAGAGTGGTCTAGGGAGGAAAGTGGTTTTTACCATTAAAAAATGAACAAGCTAACCTAATATCAGTGGTCACAGCACACTCCAAGATCCAGCATAAGCTACTCACTCTTGTAATCAAAGCGCCCCATGGCTTTGCTTGCCTCCCTTTATCGCTCCACTCTTACACCCCAATAAATTCCTACCAATAAATCTTTTCAGTCATCCAGCTCCACTACCTTCAGCCATCCAAAGGACTCATACCCCCTCAAACAACTCTGTTCTTTCTCCTTTGCTGCCCATTGTGCCTTCAGCTGCCATCCAGAACACCTGCATTATGCCACTTTTCTCGCTTTCTTTCAAATCTCTCCTCAAATCCCAAGTTTTCCACTAAGCCTCTCTTAAAACCCATTTATTTATTTATTTGATCTGATTTGTATTCCACCAAATTATGTTCAAAGCAACTAAATGTAAAATATACAATAAAATACAAAACAACAGCCGAATTAGGTAGGTAAAACATCAACAACATCCGTAAAAACAACAGGCAACTGAGCAAAGTGCAACATTTACAGCAGCCAAGAGAGTTGCAGTAGAGCATGGAGCTGGCTTAGCCTAAGTACATTCAGATGAAAAATGCATATTCTCCTGTTTACCCCTGCCTACATTTCCTTTCCTTCTTCTTGTGTCCCCCCTGTGTCAAATGTCAGACTGTAAGCTCCACTGGGCAGGGTCCTGTCTACATATATTGTGTAAAGTACCCTGTACATTGATGCCCCTATAAAATAGCAGCCACAACAACATTAACAGCAAATCCTATTACACTTTGGAATCAATTTTAATGAAGTCTGTCTATCATAACTAGAGTTACCAAGTCTCAGTTTTTTTTGCCAGAGTCTCCGGTTTTTGGGGGGCCCTCCGGCTAACACCGCTTAATCTCCGGACTCTCAGCTTCAATTTGAAAAAGAAATTAAGTTTCTAGGTGGTCTGGTTCCCGAGATATACACCAAAACGTCAGCTGCCCCCCGCGACTGTTTAATCTATTTAACTGATACGACGCTGAAGTTGGTTCCTAGTTCCCAGTTCCTTATTTGCTTGAAAGTTCAAAACACTAAAAAAGAAGAGTTGACAACTACAGCAACTTTAAACCAAACTTAACATGTCTCTGAACCCCAAAATATATGTTGGGGTACCCTGTATGATATATCACTGTGATCGGGGGACTCTCCCCATCAAGAATAACAATACATTTATGCAATCAAAATCATCAGGCTTCTGATATTATCATAAATACATAATGATGTCATAAAATAATAAAAAATAAGTACCTGGGGGTGCCCACGCCAAACTCTGCTCTGGGACAGGACAAATCATATACCCCAGGAAAGGGGAGGGTGTCCTCTATGAGATGCCACTGCATCCCACCTGGCCCAGAACTTCTGCTGGGCGCAGGGCACGGAGGAGGGTATCTATGAAAAATCAAAGCAGTCCAAAACATACAGGGAAAAATAAGTAACTGGGGGTGCCCATGCCAAAATCTGCTCTGGGTCAGGACAAATCATACACCCCATGAAAGGGGAGGGTGTCCTCTACGAGATGCCACTGTGTCCCGCCTGGCCTAGAGCTTCTGCTGGGCGCAGGGGAAGGATGAGGGCATCTATGCAAAATCAAAGCAGACCAAAACATACAGGAAGAAATAAGTAACTGGGGGTACCCACCCCAAAATCTGCTCTGGGACAGCACAAATCATATACCCCAGGAAAGGGGAGGGTGTCCTCTATGAGACGCCACTGCGTCCCGCCTGGCCCAGAGCTTCTGCTGGGCACAGGGGAAGGATGAAGGCATCTATGGAGACAGAAAGGGTAGATAATCTTCTTACTCTTACTCATTTCTCAGACCTCTTTCTGAAGTGTAGGGTTCAAATCTGTAAAGAAGTTTGGAGCAGCCACATTAAAAGATAAGGGCAGGGCATTCCAGGCAGGGGGTTGACAACTGCTTGGATATGGATGTCTTTGCAGAGGATCCCTAGTCAAGCTTTGCCAACCGCACAATCCAAACTATATCTACTCAGAAGTAAGTCCTGTTGAGTTCTATGGAGCCTTAGACCCTTCGTACTTGTGTTTAGAATTGCAGCTTTCAGGGGCATCCATCTTTACTCCCAAATGCTCCCATCTAACATCTCCACAACACTAGGCTCCTTTCTTCCTACAGTGGCCTTCTGGTGACTGGCCTGGCCTGAAGGCACTTAAACCCTTCTTGCCGAAAGCAAGTAGGCTAGATTAAATGTTCCCTGCCCAGGCTCCATCTTTTAGCTAAGATGTCTAGCTTAATTTCCAGTCAGATTTTTTTTTAATTGTACGCTCCAAGCAACTGTGATTGATGCTTAATGTATCATGCTTAATGATATCACTTGGGCCCACCTTGTGACATCACTCGGGCCCGCCCCTAAAATCTCATGTTTTGGGATGCTTCTGACCTGGCAACCCTAATCATAACAGTTTCAGATAACCTTCACCAGCCAGGTGCCCTCCAGACAGGGCCGGCTCCAGGAATGCCGGGGCCCTTGGGTATCAGCTTGCCCTGGGCCCCGGTGTGTGTGCGTGCGTGCGTGCGTGCGTGCGTGCGTGCGTGCGTGCGTGCGTGCGTGCGTGCGTGCGTGCGTGCGTGCGTGCGTGCGTGCGTGCGTGCGTGCGTGCGTGCGTGCGTGCGTGCGTGCGTGCGTGCGTGCGTGCGTGCGTGCGTGCGTGCACACGCATGCAAGCGGCACCCCCACCACCTGTCTGCTGTCTTTTACCATTTCCCTTAACAAAGATGGTGGCTGCGGTTTCCCTAAGGGAATGAAGACTCCGCCGCCATCTTTGTTGATGGCACACATGCGTGCTATGCGTGCACATCTCTGCCATCAACTAAGATGGCGGCAGGGGTTTCAGTACCTTAGGGAAACCGCGGCCGCCATCTTCACTAAGGGCAACGGTAAAAGACAGCAGACAGGTAAGCGGGGAGACATGGGGGGCCACGGATCATGGAAGGGGAGTGGAGGGGCAGCTGAGGGGCCCCCTGTAGCTCCAGGGGCCATCGGGCCAGTGCCCAACCTGGCCGCCCTTTAGAACCGGCCCTGCCTCCAGATGTTTTGGAGTATGACTCCCATCAGCTGCATGCTAGCTGGAGCTGAGGAGAGGGCACCAGGCTGGGGAAGGCTAATATAGGAGCTTGCCAAATGTTTTATATATATAGTCTGTATTCTCAAACCCTATGCAGAAGGTTGCTAATCTCTTTTCTCATGAAAATCATATCAGTATTGCTCAACCATTGCATGTAACTGGTCAGCACACCTCTGTTAAATTATTTTTTAAATTAAAAAAGTGGGGGAAGGGGGAAGAAAGCCAATCTTGTACAAACATATTGAACTGCACCTGAAAGGCATAAAGACTGCCCCCCATTATACATATGAACATGAACTCTGAAAGGTGACTCTCTGGAAAATGAAGGCTAAGGTTTTGCCAACATTAACTATTAATACACATATAATAGGGAATTCCCAACATACAAAAACAGCTGCAGGATTAATTGTCCAAAGAATGGCCAGTCAAATGAAATATAAATGCTGGCCTGTCCCAAGAAATGAAGTCAGGTAATGCAATGCCCATTAACAACTACTGAAGAGCCAGCAAGGAGTAGAAGAGGAGAGTAGAAGTACTGCTTATGTTGCTATTAAAAGGCACTCCATGAACTTGATACAGATTACCTTAGAGGATGCAGCGTATCCACTACACGCTCTTTTGTGTCTAAATGCACAGACACAGTGGGCTAGAGTCAATTAACACGATTGTATTGACAAGGATCAGTGCACACACTCCGATTTTTTTGGGGGGGGGGAACCCATAAATTAATACGAAAAAATAGCCATATTTTCAAGGGAATTCAACAGCAAGAAAAAAGCAAAGGCTTTTCCCAAGATCTCAGCCAACACGTGCCACTCTTCTGAACATGTTGCTTCAGTTTTTAAATTTATATGTACAGTATTTATATACTGCACAAGGAGCACAAGTGGGCGCAACTGAGTTTTTGTACATCTGAAAGTAAAATTGTTCTTATTTTGTGGATTGAATTAGAACATCTGTCTCAGATTAGGTGGCTTGAGGTAGTAAAGCACCATATAGAATGCATTAAGGGACCAATGTTCTTCCATGTCACATAGCCATGTTAGGGGACAGATCAACTAATGCTTTGTCAGCATCAGAGCAGGGTGGGGAACCTGCGGCCTTTCAGATGTTATTGGACTTCAGCTCCCGTAAGACCAAACCAGCAGGGCTAATGGTCAGAACTGATGGAAGGTGGAATTCAGCAACACCTGAAGGGCCACAACTTTCCAGTCCCTGCATTACAGGTATATCTCTTAAGGGAAGGGAAGCTCTCTGCTTCTGGCATAGCTATATATTCTTTGCAAAATGGGGCAGGAAAATGTCAGAGACTTGAAAGGTAGGACAAGGAAACCTTTTCCCTCCCACAATGCTGAGACAAGTAAAGTTGCACCAGGCTAACTGCAAAACCAGATTTTTATATTAGCCTCAGAACTAAGCAACAACTAAGCTATATTTTTAAGAATTTCAGTGAAATACCTGTCATATTAACATGGACCTCACTCCATGCCCTGCACTCTCTAAGTGACACCCAATGACATATTGAGCCATCATCAGATACGGCCTCCTTGGGTTCTGTAGGGTCAGGTCAAGCATCACACTAATCCTGAATTATTATTTTTTGGGGAGGGGGACTAAAATCTCCTTGAAAGTTGTTATTGTGGACCCACCTTGTAGCTCCTGTCCTCAGAATTAGTGACATTTAGAGTGAAAGCCAAAGTAGATTGGAAAAAGTTTAAATCGTATGAACTATAGTAGCACAATTCTAATGTCAGGCTGTCTATGGCAAGGACTAGTTTCTGGTTCAACGAGTAAGCACACAAAGAAATTACTACTTGAATTCCACATTGCAGTCCTTGGATATTTCAACAAATCAGAAAGCATCAAATACATTACAAATGCATACTTCCCAATCCCATCTCTCCTACAAATACACATGCAAAATAATATATAGATCAAGCAAATATCCATATACGTACCATCCAAAATAACGTTCCTGTGGCAAGAGCTGCATATTGATCAATTGTGGAAAGCACACTGAATATAAGGCAGACCAGCACAATGAGAAAACTGAAAAACAAAAGAACAAAAAATTAAAATCACAAAAATATTTCATTAAAAAGCTACTAAGGCAAAAAAGAAATAGTAACAAACAGCAAGCACATTTTTGTTAAGAAGCTCTCCATACTCCAATACTGAATCATCTGTGAATGGGGAGAAGGTAATAAAGAGGTCTGCACTTGCTGGGGAGGGGGAAGAGAGAGCAAGAGAAAAGAAGCAGATGCCTACAGATACCATTGGACTAGAGAGCAATCAGGGTTTGGACAGACTCATAATCTGTAAGAAATATGTTGAGGCTGCATTGAACCTGTCCTCCAATTTCTCAGAAAGTTTCCCCAAGAAAGAAGCTTCCATTTCTCTGCCTCATTCTCGGGCACTTGAGAATTTCAGTGGGCAGTGGGGTTTTGAGCTTACCTTATTGTTGAGAGACGTGGTTTCATGTAAGGGGGGGATCTCAGGCCCCCCAAGCCTCTCTATCAGGCCATTGTGTCTCTCTCCACACCACACACCCTCTCCAACTACATGCCCTATCCTCAAGCCAAGCCCCTCACCAGTCCTGCTTCACATCCTTATTTGGTGTTTTTGCCTGGCTGAAATGGGCCCTTGAACTCTAACACTACCATTTGCTTGCCTGGATGGAGGATAGAAGAGACATGTGTGAGTGTGAGTAGAAACTAGCCTATTATACAAAACTAACACTCAGGGCCAGTTCTAAAGGGCAGCCAGGTTGGGCACTGGCCCGAGGGCCCAGGAGCTACAGGGGCCCCCCGCTCCCCTTCCGTGATCCGCACGCCCCCACACACCCCACTTACCTGTCAGCCGGCTTTTTAGCATTGCCCTTAATGAAGATGGCGGCTGCAGCTTCCCTAAAGTACTGAAGCCGCTGCCGCCATCTTAGTTGATGGCAGCCATCAACAAAGATGGCGGCGGAGTCTTCATTTCCCTTAGGGAAACCGAGGCTGCCATCTTCATTAAGGGCAATGGTAAAGACTAGACAGGTAGGGGGGGCATGGGGGGTGCACGGGGGGCCATGTACGTGCGCACATGCACACCCACCCACCCACCAGGGGGCCAGGGCAAGCTGATGTCCAAGGGCCCCTGCATGCTTGGAGCCAGCCCTGCTAACACTTACATGTATTGCTCTGCCTACTTTTCCTGTGGCCCTGCCCATCACTTGCAAGGATTGCACACCTTTGCAAGAAATAAATTCAATAAATAAATATATAATAAACATTTCTCCAGCCTTCTGCAACTTCTGTGGCTGCCCGCACTTTATGATCTGAAAATCGCTGTGGGAGTTACCTCATGATGTGTTCTACTGCGTCAGCAGGAAGGCTGCAGAGTGCAAGCCACTTTTTAGAAAGCTTAAGATGATTTGTGGAATGAATGAAAGAAAGGACAACCACAAACACCTGTCAGCCAGTAAGTAAGGTAAGTGGAACAAAAAATCTGCATTCCACCCATGAAAATTTCACGTACATTTTCTCTTCCCTTTGAAAATTATTGAATGCCATTTTCCCCCTCATTAATTGATGTAGAATAATTGGGGGAAATGCATTTTTTTAGCACAGCATCAAAATACATTGAGTATTTTAGGAGACTGCCTATTCAGCCCTCACATATGTACAGAGCCCTGATCCAGCCACAGGCTACAGCTTCAGGGAAGATATTATCCATGTACCTATCCCCGATAGGATAGGAAATTGCACACACACATGCTCTGTGTGCAGTTCCCCTTCCCAATCCAACAGCCAGAACTACATGCAGATAGCCCATAAGGTTCTTGGGAGGAGTACCCCCTTTGGACTTTGACGGGCTTATAGGCCCCTTCCAAGTCTTCCATTCCATGAGTCTTCCCCACCAAACAAATGATTACAGGGTTTAAGCTTTTTAAAAATAGCTGCACATATAGAGCCATGAATGTGTACATTATTTGGACCTTGCTCTCCTTAAATCCAGTGTTAAGCTAGCTGCCCAATAGGGAAACATTGGATTTCTACCAATGTAGGAACCATAGATTAACTTTGTCACAGTAATTATAAAAGTTTTATAAAGGCTAAAATTAAAAATGATTACATGTGCTACTGTTTTGTTTTCATCAATGTGCAATCATGTACAAATTCACTGCAGTGCACCATGCTGATAACATCTTTGCATATCTGAGGTTTGGGTAACCCACAGGCTGTGTAGGAGCAGCTTGGCATGCTGTTGCCCGGTCAAGCAGCTGCAACAGGTCATAAGAACATAAGAAGAGCCTGCTGGATCAGGCCAGTGGCCCATCTAGTCCAGCATCCTGTTCTCACAGTGGCCAACCAGGTGCCTGGGGGAAGCCCGCAAGCAGGACCCCAGTGCAAGAACACTCTCCCCTCCTGAGGCTTCCGGCAACTGGTTTTCAGAAGCATGCTGCCTCTGACTAGGGTGGCAGAGCACAGCCATCATGGCTAGTAGCCATGGATAGCCCTGTCCTCCATGAATTTGTCTAATCTTCTTTTAAAGTCATCCAAGCTGGTGGCCATTACTGCGTCTTGTGGGAGCAAATTCCATAGTTTAACTATGCGCTGAGTAAAGAAGTACTTCCTTTTGTCTGTCCTGAATCTTCCAACATTCAGCTTCTTTGAATGTCCACGAGTTCTAGTATTATGAGAGAGGGAGAAGAACTTTTCTCTATCCACTTTCTCAATGCCATGCATGATTTTATACACTTCTATCATGTCTCCTCTGACCCGCCTTTTCTCTAAACTAAAAAGCCCCAAATGCTGCAACCTTTCCTCGTAAGGGAGTCGCTCCATCCCCTTGATCATTCTGGTTGCCCTCTTCTGAACCTTTTCCAACTCTATAATATCCTTTTTGAGATGAGGCGACCAGAACTGTACACAGTATTCCAAATGCGGCCGCACCATAGATTTATACAACGGCATTTTATTTGTACAGAATAAAAGTATTATTGTGCATGTCTTACAAAAGATATATGCGTAAGTAAATGTCATTTTTTTCAACTCTGAACTGGATTTCCTGCAAGAGCTCTGAACAACGCAAGTGTCTTTGTACTTTAAGAAAACAAAAAGAAGCTGCACAAACAGGATACATGTGTGTGCCAAGAATTATCTGAAGCTAGAAGTTTGAAACATCTAACCCCCATATTTTCACAGTATAAAATTAACTACTAAATACCAAATAATTTTGCATCAAAGTCTTCATCAAATTCCTAGCCATCTCCCCCAAGAAAAAAATTGTTTTGTAGAGACAAGCTTGCAGAATTGGTATCTATATTGTTCAATGTCCTTCAGCATGTGATAGATGTCTTCTGCTTAGGAAAGGGCTGTTTTATACTTTGTGCTACAGCGCCAAATGAGAAAGGTGAAACTAAAACCAGGTATGTTCTTTCTCTTGCACAAGAGGAAGCATGAGAACAACTAGGGACCCTGCCTATTTTAGCATTGCATGTACTTTTGCAAAAGTTGCAAGCCTTAGCGGAACTGTGTTAGCAGCTCTTTCCCTTCTGCTAATGCTTCTTTGGATAACAGACTAGTACATACATTTTTTAAAAATTCTGAACGAAGACATTGATTTTTTTTAAAAAGTGCCAAAATGCATCCACGAGAGTTGTCATAGAGACAAAATTCCCAGAACCCTTAACAAAGTACAGTTTGGGATAAAACACGACTGTTAAAGTGGGATAAAGGAGTGCTTGAGGTGCATGATGTCAATGTGACCTAAATGAAACAAAAATGAGGGTGCCTAGAAAGCAACAAGATCCTCCGTGGCGCAGAGAGGTAAGCGGTGGTAACGCAGCCGAAGCTCTGCTCACGGCCAGAGTTCGATTCCAACGAAGGGAGGAAGTCGAATCTCCGGTAAAAGAGGTCGAGGTCCACTCAGCCTTCCATCCATCCATGGTCGGTAAAATGAGTACCCAGCATAAGCTGGGGGGGTAAAGAAAGGCCGGGGATGGAACTGGCAATCTCACCCCATATATACGTCTGCCTAGTAAATGTCGCAAGACATCACCCTAAGAGTCGGAAACGACTCGCGCTACAAGTGCAGGGACACCTTTACCTTTAGAAAGCAACATTTTAATGGATCAGAAGTATTGCATAAATAAAATGGGAAGTATTAAGAAGAGTTTTTACATCAAGGTAAATCTAGATCTCAGATATCTGAAGTTGGTTGCTGCCGCCACCCAAGACCCTTTTTGAAGCCAAACTTAACAGCTGATATAGCAGCCATTAAGTGTTACTGTTCAGCCTTTTAGCAAAATGACCACCAGATGGCAGCAACTCAAAGCTTCATCAACTTTCTTCATCAATCAAAAAAAGCACACTATAGAAACACAGAATTTTCCACCTGACAAGGGTAAGAAGGTCATCTAGTCCAGCCCCAGCAAATAAAGATCCACCAACCGTGATTATCTAATGGAGCAATGCAGGAGAAACTATTTTCTCTCCAAAAAGAGAGTTCACATTTTAATTTTGCTATGAGCCAATTGACATTTGATGACCAATAATTTAGATTAAGACTAATGTGTTCACAGAAATGGAAGATATATGTGAACCAGATCATTTAAATGAGCTGCCACATATCTAGGAACCACTGTTGTAATTAGACATGTCTGATTCCAATATCAAACTGAGGGTTGTATTCAGTGCAGCGCCAAATAGATAGTTCCATCAGCATAAGGATTTTTCCTTGTGCAATGGAACAATGTCCCCCTCTCCTCCCCCCTGTGCACCTTAAAAATCTATTCTAGGGGTTCCCCCAACCCTTCAAAGCATATTTGGGGATGGCATGGGGCACACATGGGGGAAGAGAAAAAATGGAAATGGACTGCGTTCAAGTCAGTCCCGACTTATGGCTACCCTATGAATAGGCTTTTCATGGTAAGCGGTATTCAGAGGGGGTTTACCATTGCCTCCCTCTGAGGCTAGTCCTCCCCAGCTGCACAAGCCAGCTCCTTCCATGCCAAAACTGGCAGCTGGGGGGCAACTGGGCTCCTTGGAACTATGCAGCTTGCCCATGGCTGCACAGGTGGCAGGGCACATAACCCCTGAGCCACTCACTGTGGGGGTGATCTTTAGCTGGCCCTTGACACCCAGGAGACACAAGCGAGGATTTGAACTCACAGACTCTGGACTCCCAACCAGGCTCTCCTCCCCACTGTGCTATACCAGCTGTTGGGGGAAGGCAAGGGAAACCCCATTGCATAAATTCTAGTGCAGAAAGGTAATTGAATACTACTCTAAGCACATGTATGTTTTAGAAAATGTTGGAAAAGAAGTTTACATCACATGCGCTCTTGCTACTGATAATGGTTTTTAAAACTTCTTTACAAACAGAGGCATGTAAGGGCCCTGGGAACTGAAGAAAAAGCACACAATTCTTAAAAGTTGTAATCTCTTTGTCTCATGAACAGGAAGCCCAAAGATTCACTTACAACAGACTTCAGATGTAGGACCCACAACAAGCAAGGATTTGTTTTGCATGTCTCTTCGGTACATATTGCAATTTTGTTTTGCTAAGTATATTTTCTTTATGTCTAGAAAAAAAATCTCTTTAACGAGACACTTCCTCATGCATCTCTGTGGTAAAACTAGTAACTAATTGGCATTTTCAAAATATCTGCAGTACGCTACCACTCACTCTGAATGTAAACTTGCCATACAGCTCACTATTTGTAGTCCATCCTATTACTTGCCTGACATGTACCTTTTGGTCATTCAGGCTCTGCTGTCCATCCTTTCCATAAACTTTAAAATATCTAATTTGTCCCACTTTGCAAGTGTGTTTATCATCCTTCCATATTTTACACAGTAATACCCCCACTTCCTAATCTGAGATCCAATTAATTTCAGTAGTTCTAAAACTTGTGCATAGAATAGCCCAGGAAGACTAGCTGATGCATGATTTATAAAACCTAACTACTGCTGGTCAGTTTTCTAACACAATTCCAAATGTTGCCACTTACCTTTAAAGAACTAACATGGCCTAGCTGGGACCAAGGTATCTGAAAGAATAACCGTTTCCACATCAGCCTGCCTGTGTGTGCTGTAAGGGATCTATATGATAATACCATAACTTAAACTTGGCCCCGCAGCATATTGGTAGCCAGTGCAATTGCTTTAAAGAGGGTGTCACATTGCTCATGAAAGCTCACTCCACAAACCAGCCTAGCAGCCACATTTTGCACCAGCTGCAGCATCTCAGCCAACCTCAAAGGAAACTGACATACAGTGTATTGCAATAGTTGAGCCTTGATGTTAACAAGGCATAAACTACCATAGTCAGGTTATCCAAGTCCAGGAAATATCATAGCTGGTGTACCAGCCAAAGCTAGTTTAAGGCACTCCCAGCCACTGAGGACACTTGACCATCCAGGGGCAACAATGGATCATGGAGCACCCTCCAGCCAGAACTGGCAACTGACAAAATTCCCAGACTTGGGAACCACCCACCCACAAGCCATTCATCTCGCTGGGATTCACCTTCAGTTCGTTAGCCTTCTTCCAGCCCATTAGTGGTTCAGCACAAGGATAGGAACACATAAAATTTATAGAACTCCTTAGGAAGTCATCTTGCTGCACTTAAGTTCAAAATTATGCATCTATTCTGACTCAGGGTTCTGCTCTGAGAAAAGTTTCAAACAGAAGCTGGTTGTACATAGTGCTAACTGGCTGGCTCCTGTGACGTCAACAAGAAAGCCCAGGAAATGTGAACTTTAAAAAAATGTTAAAATAATAACACCACAACAAATTAATAGAACAGCAATGAAAAACAAATGTATGTTTATTTAATTTTGCACTTTTAAAAATAAAAAGGGAGCAGCTGAAGCAGGAGAGGATGGACAAAACAGACAGCTAAGGCAGCATTTGATTCACTAGTAGGCACATTTCATTTGCAAACCCAGAAGCATACTATACCTTGAGAATTCACTGCTAAATCTGTTTTCAACTGTCTTTACTGAAAGTGTCTGACTATTGATAAAGAATCCATATCTTGTAATATTGGACTATGAACTGTGCCAGGCGGACTATTCAACATTTGCAGTATGCTGCATTTTTTTTGGGGGGGGGGAATGGTATAAAGATGCAAACGTGCAAATTATTATAACTAACAATTCAGCTGGACTTTTGAAGCATTTCACCCAAATGTCAAATATCTTGCCTTTACCAAAGCAAGTCTTTCTCTATAACATCACTTGGAAGGAACACTTTGAATCTGTACCTGCAGAGATATGAACCTTTCCTATCAAAATGATTTATATTTTTTCCATTGTGTGCAGCATTTTGTACGGTACCTCCGACTTCATGAACAAACATATGTTAGAACCATGGATTAGATCATTTAGGCAGTTTTCCAGCATCTCCTATGTTTTTTCAGAATATTCTCACATTTATCATTAAACAAGAACACACTGAGGCTACTAATATGGCACAGAATTATTTCCAACCAGTCTTCCCCCAACCAGAAGGCCAGTCAGACCCATAACCATTCAACAGAGGGATTATTTTGGATGCATTTGGTATACTGTTAATTTTCTCAAAACAAAACTCTGTTGGGCAGTTTTGGCTTCCTTAAACACCCTGCAAGGATACTGTGCAAAGACCACGAGAGACTGCAAAATATGGACCATCATCATTCCTTTCCCATGTAAAGAAAAAAGTATTACCCTTGTGGGATATCTGCAAATCATCTCTCACCATATAGACAATTCAATAACAGTGTAATGAATGAGAAAATCCAGATACTGATTTTAATTACAGATTACAGATGTTATTCACAGTGGTGCTGTGGGCATATCATAAATGTGCCCAGCAAACAATGTATTTTCTGACACCTTAATTTTGAAAAATGCATTTGCAGAATTTCTTTGGAACAAACAGCCCACGCACAGACCAGTACTCAGATTGTGTCAAAATTATGAGAAAGGAGAAATGATACTGGCAAAGCAAACCTTACTTTCACATTACACCAGGAGAGAAGGAGCAAATCATACAACCAAGAAATACAAAAATGGTGTACAAATGAGACACAGGGTTCTGTAAACACCACCAGAGTCCACAAATCTGGATCTCTGCTAGTGATGATGGCCATATACCACCCACATGCTGAAACTAGTCAGTGAACTCATACAGACCACAAACAAACATACATCACTCTCACAGTCAGTCCCACAGACTTCAAATATACACCTCTCTCTCCCCCTCTCCCACAAAGGCCACATATGCATACATACCTCTCTTCCCCTCTCATGGGTGTCCAGGAATGTGGGTGGGAGGAGTAAAATACTGAAAGATTGGAGCAGGCTAATTTCTCACAAAAAAATTAGAAGAGTTGTATCTGTATGTTTTGCCTCATATCTCAAGTTCTAAAAACGTTAGAAACTTACTTTAAAAAAAATTAAAGCTGGGTATCTGGGATTTATGGTTCATTCTAGGGGCACCAAAGAAGGCCTTTGGGGCACCATAGTGTCCATAGACACCAGGTTGGAAACCCCCTACTATAGCTCATTTGCCAATGGACATCCAGCACAAGAATGTGCCCTAAATGTTATACTGGGAAAAGAATTACTTTATCTGAGATCAAGATTTTTACCAAAAAGAAAGACTTCCTGTGAACACTGAATTAGGATGACCAATAAATGGAAACAACAGTGCCAATAATAGGGAAAGACACACAAATGGAAACAAACTATGCAATAATTGGTTGATAAAAAAAATTACCTGCTATTTTAAAAAGAGATAAGGAGCAGTGTGCGTAAGTAATCCAAGGCTGCATTACTAGTAAAACTGGTTTATCAGAAGTGACACAATACTTCTGATTTCAGAGCTCCACCGTCCATTATTGTACATTGTACAGTATTTCATTGTACAATTATTTCAAAGCAACTAAGGTCAGAAGTGCTTTCTTATTTGAATGCTTGACAAATATTTAATTATCTTGATGGCTATTCATAAACAGCTGTTTAAAATGCTGACACTATAGCTGTGGTTTAAGTAAATTATTCCCCAGATCTTTCCTTCCACAGAAGGATGTTATCTAAATTGGAACATTAAGCAGAAGCCATGGCCCAGAGATTATAACCCTTGCACCATTTCTGAGAGACTACCATGTTCCTGGAGGTTTTCCAGGTGTATAGCCAAACCACATCTGAACATCACACAAATCAAGAGGGTGGATGTTGTGTGCAAAAAGTACATACAACTGCAAGATCTGAGAACCAATTAATTTGAGAATAGCATTGTTTAAAAGTTGAAAGATAACAGACATGGACTTCTCCAAGTTGCTGTTTTTTCCATGCAATAGATGGAAATTAAGTGAGAAATTGTTACTAACAGTGTATCTATTGTGGAAAATAATTTTCCAAGTACTTATTTAAAATGCTTATTTGCATCCCTGAACATGTTTGGCTAAGGCTGCATTAAGCAAATTATCATATGCCTGATTAATGTAACAACATTTAGGTTTTAAGACATTTTCTTGAATTTTTCCACCCTTCTGAGCATTACAAATATTTTTGCCCATGCTAATACCAACTGAAGGGCATTTAAAAACATTCTGAGGAAGGATACTTGAAATGGTAAAATGTACCCAAATGAAATAACTAATTAGTAGTAAAGATAGCAGAACAATTTGTTGCTTTTACATATCTATAAACAGATTAACATCTGTCACTTTGCTTCAAAATAGGCGCAACTGAAGTTGTCCAACTTAAATATGCATGATTATGATAGGAAATAAACCACATTTTCTTGATCCATTGCCATTAGACAACAGTGCACAACAGTCTGAATATCTACAGTAGGAGAATACTTGGGCAGTTGAAGCTCTCATGAAATCTTCAGCTCTGTATCCAACAATGTACTAAGAACCTGCTTAATGTGTGCAAAGTGCTCCATGGTCTTCTCATAAAAAAAACAAAAGCTAACCCATGGTATCTTTATGACATCATTTACAAATGGGGGTCAAGCGCTATTCTCCAATTTCTGGACAGAGTAGTCTTGTCTGGGGTTCATTCATATTGCATGGTGCATAAGCAGTGTCTTGCATACCAGGGCAGTTCAGCTATTAATCAGTTAAAAAGACAGTTGAGTCTTTTCCCACATTTTATAAAATGCCATACATATATGCAACATGTTTTAAAATGTAGAATAGAGAATAGCATTGAAGAAAATACTTTATGAAAGTATCTGCCGCAGGCTGATCCAACACATTTTGCCAATATGCTTTATTATAACCACTCTTCTAAGTTTTAACTGTAAAATTTTATTAGAAAACTGTACACTTTTATTAGGCAAAAATAGCACAAAGATTTCAACAGTCACAGACAGAAGTGCACTTCACTAAATGCAGGATGGACAATGGCGGAACATTCAAACGAGATTATCTCTTACAGCAAGACCCAACTCTAAACACAAAAAGCAACATATTTATATAGAGTTGCAAATGAGTTACAGCAGCTTACTTCCCACATATGATGGCCAAATTCAGCCTCTGAAATAGTAATATTTAATGTCATTGAGCTACAGAAAACTTGTACGTGTGCACACAAGTTTTACTTATTTTTTTCCAGGATATGTGCAGAAGAGGGAAAAATCAACATATTGACCAGTTAACAAATGGAATGCAGTTATAGTGTGGAAGGGAAACTTCATGAAAGAGGGAAGGAAGCTATCAAAGGAATCAAAGGATAAAATAACTTGAAGGTGCTGCTTCAAGGAATCTTTGCAATCTAAATTATCGAATGATATCCTTGACGAGGTGTGCCTGGCACCAACACTGGTATCTTTTTGGCGCCAGGTCAAGACTTTCCTCTTCTCCCAGGCATTTTAGCATGTGTTTTTTAAAATTGTTTTAGATTTTTAAAAGTGTGTTTTAAATTGTTTTTAAAAGATGTGTTTTAAACTTGTATATTTGTTTTTAATGTTTTTAGTTACTGTAAACAGCCCAGAGAGCTTCGGCTATGGGGTGGTATACAAATACAATAAATAAATAAATAAAATGCATTGTCATAGAGTCACTAAGTTGGGAGGTGGAGAGGTGGTGCTTAACGCTTTTGCTGCTGGCAATGTTTGTTCTTAAAATCATCCACCAGCTACATTTCATCCCACATCTGAGCGGGGGGGGAAAGCAGCTTGAGAAGCGATATTTCAAGCTGGCAGGGAAAGGGTTTACTTCTTTATTAAAACCATATATTCTCCACCTTTTGGTGGACTCACTAACCCCCTCCTACCCTTCTTCATTTTATGTTTCCAGCCTCTAGACAGTGGTTCATATGCTTTGTTTTTTAAAAACAGTCAAGGGAAAATTAAACTCTGTAATATTTAGACTGTCAGGCTGAAGGGAGACCAATGAGAAAGCACTGAGATGGTAACAAAGGTCCAAGACTTTCTTTTTCCTCTTTGAAAGAAATCCAAGGTTGATAAACCTTCACTGTGTTTTGATTATTATTGACTTCATGGAGCTCAGTGGCAGAGCATCTGCTCTGCATGTAGCAAGTCCCAGGTTCAGTCCTGCACATCTCCAGGTAGGGGTGGAAGAGACCCAGTCTGAAATGCTGGAGAGCCGCTACCAGTCAGTGTAGACAATACTGCACTCAATGAACCAATGGTCTGACTCAAAAAGGCAGCTTCCTACGTTCCTATGATGACTTCTGCCAGAAACAGTCTGTTACTGCTTTCCCCCCATAAGATCACATACATGGGGTATTCCCATTTATTTGCACAACTCAGTTAAGTAAGCTAGACTGAGAGGACACGCCCAAGATCAGCTAGTGAGCTTCCAGCTTCAACCCATGGGAGGTTTTGAACATCTGGAGGAGAACAACATTGTTACACAGCACACAAAAATGAACAGGACTTGCAAGGGGATACAAGGAGCAAATTGTTGGAGAACCAGATAATACTGTAACACTTTAAGAACGAGTTAAAGGAGAAGACAAGAGGGGAAGATGCATAGAACAAGATTAATCAAAACTTTGCAAATGTGTAACAGCAAAAGATAAAAATAACAAGGACAACATGAAATTAGGAAAGACTGCAAAGAAGAAGTTCAAAAGGGAGAATATGGGTGGTATGCAAGGCATCCAAAGCGACAAAATTGCATAAATGGGAAATAGATACTGTATCCATGACTACACACAGCTGACATATACCTGGTCAGTGCCTTAGATTTACTAATAGTTCTAGCAAAATTATCTAGTACCTTCCCTTTGTTAAAAGAGATTAGTTGATGGCTTTAGATAGCAGGGGAAATGGGCAGACACAGTTCTGGAAGGGAGGAGCCATTTTGGACAAGGGGGTTGTCTTTCCTCTTCTCCTTCCTTTGGCTGGGGATGATGTCATAAAGCTGCGCGAGACAAAGAATAAACTGCACTTTGGAGAAAGGCAGGCAAACAGCAAAAAGAGAGCTGGATTGGCTCTGGAAATATCTTAGGATGCTAGCTGTTCCCCTAGAAATCTGAATTGGGGTAGTGAAGTCTCGGACAGCTGTCTAAGTATTTAATATTTTACCTTCACCTATGATCAACCTGTTTATAAATAAATGTTAATATTACAAAATGGCAGCAAACCTCTAGTGACTTCACTGCAAAGGAAACCAAACCTAGATAAGATAGGATTGTTGCTCCTCTGGGACTTCACACCACTTGGAGAACTGGGGTTCACCCACATAACAGTAGAGAAACATCTATAAACCAATTACATCAACAGCAGTTTCTGGAACAATACTGAAAGTTGTCTGTCTGAAGATAACTTTTATGCACCATCAGGTTCCCAAAAATATTACATCTGAAACCACACCAAAAACTTCTAAACAACGTGGCTTAGTTCTTTCCAGCTTCCCCCTTAATAATGATAAAAATGACTCTTGAGGTCACTTGTCCATTTCATTAATAATTGTTTTACATCAAAGTACTGTTTGACAGAACAGATTAATGTATTACAAGATGTATATTTTTTTGTAACCTTTTGGGGCATCTTCATCATCTCATCAGGAATTGCAGTAACATCATTGTTTCACACTTTTTCCCCAAGAAATGAGAAATTTACCAGAGCTACTGAGACTGAATCTGTCCAAATTTTGAGTAAAGTCTGTCAAGAAATATGGAAAACTAAACAATGGCCCACAGACTGGAAGCGTTCAATATATATCCCAATTCCAAAGAAAGGGGATCCCAGAGAATGCAGTAATTATCGAACTATTGCCTTAATATCCCATGCAAGTAAAGTAATGCTCAAGATTCTACAACAAAGGCTCTTACCATATATGGAGCGAGAAATGCCAGACGTCCAAGCTGGATTTAGAAAGGGAAGAGGAGCCAGAGATCATTTTGCAAACATACATTGGATAATGGAACGGAGCAAGGAATTTCAGAAGGAAATCACCCTGTGCTTTATAGACTACAGCAAAGCCTTTGACTGTGTAGATCATGAAAAACTATGGAAATCTTTAAAAGAAATGGGGGTGCCACAGCATCTGATTGTCCTGATGCTCAACCTATACTCTGCAAAAGAGGCTACTGTAAGGACAGAATATGGAGAAACCGACTGATTCCCCATCGGAAAGGGTGTGAGACAGGGGTTTAATCTATACACCCTATTTGTTTAATCTGTACTCAGAAGATATCATACGGAAAGCAGGATTGGACAAAGATGAAGGAGGTGTGAAAATTGGAGGGAGAAACATCAATAATTTAAGATATGCAGGCGAGGAAAAGAGGAAATAAAGAGGAAAGCACAAAAGCAGGACTAGAGCTGAATGTCAAAAAGACTAAAGCAATGACAACAGCAGATTTATGCAACTTTAAAGTTGACAATGAGCACATTGAACTTGTCAAGGATTATCAATACCTTGGCACAATCATTAACCAAAATGGAGACAACAGTCAAGAAATCAGAAGAAGGCTAGGA
Source organism: Rhineura floridana (assembly GCF_030035675.1). Classification (NCBI taxonomy): domain Eukaryota; kingdom Metazoa; phylum Chordata; class Lepidosauria; order Squamata; family Rhineuridae; genus Rhineura; species Rhineura floridana. Next base: position 112,583,962 of record NC_084481.1, on the reverse strand, counting down.
CTGTGGAGGGCAGCTGTGAGAGAACTAGAAAAGGTCCTCAAATGTAATGAATTATCACTGAACACTAAAGTCAGGATCATTCAGACCATAGTATTTCCGATCTCTATGTATGGATGTGAAAGTTGGACAGTGAAAAGAGCGGATAAGAGAAAAATCAACTCATTTGAAATGTGGTGTTGCAGGAGAGCTTTGCGGATACCATGGACTGCAAAAAAGACAAATAATTGGGTGTTAGAACAAATTAAACCAGAACTATCACTAGAAGCTAAAATGATGAAGCTGAGGTTATCATACTTTGGACACATAATGAGAAGACATGATTCATTAGAAAAGATAATAATGCTTGGAAAAACAGCAGGGAGTAGGAAAAGAGGAAGGCCAAACAAGAGATGGATTGATTCCATAAAGGAAGCCACAGACCTGAACTTACAAGATCTGAACAGGGTAGTTCATGACAGATGCTCTTGGAGGTCACTGATTCATAGGGTCGCCATAAATCGTAGTCGACTTGGAGGCACATAACAACAACACAGTGAATCAGATTCCTCTGAAGAAGAGTGTACCGAGGGCCTTTGTAATATCACCTACAATTAAGCAGGCATCATAGGAATTTCCTTAGCACCCCTGACCATCATCTGCCTCATCCACTGTCACATGAGCTGGGAAGCATGTACTGGAAGTTGGCTCAACCAAGCTCTGTCAGGCTAAAGATTCCCTGATCATGGTCTTTTGGAACTACTTCAGGAACTGTTCAGCTCTCTCTACCAAATGCTGAGAAGCTGAGCTCTTTAGAGCTCCAAAGCTAAGGATTTTCCTCAACCACCACTGAGGGAGAATTTCAGTTCAGTTCACATATCAAGCTGAATCTATCAAATTTGTACTTTTCAAAACAATATGACTAAAACATATCCATCCTTCAAAATTTGCAGTTATTCAAATTTTGTGACGCAGTTTGCCAGCCAAACAATGTTCACAAAAATGCATGTATCTGGGAAAAGTGTGCATACATGTGGATATATGAATGAGAACATACAAAAATGCATTAAATGACAAGAAATGTACATAGTCAAAACTGCCTCCAAGACTGTTTTCTAAAGGAGAAATTCACATTCATTAAAATGCTGGAGAATTTTCATGAGGATTTTTTTAAAAATCGCAAATTGCTGCAGAAATGTGGAGACCTGAATTTAAGATTGGAAAAATGAGAAACTGAGAGAGCCGAAATTGACAGATCTTCCCATCCCTCCAAACACCACCACCCTCCCGCTCCCATAAAGAATTATCAGCTCCCACTGCCTGCCCAATATATTGTCCCCTCTTTTGGGGGAACACACTGTTTCCTCTCATTAGAAAGACAACCTTCAATGCAAAAATAAAAATCCAAGAAAATTCTTCTTAACTCTCATTACGAACCTTGCTATTCCCTTAAGAGATACTTAGAGAAGTGTTTCCCACAGTTCCATTACTACTACATGTAGTCCCGAAATTACACATTAAAAGATCACAGTAAATGTTTCAGGTTGAAATTGATCTCCCTGCTTCTCCACATCCTGACATAGTGAAGTTCCCAAATATCCAGCATCAATACAAATCATATCTGTTTTAAATTAATTATGAGTCAAATTTATCTAATCTTCTTTATATTTTCACATATAAAAGTATATTTTAGGTACATAACATATACTTGAAATAGTATATGAGTAATCCTAACCTGGGGCTGGGGAGGCACACAGCAGTGGCTCCGTTGGCACATACGAAGGCCTGCCAACTCATGCTGGTTAGGGTAGAAGGGGAGGAGAGCAGGATTGTTGTTCTGCCATGGCTGGTGTAGCTGAGGGACCCAAAGACTGGGCTGCTCAGGAGATCCAAAGCTGCTGATGCTCTGCCTTGAAATGTCCTGTTTTGTGCTGTACCATCAGTAGCTACTTACTGCTCTCTTGGCATAGTTCAGAGGCCTCCACTATGGCACAATCCTCCCCAGTTTATTTTTTTATTAGTTATATTCCACCCCTCCTCCCAGTACTAGAAATACTAGAAATATCTAGTTGGGCTCCTCTGCACTGGTGGACAGAAATCTCGGCACCATCCTAACTTTCATATCCCCAGCCATTGACATGGGGATCGTACGCTGATATACAAAATATATACAAATTATATTTTAATTTGTATCTATGTTGGAGTTTATGGCTAGATTTTATCCATTGCTGGGCTGGTATTATTTATTTATATTTTTATTAAGCTGTGGTATGGTTTGTTTTAATTTTGTCTGTTTTATTGTGTATGTCACCTAGAGATTTTAGAAATATTCTGTAAAGAAATACTGAGAAGCCTAAGCTATCTAAACAACATGGAGTAAAATCATTTTGTAGTTTTGCATATATCACTGCAAACAAGTCTAATTTGGTTCTTTAAGAAGCACATAATGATTCAGAGGAACGTTTGAAAATGTACACCCCAATATTGAAATGTTTAAACCCATGCACTTTATGTTCTGAACAGGTTTCATTAATCCACAGAGCATACATGTTAAACCCATTTAGGAAGTCTGTGGATGAGCAAGGTATTGCTACCCTGTCCCTGTGTAGTCAAGTTGTCATGTGCAGGCTATCAGCAAAAACAAGATATCACTTTCAGTCTCAGTTCAAAGTCTCCAAGATTAAGCTACTACTTCACAGTATATATTTAGATAGTGTTGGTAGAATGCATTGAAATGATCTTCCAATGTATCAAGAACATGTATCTGAACACCACATGTTCTTGATATAAACTAATTATGCTCTAAGATATACACTTTCCAAAATATGCAAAATGCTAATATCCAACCATAGCATATAGAGCAACAATGTCATAGAGACAAGTACACTTAGTCTATGCCTGCAGAAGTTCTCACATAGTACATTAATTTCCAGCTAGCAGGTTTTAAACGAAAACCTTCAATACATTCTTTACTTACTGAAAATGGCATATGCGTCTTATAAGGCAAAATTTACCCAATGAGTTAAACTTCCCAACACTCTCTATTAATGCACACACAGATACAATGATGGATTTTATTTTAAATCCACATCTAAAATAAATTGTAAATAAAATACAATTTATTTTAGATAATGGATTTAAAATAAAAAATAAAGATGAATTTAAATTTAAATATGTCTCTCATATCTCAAGGCAGCTTCACATATGTATTTAACATGCCTAACAGGCTGATCCTATTGTCCACAATATCAGGGCAAATGCTGGCATTACATAGCCAGCAACGAAAGAAGCATAACAGATTCATAAATATGTACCAACACACCAACACTTACACAACATCATAAAGTTGTCTGACAATGACATCAGCCACACACGGGAGGCAACAATCAGCACAAGGTGATAGCCAAATGACCTCATGATATAACATAGTCAGGTACAGACACCTTACATACAATACAGAACCAACCAGGCATCCAGAAAAAGATCACAGTAGCCTCCCCGCTGCCGACCACCATGATGCACCAGACAGGAAGGCATCAACTGAAACCTATAGCCACAAAGGCAACCCTCCCACCATGAGAGTGTTTGAAACTCCTGGCAGTATAAACACCAACAAAATATACACATACATTCTTTTGCCAGACCAACAGTAGAGGCCACCCAATAAGGCTGCTACTGTAAAATGTTATAGGAGAGCCTATTTAACATATATTTGGCTCTAACTATCATTGACTGTAATTCTTTCCTCTCATTGCCATTCAACTCCTACCTTACAATTTTCTCCCTTATATAGCTGTCACCTGAGATTTCAGTTCATGCATCTGACAAAGCAGGCTTGTGACCACAAAAACTTATGTCATAATAGATTTGTTAGCCTTTAAGGTGCCACAAGTATCTTTGGTTGTTGATTTTCTGCAAGTGATTAACACAACTACCCCTCTGGAAATGTTGACAATAAGGATGGAGTTGCAATTCCAATTCGACAACTCCACAGTGCGTAGGAGGCAAACATAGAGAACAAGCAGGAGAAGAGTTCATCCTCATGCAAGAACAATGCTCCCACAACAAAACACTCCTTATAGTCTGAGCTGCAAGACCTTCTTCCCTTTCTGCCACCTAGAAAATATTAATGGCAGCATCCCAGTACTAAGGAAACAAGCAAATAATAGTATTAGCATCTAGGATACTGCTGTTGCAGCATTCAAGACATTAGGAGAGGATGGGAGCATGGCACACTAGCTTACATTATAATCCAATCCAAAGAAGAATTTGGGGTGGAGTATGGAGCTTACTTTGTATGGAGACAAACATTAAACCTAAGCAAATTCATATTCAGAATCAGATTTCAGAAATATCACACATTTTTATCTGGGACTCAGTCATGCCATTAAATGGACACCCTTGTGGGCAGGTAAATAACCATCTCCTTTGTAAATTAACCTTCTACATTACAAGCAAAGGTTGTGTGCTCCTCTTTGTCCTGAAAAAGATTGGCAGCAAGTTTGGAAAATTACATAGCCAGTAATTTCCAGAACAGCAAAATGAATGATAAGGTGCAACTGACAATCTGACACAGCAATACAGTACTGTATTAATTTTTTCTTCTGCTGGTATTGCTTCGATATATAGATCAGTTTCAGATGATCAGATACATAGATGCAACTGTGGCAATTTGCCATGTGATACTCTAAGCAGCATGTGTCCTCTTTACAGTCCTCTTGCTTCAGACACATTAGCACACGTCATTACACTAAACAGAAGGGGTGGATAATTAAAACAGCAGCTTTACCCTTTACTATTAACAGAAAGTTGCCATTCATTTTTGTCTAAGGAACTAGTTGTCTATAGTAACTATTTCATAATTCAAGTGTTCTATATAGAGAATTGACTGGCTTCAGAGTTCTCCAGAAGAGTCCAGTGAGACTCAAAGTTACAGCCAATCTATTTTTCAGACACTGAAGCTATAATTTCCTATACTGCCAATTACAATAGAAACATGTTATAGTCAGTCCAATATATTTTTGTGCCCAAGGTGGCAAATCCAAATGGTCCCCCATTCTATAAAAACATTTTTTTTAAATTAACTGAGAATTGACCACACTTTGCAGAGTTCAACATTTCTTGACAGAGGCAGCTGTCCCATTCTGACTCAAGGCAGGGTAAGCCCTACACTTCAGTTATAATAAATTAAGAAGAGTCCTACTGGATTGGTCCAAAGACTCCTCTAGTCCACCATTCCATCTACCAGATGCCTATGGGAAAGCTCAGTAACAAGACATGAATGCAATAGCACTCTTCGGTTCGTGTTCCTCACTCACTGTTGAGTTCACAAATGAATTTAGTGAGAATGTTTGGATCTGAGGCCTTGGGACAAAAACCAGCATTAACAGAAGTGCACAAGCTGCAATGGCTTGTGAATCTCTTAATGGAATGCTTTAAGCACATTACAACACTGTCTGGAAACATTTCCTTTTATAAATTTGCTTATTTACATCAATTGAATACTCCAGTCAGTTAAAATGCAAACTTCTTTGGCATGTGCCAGATTCTGGTATGATACACCCTGACTTTTATTTGAACAAAAATGCAGTGCTAAAATAGAAGTCTCAGTTGCTTTAAACAAAAAAACAGGAGAAACTTTAGCAAGATGAAATATTAACGTCTGTGACATACTGTATCTGTATCTCCTGCTGCTATTACTTTCCTGAGGTAAGACATGGGCATTACCAGGGAGAGTGGAATCATGCAGTTGCTGAGCCCCAGACATATTGTGTGACCTCTGCCAAGAGTCAACACTATTATGTTGATTCTCACCCAAGACAAGTCCTGGCCAACTTGGATACTGAATACACTGCTTTTGACCTAGTGAGATCATACCCAAACTGCCTTGGAAAAAGGCTCCTTTCAGGCATCTGAAATAAAGCTGAATCCTTGAGTCCCACTGCAAGGAACTCACTGACAATTTCACTAGGTACCAGACTCAGTCAGGCTGGGATGATATGTGCCACCTTCAACCTTGTGCGATGTAGGACTATTCAACAGAGTCCACTATGTGATGGTGTAGGAGACTCCACGGCATTCCATTTGCACACCCATACCTACACATATTCCCAGTATAGTTATAATGCCTGCATAGGCCAAGTGGCCTGAAAACCTCAGAAATCCTGGAACCGCCCTCAAGGACAAACTGAGATGAGCTATTAAGAAGACAAAGAACTGCAGCAGCATTCACTTGAGGTTACATGATTGCTTATACTATATAAAGAAACTTCATAAATTGGGCTTCTCTCTGGACACAATTCAAAGTGCTGATGATGACCTATAAAGCCTTATACGGCTTAGGTCCAGGCTATCTGTCAGACCGTATCTCCTTATATGAGCCTGCCTGGGCCCTGAGATCCTCAGGAGAAGCCCTTCTCTCAACACCCACGTCCTCACAAGCACGACTAGTGGGGACGCGAGATAGGGCCTTTCGGTGGCTGCCACGAGGCTTTGGAATTCCCTTCCTAGGGAGGCAAGAATGGCCCCCTCCTTGTAGTCCTTCCGTCGGCAAGCAAAGACTTTTTTATTCCAACAAGCTTTTGGAACTGAAGGCTGTTAAGGACAGGGCTTGAAGGGTGCTGCATTGCTATTGTCTAATTGTATTATTTTTAACTGAGTTTGAATTATTTTAACTGTATGTATGAATGGTTTTAATACTGTAAATAGTTTAATTCTATTTTAATCTAGACTTTTGTATGTTTTTAATTATGTGTTCTTTTATCTGGAAGCCGCCGTGAGTTCCAGTTTTGGAAAAAGGGCGGGGTAAATATAATGATAATAAATAAATAATAATTTCACCTTGGAATTCTTGAACTTTGAGTCTGAGTCCAATGCATGTTTACTTGGAAGTAAGTTCTATTATGTTCAATGGAATTCATCCCGAGGGAAATGTGCACATAATTGCAGTCTTTGTTACCTGGGCTGCATACATACCATACATTTAAAGCACATGACTTCCCCTGGGAACCGTACCTTACACCTCACAGAGCAACAATTCCCAGCAATTTTAACTTTAATAATTATTATCATTAATTTATATCCTGCCCTTCCTCCGGAAAAGAGCCCAATTCTACAGTTCCCAGGATTCTTTGGGGAAAGTCATGTGCTTTAAACGTATGGTGTGTACGCATAAGTACACATCTCCATTGCTACACTATTACTAAATAATAATGATAGTAATAGTAATAATAATAATATGCTTAGTTCTTGCAAACTGAGAACTTCACTCTACAATGTCCTTCCCATTTTTGCTTAAAACTGAAGATGCTCTTTCCAGATTTCTTTTTATTGCTAACAATACTGATTTACAGTATTTCAGTTTAAAATGAGGAATGCATCACTATTTGCTAATAAAACTACAACCATTTTGAGCACTACACTCGTGCCTGCAACATGTTACCAGCCAAAAATTACCTATTCCCCTGAGGGTTTAAGTTTTCAGCATGCAAATGTACTTCTCAACTAATCTCAATATTAATAGATATCTGCAAGGTAACCTTGGTAGCAGTGTATTAGCATTTATAAAATGATAACATATGAAGTACAAGGGGTTCTTTCACTAGTCTGTATGATTGTAACTGGCATGGCTAAAACTTCAAACCACTTCCTTAACAGAAAGCCTTAAGATGATACTGTTATATAAAGCAGGTATTGAAAACAAGCAACGTACACAAAGGTAGCCCCTTCCTATTTTGAAGCCTTTTTGGAGTTTGTGGGCTGTTGTCTCCAACTGCACCAGATCCAATTGCTGTGCAGTAACGTCCATTGCCAAATTATGCTGATAGACCCTCACCTTGCCTGCCTGCCTGCCTGCCTTCTCCTTCACACACATCTCTCTCCCCACCCCCCAGTTATTTTTCCATACACTCAGGAGATGTGAGAGGGGAAAAAGAGGAGGTGACAGACAAATGAGGAGGCCTCATCTCCATTAAAGCCTCATCATCACCAGTAATAAGATATGATGGGTGGGTGGATTGCCAGAAGGCCAATTTGGCAGATTAATTAGACTTGGACTCACCTGCTTCTGTTGTCGCCTTCAAGTGTACAGACAAGAAAAGTAGCTGGCAACCAGGGCTCAAAAACAATGATGTCCAGTTAACAGACTGCTGAATGTAAGTCTGGGAAGGCTTAAGTTCAAATTCCTGTTCAGACATGGATATCATGAAGGCAGTCTTGTAGAAATAATTTTCTCTGAGTCTGGCTTGCTTTCTCCATTTGTAAAATCACCAGTCTTTACAAGACTATTAGGAGATGAGTCATTGTAATAATAATGTTATTTGAAGACATACAGAAGCTTATACAGCTGAAGGCTGCCTTATCTTAAGGTGTATCTACTTGAAAGACCACACATTTCTTACTCCTGCTTACGTTGGCAGTGTCTTACAAAAATGTAACACGACTATCTGTCTAACCTTTATGCAAACTTGTTCTTGAAAACTATACTGATTATGCTACAACATCATAGGGCAAGATGCCAGCAGTCTCACAGGAAAAAGGAAATCCCTTGCCACCACCACTATTTGCCTGAAACTGGCTGAGAACTTTATGCTTCAGGATATAAAGTTTACAGATGATTTTACTAAAGGAATATGAGAGGAGATTAAAACACTTCCTGGGCTTTGAGACTGAATAAATGTGAACATCCTCCTTGTCTGTAATCTGTAGCATAGCCAAAGGTGGTGCTCATAATGGAATCTTCATATCTTATTATTCCATTGAAGTGAATATGTTCTGCACTCATTCTGACAACAGAATTTTAATCTCTCTCAAAGTAAAATGAGATTCAGATTTTTAAGGATAAAAATTTCTCTAAATCCCTGGGCATGGCCTGAGCAGGGCCAGCCCTAGGATAAATAGTGTCCTGGGCAAGGAGTACTTTCAGAGACCCCCTCCCGTGGTCATCTTTGCAGGGCCATCCAGAGGGTTTATGGACCCTGGTACAGGAGTGATGTTGGGGGCCTTGCTGCGGTACCCTACACCCATGCATGTGCATACAAAGCTGGGGGCCACATGTGAGATTTATTGCATGCACGGATTACATGTGAGAATTCTTGTCTGCAGCTCTTCTTTGCCCTGGGATCGAGCAGAATGATAGATATGCTTCATTTTTTCTTATATGGCAACAAGATAATAGGGATCAGGTTGTGCTTCTCCTGAGTACCTCCTCCAAATCCCAAACCCCTTCTGGCAGAGCTTCTTTCTGCTTCCTAGGGTCAGTTGCATAGGTCTTCTGGTTCTGGCTTGCTGCTGGTCTTTTCCACTACTAACTCAGGAAGGATTCCTCTCCTAAGGCCTGACCTCACACCACTGCTATGCCTTTCCCTATGGTAACTGCCTTCACATGGAGAACAACATTGCTTAAAACCTTGATGTCTCAGCCAGTGTGCTACAGTTTGCACAAGCCAATGCTTGAAAAGCCACATTCTGAGCAGTGGCACTGCACTATGCAACACAGCAGAACTATCACAGGTTTTACTTTCAATAGTTGCTATCTTTTGTAAGCATTCTTTATTTTAGAATATCCATTCTTTTTATCTTTAAAAATAATAAAGCAAAGTTATAAATAAAAAAAGATATCCAATTGACCTCTTACAGCTTACGGCTTTAATTTACTATTATTTATTTAGCGCTTACAGTGTTAATAGTATTTGAAGTGCTAAGTACTCTATAGTGTTGCCTCAAAGTAAAGCTATGTTTCATTCATTTCAACCTAGTGCAAATGACATCCAAGTGGAAACTGAAAAAGAAACGAAGATCATTTTTGTAGTTAGGACTGAGACAACCTGTATAACCTTGAAAAAAGGTTACACACTTGCTTTTTGCCACTCTAGGTCACTGCAGACAGTACATTCAAAAAGCACAACCACTGAACTCAGCTTGGTGCCCCTGGCAACCGCCCAGCTTGGCCACCCCTAAGGCTGGCCCTGGGTCCGAGGGAGCATGAATGATTCATTCTCACCCTATATGCAATACCCTGGCATTATATAAGAAAATATAAATTATTCCTCATAAATTATTATGTGCCATAGTAAAGAAGGACAGAGCAACCAATAAATATAAGCAAAACAGCTTTGGACATTCTTAAAGAAGCAACACCAGACTTGACTTTAAAGGGAAACTTGCACAAGCTCTAACTACATCTACATCAGTGATGGGAAACCTGTAGCCCCCTACCCTCCAGATGTTGCTGAACTCCATTTCACATTTGTCCAAGCCAGCATGGCCAATCATCAGGGATTATGAGAGGTGTAGTCCAAGAACATCTGGAGGGCCAGAAGTTCCCCATCCCCAATCTGCAGTCTATGCAAATTCCCTTATAAGAAGTGTTGCTTCTACCTGGATGTGGAAATTGCTATGCATTCTGCCAGCGCCACCTCTTCACTAACATTTGTTTAAAAAGAGTTTGGCAAGATGTAGCCAGAGTAAACAGATGCACATAGAGGTGAACCAACAGTCAGTATGATTCACTAGAAAAAGCATCTGAACACAGGATCCTCTTTTATTTATTTATTTATTTTATTTAATTTATATACCGCCCTAAGCCCAAAGGCTCTCTGGGCGGTGTACATAAAAGATAAAACAAGCACTGATGTCTCTATAGCTCTGTAGGCTACTTTTCAAGCATCGAATTAAAAGCTTTTAAATACAACTCAGAATTCTGCATCCCTTATTTGATCCTAATGCCAATTATAGTTCCAGATATAGAATTAAGATAGGTCAACTATCTATGCTGGCTGGCAATATTTTAAACAAAATACATTATTTTGTTTGACTTTTTAGTGTTAATATGAAGTTCCACAAATATATATTCCCTTTCAGATAGGAAATTCTTTGGGTTATATAGATTAGGATCACACCCGCCTTCTTACTGACTACAGTGTCAGCAAGGCTACAATTCTATACCCACCTACACGGGAGTAAGGCCAATTCAATTCAGTGAGATTTACTTTTCAGCAGACATGTACAGGATTGTGCTGCATGGCTGCAATCCTATAACTAGTTTCCTGGGAATGACCCACTGAATTCAGTGGGATTTCTAGCACAATCCTATGCATATGTACTGAAAAGTAACAGTGCTTAGAGGCCTTTTACAATCCAGCAGTATATCAATTTTGTTCAATAAAATAAAAGTGCAACCCTATACATGTCTTTTCAAAAGTAAGATTGATTCAGTTCAGTGGGACTTACTTTAAACGATTACAGCATAACTAATCAAAGTATTAATATCACTTTTCAATCTTTCTCAACTGATGTATAACAAAATTATTTTGTTTCTAAAGTGCTTGGTTTTATGCTTAATGCAGCAGTAGGTCCTATATTAGATCTCCCCATACTTCTGAGTTATGTTGGGTCAGTTTCATAGTTACCATGATGCTTCTTTAAATAAAACAAAGCTAAGGAAAATATCAAACACTATATATGGGTATCAGAAAAGACAAGTTGCACTGAAACATCTCAGAAATGTAAAATGACATGATACCTTCAAACTTATTTTCATTCTTATGTATATCCTTACCCAAAATACTAGAGAGAAATCATATACAGCACTGTTTTCCGATTTAATGTCGATGGCCTCCTTCTGCGATGCAAATGACTGCTAACTTACGAGAAGTACCAAATAAGGAAGGAAACAAACTTAATGGATTCAGGTCACTGCATACAAACATCAATTGAACTTCACTACAATTTTTCACATTGAGGCCATCTTCCATACAGTATCATTTGGAATGCACTTGTAGGGGGGAAACCTCAACTGTTAGGAAGAAATCATTACGGCCAATATTTCATATACTTAATTGTGACTGAGGGAGGTAGAATAATTAACACAGCATTTCCACCCTGACATTCAGAATGCTTTAAAAAATAAAACTTCTGTAAACACATCAAGACATGACTGTGTGTGTGTGCGCGCGTGCGCATGCGCACACATGTGCAAAGAGAAAGAGAGATTAATTAACCCAACTAATATGAGACTGGGCTTTAAATTTCTTCCACAGAGAGAATATGCATAATATCCAGTGGTGGCCTCCACTTTCCCTGTGGAACTGCCACCTTTTGTTCACTCACACTTTACAGACGCGTTGCTTTGAGTGTGATTAGTGATGAAAAGCAACTGCAACACTAGCCTGTCCAGTGTGGGCAGACTTTTTCACACCTCCTGTGCCTTTAAACTGAACATTCCTATTTATTTATGCATTTGTAAATGTGTTTAATTGTATTTACATAACTTATATTCCACATTTTCAATACAGACTTATGTTCCCAGCTAACAAAGCAGTAAGAAATAACAAAAACAATATAAAAAACTAATACAGCAGTTAAATCACACGCAAAGCCAGCAACACCCCATTCTAACAGAAAGTAAAACCAAACCTTACATTAGCAGCTGTTTAAAGCCTGGGAAAAGAGAAATGTTTTCCCCTGGCATCTAAATGGTAGAAGTGAGGCCCCTAGGCTGGCTTCTTGGGAGGACATTCAAAATGACACCATAGAAAAGTCTCTCCAGATGGTGAAGACATCCAGAGAAAGGCCACATACACCATTCTCAGCAGAAGAGCAGATCGATATAGGAGAAGGCAGCCCAACTCTGAAAGTTCACAATCCATTTTATTTCTTCCAGTTTATCCTGGCAGAGGCATTTGTGATATATGTAGCCTCTAATTCGTCCACTGAAAAGCCTTTCTAAATCTCACCCAATACAGTTTCTCTCACTGTGAGTGTCAGCGTTGTCGTCGTCATCTTCTCCTTCTCCTTCTTAATGGCAAATACCTTAAACTATCACTTACTGAAATTTTGCAATGGATAAACAAGATATCTGCATTATATAGCAGCATGGTCCATTGGCAGAATACTTTGTGATGCTAAATAGTTTCTGAAATGGCTCTAAAGTAATTTATACCGAGAGTTAAGATTGGCATAATATGAAAAAGGACTCAAAGCAGTGTGGTAAACCCAGTTTCATAGGTGAATGGATGACCATACCACCCAATTGACTACATATTCAGGTTATCAGTAACGCCTCTTCCTGCTAGCCTCCTCCCTTATGTTCATTCTCTCTACCTTTTCAGCTTGAAAAAGTTAATCAAGTGCCCCACAGCTGGGTGTCTGAAAGGTAACCAGCACAGCCTCCTCCAATGTCAGGCACCCAGCTGCAGAGCATTTTAACTTTGTCCACCCAAAAGAGAAGATGGAACAGGAGCTGAGGTTTCCCTTATGCTATGTACCACAACCCTAAGATCTTTTCCCTAACTAGCTATTACCTTCTTAGTTCAGATCCCATCGGTGCATGTGCGGTTAGGATTTTTTCCCCCTCCAACGAAGATGAGTTTACATTCACTTACATTGAACCTCCTTTGCCATTTTGTTGCTCATTCCCCCAGTTTGAAGAGATATTTTAAGAGCTGTTCATAGTCTGCTTGGGCTGTCACTCTTTTAAATAATTTGGTGCAATCCACAAATTTGACCGCTTTGCTGCTCATCCCTGTTTGTCATTTGCAGCATGCCTCGCCTTGCCATTGTGAGCAAATAAGGGAGAAGGCAGAGGTAGAGGATTGGTCTACCAGCTGCTGATGTCACAATGGCCTTTAACTCTGTATTGAAACTGCCTTTTCACTTCAACCCAATACCCCCCAAAAACAACCATCGTCTTCTGTGTGTTATATAAAAATTTAACAAGACTTTGGCTACATGTAAAAAAAAATGATGTGGAATACCCCTTCAAGAGGAATGCATTCAACAGCAATATCAATTCGGAAATCAATCTTATTGCCACTCACAGATCCCACTGAGTCTAATGGCACCTTAAAAACTAACAGATTTATGATGCTATGAGCTACAGTTCTCTTTAATAGATGCATAAAGTGCTATGCTCAGTGGTAGGTATCTTTTTTAAAAAAATACACACATGGGTGTAGAGAGAAAAATTGTTAACAAGTGGAGCCAAAATGACCATGAAATTCAAGAAGTACAGTCTGTGATAACAGAAGCAACTTTTAATTCAGTAATGTTCTCATTTATCAACTCTACTGAGAAGCAAGGAAGAGTCTGCTTTTATTTTACACCTATTATCACCCATATAGTCAAATCATTCCTTAGCTACTGGCAATATGAGGTTCCCTTGCAGTACAGGCTACATGGCTACTATTCTTCATCTACATACATTCAATCATTCTGTATGCTTCCCCCTCACATAAAGCTTACCAAACTACATTTTTTACTTAAACTCTGATATATTCATCCACCTTGAGGCTCTTCATTCATGATTTTTGTTTCTTTTATTTATAAACATATTTAGAGGCTGTTTTCTTGGGCATAACCTACACAAAGTAATTTACATATCATAAAAACAATGCATTTTTTAAAGAAGCAAACTAGGCAATTTATATGGCCGTAGTACAAAATTATTTTAAAAGCATAGTCCAGTTAAATAAATAAAATAGCAATAAAGGTACGAGAAGCTCAATAAACCGATTTAATACAGTAAAATAAAGGCCTAAGCTAGGAAAAAGCAGCCCAAAATAAAGTTTTTTTTAAAATGCTTAACAATTTTCATTTGAGAGAGACCATACACACTTCTGTGGGGAAGCAGTTCCATATTTTTTATCATCATCCTGGACTGAACGTTGAGGTGGGGAAGTCATTATCCAAGTTCTTAAACCCAGGTCCTATGCCTATTTAACACATCAAAACATATATTTCGGAAACATTGGTACACGGTCTAAGCAGGCAAATAAGTATCAACACAGAGAAAAATAAACAGCCCATAGGGAGATATTCTTTGCCCCTGCTTCCCTGCAAGGTGTCACCAGAAATGTTGGGTGGTGGCAAGAAGACAATTCACAGTGGGAGATGACCTTAAGTGGCTCACCATGTAGATCAGTCATCAGGCAGAGGCAGTTTCAAGACCTCTGAGTGATATGGAGTCAAAACCCTTTTGAACAATTAAATCAGAGCTAGTCACTGTCATGGAAAGCTAAAGGGACACACCAGTCAGGAAGCCAGACAAAAACAGGTCAGGAAGCTTGACTCCACTCCAAGATACAACTGAGCTTAGCACCATCAAGCAACCCACCCATTCATCCATCCATCCATTTTATATCACACCCTTCCTCCCAGAAGGAGCACAGGGCAGCAAACAAAAACACTAAAAGGACTCTAAAACAACTTAAAAACAAAAGACTTAAAATATTAAAACAAACCATTTTTAAAAACATATAAAACCAAAACATCTTAAAAACATCTCTAAAAAAACCTTTAAAAAATCTTTAAAAGCAATTCCAACACAGATGTGGGCTGGGATAAGGTCTCAAAAGTCTTGCTGAAAGAGGAAGATCTTTAGTAGGCACCAAAAAGATAACAGAGATGGTGCCTGTCTAATATTTAAGGGGAGGGAATTCCAGTGTTAGTGCCACAATATTAAAGGTCCACTTCCTATATTGTGCAGAACAGACCACCTAATAAGATGGTATCTGCAGGAGGCCCTAACCTGCAGAGCACAGTGATTGACTGGGTACATAAGGGGTAAGACGGTCTTTCAGGAATCCTGGTCCCAAGCTGCACAGGGCTTTGTACACCAAAACCAGAACCCTGAACTTGGTCTGGTAGCTAATGCGCAGCCAATGCAGTTCTTTCAGCAGCGGCATAACATGTTGGCGATACCCAGCCCCACTGAGCAGTTGTACCACCACATTTTGCATCAGCTGCAGCTTCCAGACCAACCTCAAGGCCAGCCCCACATAGAGTGCACATGATTGATAGGCACATGATTGATAGGGTGGCGGTGGCTCAACTCCAAGTTTTCCTGGATGAATCAGATTATCTAGACCCTTTTCAATCAGGCTTCAGGTCTGGTCATGGGACAGAGACTGCCCTGGTTGCCCTGCTTGATGACCTAGGCCGGGTATCAGACAGGGGGAGTGCATCCCTGTTGGTGCTGCTGGACTTCTCGGCGGACTTTGATACCATTGATCATGGTATCCTTCTGAGCCATCTTGCTGGGATGGGTCTAGGAGGCACTGTTTTACAGTGGCTCCATTCCTACCTGATGGACAGGACCCAGAAAGTGGTGCTGGGAGACTACTACTTGACCCTCTGGCCATTGGCCTACGAGGTACCTCAGGGTTCCATTCTGACTCCCATGCTCTTTAACTTGTATATGAAACCGCTGGGAGAGGTCATCCAGAAATTTGGAGTGCAATGTCATCAATATGCTGATGACACTCAACTCTATCTCTCCCTTCCATCTGATGGCAGGGTGGAAGTGCTCATCCTAAACCAGTGCCTGGAGGCTATGAAGGGCTGGATGTGGGCAAACAAACTGAAACTTAATCCAGACAAGACGGAAGTGTTGCTGGCCAAGGGAAAAACTGCCCCAGAGATAGAGTGGCAACCTGTTCTGGATGGGGTTACACTCCCCTTGAAAGAGCAGGTCTGCAGTTTGGGAGTTCTTCTGGATCCTGCCCTCCCACTGGAATATCAGGTGGCTGTGGTAGCCAAGGGTGCTTTTGGCTATCTCAAGATTGTCTACCAGCTGCATCCGTTCCTGGAAGCAGCTGATTTAGCCACAGTGACACATGCATTGGTGACATCGAGGCTTGATTACTGTAACGCACTCTACGTGGGGCTGCCTTTGAAAACAATTCGGAAACTACACTTGGTTCAAAATGCAGCAGCCAGATTAACTGGAGTACGGCGCAGGGAGCATATCACCCCTGTGCTTTATCGACTCCACTGGCTCCCAATTTGTTTCGGAGCACAATTCAAACTGCTGGTTTTGACCTTTAAAGCCCTAAACGGCCTTGGACCAGTGTACTTAAGGGCTTATGCCCATATGTTCCTACTCTGGATTTAAGATCATCTATCTGCCTCTGGTCTCCACTGCATGCCTGGAATGAAAGAAGTTAGATTGACAGGCACGTGGGAGAGAGACTTTTCAATTGTGGATCCCAGACTTTGGAATTCCCTGCCCCAAGAAGTCTGCTTTGCTCCCTTCCTGATGGTCTTCCAGAAACTTGTGAAAACTATTTTGTTCCGGAGAGCCTTTGGTTGGGACTGACGGGTCAGCCTGACACTGTTTAAAGTCTTTTTATCTTTTAAGTTCTTTTATTCTCACTCTTTTATATGTGTATGCACATATATACATGCATGTATGTTTGTATGTGTATGCATAATGCATTTTATGTATTTTAATAGTATTTTATGCATTTTAATTTTAATTTGTGTTTTTATTGTGTATTTTATTATATGTGTACTATTTAATTGTGGCCGCCCTGAGTGCCCTATTGCAGGGTAGAAGGGTGGGATACAAATATTTTAAATAAATAAACAAATAAACAGACAACAGTGGTCAGGCAATCCCAGTCCAAAAACAGGTGCAGCTGTCTTCTCAGCTGAAGCTAGTAAAAGGTACTCCTAGCCACTGAGGTCACCTGGGCTTCTAGTGACTAGATGGATCCAGAAGCATCCCCAGACTATAAACCTGCTGTTTCAGAGGGAGTACAACCCCATCCAAAGCAGGCAACTGGCCAATTATCTGAACTTGGGAACCACCAACCCACAGTGCCTCCGTCTTGCTAGGATTCAGTTTATTGGCCCTCATCCAGTCCACCACTGAGTCCAGGCATTGGTCCAGGACTTGCATGACCTCTCCCAATTCAGATGTTACACAGAAATAGAGCTGGCTATCATCAACATATTGCTGACACCTTGCCCCAAACCTCCTGATGACCACTCCCAAGGGCTTCATATAGATGTTAAACAGCATGGGGGACAAGATGATACCATGTGGCACCCCACAGCACAACTGCCAGGGGGCTAAAAGACAATCACCCAATGCTATTCTCTGAAAACAACCCTGAAGATAGGATCGTAAACACTGTAATACACTACCTCCGATACCCATCTCACTAAGTCAGCTCAGAAAGATACCATGATCAATGGTATCAAAAGCCACTGAGAGATCAAGTAAGAATAACAAGGTTGCACTCCCCCTGTCCTTCTTCCGATAAAGGTTATCAATGAGGGCAACCAAGGCCGATTCAGTCCCATAACCAAGTCTGAACCCAGATTGGAATGGGTCAAGATAATCTGTTTTATCCAAAAGTATTTGCAATTGCTACCCCACAACCCTCTAAATCACAGGGGGTATTGTGACCAGGCGCTCTTTCAGGGTGGCTGGAACTACTCCCTCCCACAAAGACATGTTAACCACACCCTGGATCCACTTGGTCATGAGGCCGCATCAACTGAAACTGATCCCAAAAAGTTGCAGCAGATATTGCACTGGACACCTCACTGGGGACTACAGTAGATGTGGTTGGAGCATCAAGATTGCTATGGAGGCAAGCCACTTTACTCTCGAAGTGCCTTGCAAACAATTCACAGTGGGCTTCCAAAGGGACTAAACCTCCATTTCCTGGAGTTGATGTTAACAAACCCTGACATTACGAAAAGGCTCCCCTGGACAGCTACTTGAGGATGTGATGGAGGCAGAAAAGTGGGCCTTCTTCACCACTACACAGTAGGCATGGTTATGATGTTTTACTCATGCCCAATGAACCTTTTGCCCCTTACGCTCTAGCCTTCAACCAGCCTGTTTCATTGCCCTTAGTTCACTGGTGTACCAAAGTTGAAACCAGGTTCCACAATGCCAGAGAGGGTGCTCAGGGGCAACAAGAGTCCAATGCATCTCATTGTTCCACAGCATCATGAGGGCTTCAACAGGGTCACCTGCTCTATCTACCGGGAGCTCCCCTAGGGTATTCAGGAATCCAGTGGATTCCATTAGTCTCTGGGGGCAGACCATCTTAATCTGTCCATCACCCCTGTAGGGGAGAATTGGAACCATAAATCTAAACTTTACCAGGAAGTGGTTTGATCACGACAATGGGGTGACATCCACCACATCCCATCTCCAGACCACCCCTTCCTCCATCTGGAGCAAAAACCAAATTGAGAATGTGCCCTGCCCTGCCCTATGTATCGGACCGATGACAACCTGACACAGTCCATGGTTGTCATGGAGGCCATGAAGTCCTGATCCAGAACACTAGAGGCAGTCTCAGCATGGACACTGAAATCACCCCAGACTATCATTCTGGTCTCCTCCAATACCACAGCCAAGACGGCCTTTGCCAGCCTGGGCAGACACCATCCACACAATCGCTATTAGTAGTGAGTAAAAAAGAGACTCTCTGCTTTAGAAATAATGCTCTGTCAATCTAAACATGGCAAAAGAGTAACTTTTCTATTATCCTGCACAGTTAAGATACTTAACGTCCCACTGATGTTAATTGGAGTTAAGCAGTCCTACTCTGTTTGCATGTTTACAGCCAAAGCCAATAAATCCAGACAGCAAGATAGTAAGTGCTTGAAAATCTATATGCAGGGATTGTAAATTTGTCAGAAAATTTTGTCATTAAACTCTACCCATCTGAAACACAGGTTAATGTAACATTGTGAAAGAAAAAATCTTTTAGTTTAACCTTTAGCTTTCACAAAGCTAATTCTCAGGCTAAAAAGTCATATTATTATGAATAGGTCTTCCTATCATCACATGACAGCATTCTTAATTTAAATTTCCAATTAATATCCTGGAAGAAAGAGGGTTTGGATGTATCAACAACACACATCAAATTCACTTGCGGAAAAATTCTCCCATTTGCCTCATACCTATGAGACTCAGAGACCAATGAACAAATAGGAATGGGCAAATCCTACAATTTTGGTTTCTCTCAGTTTCTCATTTTTCTAGTCTTTAGTAGAATTCTCCACGTTTCCACATCAGTTTGCATTAAAAAAAAATCCTCAAAAAAATTCATCAGCATTTTAGTGTGAATTTCTCCTAAGATTTTTCCAAACCAATTTCCCCTAATACAATGCATTTTGTATTTTATTTTCATTAATATATGCACATTTATGCACATTTACCCTAGTACAGGCATACCCCGCTTTAACGTATGCAATGGGACCGTAGAGTGTACTTTAAGTGAAAATGTACTTAAAGTGAAGCAATTATCTTCACTTGTACTGCACGCAATCACCACTAGATGGCAGCGGTGTCATGCCAATAAAGTGTCCGTTATTGCAAAGCGTACGTACTTTAAGCGGGGTATGGTGGCGTATGGAGCATATACTTTATAGCAAGGCTACTTCAAGTGAAGCTACTTTAAGCGGGGTATGCCTGTATTTGCAGTTTTGTACACATTGCTTGGCTGGAGAACTGCATCGCAAAACTCAGAGAAGGGCAAATTTCAAAGTATGGCTGTGTTTCAGTTCACATATTGATTTGGAAAGTGCAAATTAAGGAGGTTCACCTTTAAGCAGAAACTGAATCAAATTTCTCCCCATCCCTGCCACAAATGATTTGGTTGTCAGCTATTTTTTCACCACAGAGCTGTTGTATTTGTTATCTAATTGGCACAACCTACAGTTTATGCAACTGCACTGCTTGTAAATCTAGGATATGGAACCTTAAACACAGTTCCTGTCCTGTCGGCAAAACAAGCTATTTTTTTTTCCCTTGAGCAACACAGGCTGGACTTTCAGTGATAAAATCAGGCTCCTAATTATTATTATTTTTAAAATGGCAAAGCTCAATTTAAAGCAGAGTGTCAGTCTTTTCCTTAACCATGGAAAGCAATAAGCAAGTACCTCTGAAGATGTATAGTGTGTTTTTCTCTCAACGTTCATTAACTGCAATCAACCCCTACAATCTGTGATAAGTAGCATGGGCTTCCAGATCACAAGCATGAGCTCTGGCACCTCTCACTTTAGAAATTACATTTTTCTGACATAAAGCAGTGCTTAATGTGAGTGCTATTTTTGATTATTATTTTTTTTTAAAGGAGAAGCTCATATATTGATAATAGTGCTATGGATGCCAGCACAGAATGGTTGCCATGAGCAGCAAAAAAGAAAAAAAGAAAAGAGGTGATGGTACTCCATGCCAGTGAGTACTATCACCAAAAAAAGCCCTGCTTAAAGTTAAAAGCAAAGCAACAAAAAAAACCCCAACTAGATATGATCAAGACAAAGTTAAGCACATTTGTCAGCTAACTATATATTACATACAGAACATGTGTAACCAATTGCAATACTTACAGGGTTGTTGTGAGGATAAAATGAGAAAAGAGAACTATGTATATTGCTCTGAGCTCCTAGGAGTAAAGGTGAAACATAACTGTAGGCAAACAAATGAACAAAAAATAAAATAGTGCTACAATTTAAAAAGAAAAATAGCTTAGAGAGAGGATGGATTAGAGCAGGACAGCAGCAGGAGGAAGGGTACCTAATTAGGGTTGCACAAATTCTGGTTGTCCTTAAAAGCAACTGGCTAGTTATATGTGAAGTCCAATACCACCATGATACTGAGCAATGTTGTATGCATCTTCAGATATCCATTTCATCGGACTGAATAAAGTTATTTACTAAGGTTTTTTTTACTTTTAAACCTAATATTATTTCCATGGCTTGTGACCATTCTTCCTTTCTAATTGTACACCTGATCTCTCCCCACCACCACCACCTCCAGCACCCACTGCATACACATTATATTTATTAACAATCTCCTATATTAGAACAATTTTTACATTTTCTAGTACAAATCTCGTAATGTTGTTAAAGTACAGCTTATGGTTAATAATATGCCTACTTAAATTTTCTGACCTTTTTTTAATTACAACAGCGAAGCGGCAGTGGCTCAGCTTTCAGAAATGAAGACTGGCTGATAATATGTAGCTGTCATCTATTTCTTTCTCAGTTAAAATCAATGAAATTTTAAAATGCTTAATTTTGGCTAGATTACATGCAATAATATGAAATGTATGGAAAACTGCCTATGATACATAAAGCTTCAACCCTAAATGCACTTAGTAGGCTGCAATTCTATCCCACCACCATCACTAATGTTGATTGTTGGGGATGGATTAGGATTCAGTGCAGGCCTCTACCATGTGGTGATTAGTGTTATTAACGTGGGGGGAAACTCCACTGCAGTGGAGGCACAAGCTCTACCCAAACAGGTAGTAAGCTGGCAGTGGAAAGCCCTGAAACGGGGCATTTTGGGGTGGTTGATCCACTAAGAGACCCATTCCTTTGCCCCTCAAGTGTGCCAGCCCTGGGCAAAAAACAAAAACAAAAAACAGCCCATCCCCACCTTCTGCCCTGATCAGAAGGAGCTGGCAGGTCTTTGGATGTGTCAGTAGCTGAGCTGCTCCAATCATTCCCCACTCCAGCTAGGATTGCTCTGTAAATCCCGTTAAGCTTAGTAGATTTACTTGTGAGTATAAATATGTTTGGAATAGCAAGGCTCTATACTCGGTGTATTTCACTTTGTGAATGTAGTATGTAAAGCCCTTGAAAAAACAAAGAAATAAATGCATCAGCCGAAAGACATACAGAGAGAGGGGGAAAAGGAAACATGAAAAGAGAAAGACTAACCAGAAGCACAGAGAACTTTTGTAAAGATTTATATTGCAGCATTCAGCAATGAAGAGAGACAAAAATAGGTTGAGATGAAGAAAAGAAAAACTTCTGTATTTCTCTAGTATCTTTTAATATGCTCAGTGCTTTCTGCATACTTGACAGTGAGCATGCACCAGTGATAAATATTAAACTGCTGCCATCTGTGGATATTTCCCCCTATTAGAGTTCTGTAAAGAATGTCAAAGTTAAAAGGAGCTAGACAAAACATGACATTTAGCTAGCAAGCACACATCCAATAACTGGTTTATCTTTGTACTACTAAACGTTTAGGATATAGCATTAAGCAAACAGAATAAAACAGTTACAAGTCGCAACAAAAGGTTCTGAAGCATCTATCTGTACAACTTAGCTACTCTTCTTTCTTCCCCTTTTGTACAAACACTCATGCACATATATCTGGCTTGAGATTCGTAATTCTGCAAGCACATAAGGCTCCCACCAAAATACTACAGAGGGTCATTCGCTACACTGCTGAAGGTAGCAATGCCTTTGCCGGCACACTTCCACAGTGAAGACTCACACGATGTGTATTTAGTGAAAAGATCACAACTTTATTAAAGAAGCTTAAAAGATCTGCAACAATGCAAAATGACTACAGACTTAAAATTTGCATGGAACATGAAGAGCGTGAAAACACCTTTATCTCTGGTCTTGGACTGCACCACCCAGCTCAAACCCCACCACCTGCTTTAACTTTAGTTTCTCATTGCAAACTCACCATGAAGATGAGCTGAAAGGGCCCACTGGATCTCTACTCTGCCTCACTGTTCAAGCAGGGCAGTTCCTTCAGGTCCCAAGATAATCTGACTAAAATCCACTCAAGCCAACAGCAAGGCAAGGTGATTAATCAGATGCCCTTTACCCAAGGTTGCCTTAGAGTGCTTACCTGAGAGCCAAATTAATTTCCAGCTGGCCCTAAATGCCAAGCTATGGTAGCGAAATAAAGCCAGTTAGAGCCAAATCATCCATATGCATCCCAAGTCAAAACAGAGCAGAGTAGGCAAAAAAACTCTGACTTGTTTCCCAACCCCACCTCCTCATCCCCCAAAGGTGTTTGGCTAATCCTGCACTCCTCACAGGGTGGGTAGTTGCAAAGGAAGCCTTGGCAGCAGTGTGTCCCTTATGAAGCGATGCAGCTGCCTCCTCCATTGGCCACATAAATGGTGTGATCTGCTCACCTGATCTCCTGCCCCATGGAGGAATCCCCCCATGAGTCTTCCACTGCACGAAGGGGCGGGCAAATTCATACTTGTGCAATGGTGGCAGAGTGGCCTTGTCATAAGTGACAATGGAAACCTGTGCACTTGCAACCTTCTAATCTCATTCCTGAATACTTATTATAGCCTTTTTTTGCCTTTCTTGCCACACAAGCACTCCCCTTGTCATGCTACACATTGTGCTAAGCATTAACTTCCGAGTCTTCTCCAGCAAAGGCATGACTTTTGAGAGCATGACATATACTTACTTTTGATTTTAAGTCTGGGTGTGTGATAATACTTAACTAGGTATTGATCTTTAGAACAAACATCTTTATTCCTTATTTTGCATCCAAGTTTTCTGCACTTGCTGCTATTACGAGATGAACCTGCCCATCACATCTGTATTACCTACTTCACACTGCCTATTCCCTTCTTCAAGCTTTCCTTATTTGTCAAGGATTTTGTTGTTATGTGCCTTAAAGTCGATTATGATTTATGGTGACCCTATGAATCAGCGACCTCCAATAGCATCTGTCATGGACCACCCTGTTCAGATCTTGTAAGTTCAGGTC
Source organism: Rhineura floridana (assembly GCF_030035675.1). NCBI lineage: Eukaryota > Metazoa > Chordata > Lepidosauria > Squamata > Rhineuridae > Rhineura > Rhineura floridana. Next base: position 112,559,691 of record NC_084481.1, on the reverse strand, counting down.
TGTGGCTTCCTTTATGGAATCAGTCCATCTCTTGTTGGGGCTTCCTCTTTTTCTACTCCCTTCAGTTTTTCCCAGCATTATGGTCTTTTCTAGTGAACATGTTATTTCACCATCTGAGTTCATTATAGCTGAAATGAGGTCTCTTGTAGTGACAAGGCCAGTAAAATGGCCTGTGAGCATCTGATGCTGAGTGTATGGAGCACCGAAGCCAAGCAAGTGTGGACCTGATCATTGCCTGGATGAGAGACCACTGAAAACCCATACTGTACATGTTGCTCTGAGCTTTCCAAGGAAAAGCTGGATGTAAAAATAGGAAGCAATAACAATCAAAATAATGTAAGGCTGAAAAGTCCCCCAAATATTGGCAGCCATTATTGCACAATTGTTATGCAGTAACTACTAACTGAAACCTTGTATCAATTCACCATGGCTAGAAATGTGCATGGTATTTTCTTGGCAACAGTATTTTCTAGTGTCTGTGCATAAGGCTGAACTTTTACATACAGTAGGGGCCCGCTTTTCGGCATCTTACTAATACAGCACCAGCAGGGCGATCAGCTGGAGGGGGGTTGGAGCTCCCTGCACTCCGGCTGATCGCGCCAGAGGAGGGGAAGATCAGCTGGAGCACACTACAGCTGATCTTCTCCTCTTCTGGCGCGATCAGACTCCCCCGCTGGAGCTAATCACACTGGAGGAGGGGAAGACCAGCTGTAGATCTTCTCCTCGGGGGTGGTCATACTCCCGCACTCCAGGTGATCACGTCGGAGGAGGGGAAGACCAGCTGGAGCGTGCTACAGCTGCTCTCCTCTTCTGGCACGATCAGACTCCCGCTCAAGCTGATCATGCCCAAGGAGGGGAAGATCTGATCTTCTCCTCCTCTGGTGCTATCAGCGGGTTAGGTTCCAGACCCCGCACTACAGTGGATCTGCTTGTCGGCGGTTTTCACTTTTCGGCAGGGGTCTGGAACCTAACCTGCCATATGAGTGGGGCCCTACTGTATTATTTTCTGAGAAATCCCCAACACTGTGAAACGCAAACACCCTGGGAAAAAACAATTTCTATGTACATTAAAGAATATATATTCAGGCTATTCAGTAAATGTCCTTAAATGGCATCTCATTGCCAGTCTTGTGAGAGAAGGAATTACTCTCATCTTCTGAACACTGAGGAATTTGAAAGGAACACAATGCATATGGAACAGGACAGACCCAGCACATTCTTTATACCAGGAAACTACCAGATAATTATATCTCAGTAAGGCCCCCAGTTTGATTGAAATTATGCAGTAATTAATCCAACTGAAGTTGGCTGGGGGCCAGGGAGCTTTCACACAAAACTTGCCTAGTTCAATGTAATGGTACAGTTTGTTTTACTATTTAAATATTCCAAAAATAAAGGGCTGGTTCGGGTTTTATGTCCACACAGGTATTCTTGACCTTCCTCAGAAATACACTATGAAGAAATGTAACAAGCAAGGAGCAGAACATCCTTTTATTTTGGTTTCAGATATCCACGGAAACTCTGCAGTGTATTTGATGTAAGAAGCTAAACAGAGCCCTGCTGTATCAAACAAAAGGCCTGTTTGGTCCAGCATTTTGTTTCAGACAGTGGCCACATGCTTTGGGAACCCCACCAGCTAGATCTGAAGACAATAGCCCTTTTCTATTGTTGTTCCTCAGCAACTGTCAGCTCAGAGACTTTGCCATATCACCATTAAGACAAGTAGCTATTGATCACTCTCTCCAAGGAGAATTTGTCTCCTTCCAAGCCACCTAAACTTAAGGCCTTCACCACTTCTTCTACACAACATACTGCTGTTGTGCTCAGGTCCTGCTTTCAGGCTTCCCAAAGGTATCTGGTGGACCCTTATGAGAACATGACTACACAGGCCATTGGCCTGACCCAGCAAATTCTTCTTACGTTCTTATGATATTGTGTTCCCCACCCTTTGAAAATTGTTTTTCCCTCTCCAATTGCTTGAGCAATAGTTTGCACTTTCAGCTGTTAGTTATGGAAGCTTCACCACTAATATTGCATTATTCTCTGTGCAAAAGCTGAAAAGAGCAGCAGTGAAACTGACAGACTTTCTCTCCACCTCTGCAGCATATCCAAAGAAGTCACTACACTGCACTATGGAGATTAAATTGACAAGGATTTGAAATCTCTTGGGAGTTTCACCTCCACAGGGAAAGGGCTTCTCTGGTCTCATACCTGTGGGTTTCATCCCTCCTCCCTGCAGCATCTTGCTTAAATTGGGAGAATGGATGCAAATGCTGCAAGGAACACTAACAAAGTAGAGAAGACTTCCTTTCACCTCTGCAGAAGAAATGCAGAAGCTGCTTCACTGTGGAGATGAAAGTGACAAGGATTTCAAACATTCTACAATGTAGGGATTTCTCTGGGCTTATCACAGAGGTGCAATGCTCTTTACAGCCTTCCTTCACAAATCTCCAAATCAGTGTAATATTAAATCATACTTTAATTTTACATTCAGAGGCATCTGACAATATACAAAATAGAATCAGTAATATGTAACATATGCATTAACATAAAGTGAGCATAGATGGTATGCATTCAACTGAGCCTAACCTTTAAAAAAAATCAGAACAGCACATGTAACAGACTGGGCCTCCAGCTACCAATATGTTTTCCATTATGGAAATAAACTAGATCCAATTGCACTTAAAGAGAAGCCAGGATTTTACAATATCCACATTGGAAATGGTGGATTGGCAGGTACAACACACACCTAAATAGCTTGGGACCCAGATACTTGAAGGACTGCCTTCTGTCATATATGCCTCTCCAAACTCTGAAGTAATAATCTAAGGTCCCCTTCCATGTTCCCCATCATCTCAATTGAAGTGAGTGGGGACCAAGAACCATGGGTGATGGGTCACTGAAACCCACCTGCAAATGCCCTCCCCAAAGGAGCTCTCCTGGCCTCAACTTTGATGTAATTTCAGAGCTAGCAAAATACATTTGTATTTGCCCGGGCAATTCAGCATGTAATGTCACTTTGATTATATTTATATCTGTTCTACTAAATGTTATTGCTTTGTTTTAAGTGCTACTTCTGCTATTTTATTCTTTTAGTGTTTTATATATTTACTGTTCTTTTATTAGCAACATAGGAAATTGCCTTATACTGAGACATCCTATTACTCCATCTAGTTCTGATTGGGAGCAGCTCTCCAGAATTTCAGATAGGAGTCTCCACAGCCCCACCTAGACCTGCCAGGAATTGAACCTGGGACCCCTTTTGTGTGCAAAGCATGTACTGTGTCAGTGAACTGTGGCCCTTCTCAAAATTTGATTTAATTGTAAAGCATGAGCAAATTTGTTTGTTTAATGCAATCATTGTAGATCAGGGATAGCCAATGTGATGATCTCCAGAAGTTGCTGGACTACAACTCCCGTGATCCCTGGCCCTGGTTGATGGTACTGATGGGAATTGTAGTCCACAACATCTGGTGGGCACACTTTGGCTACTCCTGATGTAGATTATTGTAGATAATTGATAAGCACCATTATTTAATGTTATCACTGTTATGGCCTGCAACAATGCCGATGATCACAACACTTTTTTTTCAGCCACACTGCTATTGTGAGAACCCATTCTGAAACTGAATATACAAAAGAAGAATGTGCCATTTTGTCATCATGCAGTTACCTGTATTTTGCCCCAAAGGTAAATAGCTTTAGGAAGCTGATTTTAAATAGCACAATGGTGCAGGCAAAAGGGTTACACCTTTTTTCCCCTTGTACCATGGCCCCAATCTGAAGTTTGGATTCCAGGGGCTACTTTTAACAGTTTAAAGAATACATGTGATTGTATTTATCAATGTCACATATCACCTAGTTAGGCCCTAATTTTTCTTTTAAAAACAGTACTATTTTCAGATAAACAACCACGGTGTTATCACAAAATAATGAGATTTCTAATTGAAGGCATTTAATTGGACAAATGCAAGATGTACTATTAAAATAAAAAAACTTGCCATTTACATGTTGTGGGGATGCAGGATGATTGCCAATTCTGGGAAGAGTTGGCCACATGAATGAAGTGGTCTTTCAGATAGTGTGCAACTTGGGCTGCAGTCCTATTCACACTTACATGGGAGGAAGCCCAGTGAACTCAATGGAGCTTATTTCTGAGTCGACTTGGATAGGATTGTGTTATCTTTTTTAATATGCTGCTGGTTCCCTGCAATATGGGTGTTCAATAAAGATAAATCTGGATCTAAAACTTAGATCTGGATGGAATCACTGCCTGCCCATTTGGATTTCAAACCTGGATGCTCCCTGCCCTGAAGCACTCAACATAGAAACATTTTGCCCACATGAAAGTTATTTATAGATAATTGGTGTCTAATAGAGCACTATGAGATTACAGAAGTTCCCAGATGCTTCACGTCTTAAAGAGCTGAATAGTTTGCTGCTATGATAAGTGAAAATTGTTATGCTAGGGGCCTTGTTCAAATATATATATTGGTAAACCTTAATCAAAAGTCAATATAAAAATAACCACTGAAACACAAACTCACGAAAATGGACAGCACAACACTGGTTACAGTTCATAGTACTGTACTTCCCTTTTCCAGTTTGGACATATAATTCAATGAACAACTACATGTTCTAAATTGTTTACCTTTTAAAAATGAACACAGCCCAGTTAATCTCCTGGACAACTCTCCAGTTTGCATTTCTTTTATATATGTGACTTATAGCTTAAATTACCATTAACATTATGTTTTCCTTATTTCCATTCGAAACGCCAGTGGCCAAGCATTTCACTATCTCCATAGCACAACCCACAACAGAGCTACTAATACGGGATGACGTTGAGCAAACAGCAATTCTCCACTGCCTAGCAATTAAACTTGATAAGAAGCCTGTGTTGTTTGGGAATTCTTTTCAGCTCTAGCAGTGAGCTCTGGAATTGCCAGCCACTGAAGGTTTTTATGACATTGCTTTTTTTGAACACACAGTCGAACTAGAGCTGATAAGAGCTTCTGTATGCTTGGCTGGTGTTTGCCCATGACCAAGACTGTTGACAGGGGGTTCATTGTTGTGAAAGACACTAACTAATCCCAAGGACACCCTGGAACATTCCAACACTTTTCACAGAGGTGCTACTTTCTCATTGAATCTCACTTTGCTGTCATTCCAGAAACCTCTTGATGTACTACTGTGGCTTTGGGTTTCTTTAATGGCAATGTATGTAGTAGGTTAGAGGGAAGGCATAAGATTTAATGAGCAAATGGCAATAATAATAACAGAACTTGTAGCTAGGCATGTTTTAAATGTTAACCATAAAACAAGCCTAGCTACAAGTTCTGTTGTTACAGAGATTTGTTCATTAACACTGCAATGACACACGTTTACTCAGTAGTGCTGACTACATCTCCAATCACCCCTAGCCATTGGCCATGCTTGCCGGAGCTGGTGGGAGTTGTACTTCAGCAACATCTGGAAGGCCAAAGGTTTCCCACACCTGGCATATGGGATTGCAGCCTAAATTTTTCACATTTCAAGAGTTTTTACAAAGGCCAAAAATAAATACTTGCTACAGCTCTCACCTTTTTTACACATTCACTTAATTGTTTGCCTTTTAACTGATTAAACCATTTATCTTACATTTAAACAAACAAGTTTGCCGCAGAACTACTATAATGATATGGACCAAATAGACATTCTGAAATAACTTACAATTTAATAACACTACCACTTGCTGAAATGAAATATCCCCTCTCTCTCTCTTTTTTAATTTCCAGAGGGGTAGCTATGTTAGTCTGTTGCAACAAAAACAGGATTACACATCATGCATCTCATGAAGTATTCTCTAGTTCCCAAAAGCTTATGCCATAATCAATTTGCAAAGGAGTCACAAATCTCTTTATCACCTCTTTATTTTGGGGGGGGGGGCACCAGATTTGCAAATGTGGAACATCCCATATTATATCAATAACCACACCAGAACCAGATTTTTTTTTTAAGTGCATAGCCTATCTGGTTTTAAACATTTAAAGAGAGACATTTGTACCAATTAATAATGTCTGCTTCACTTGTCTGTGGTGCTTTATTATTCAAATGAAAGGCCTAGTTGTTTCACCCTGTTTTCCGGGGAGAAGATAAAAACACTGGTTGGGGTAATTGTTATCTTAATGTAACTTTTTAAATATTCACATGTGAAGAATAAAAGCAGCTTTAAATAAACAAGATACCCTGCAAAATGAACCCAAACACAAAACTTAATACAACCTCACAGATATATATATATCTTTATCTTGAACCTGGACCTTCATAGACCCTCTCCATTTAAGTTCTATCACTTGACCACTAGAAGTCCCCCTGTGACCTAGGGGATTAGAGTCCTGGGTTCAAATTCTCTCTAACAGTCTATGCTGACTGATGCCTGTTCATACAACGAGAAGAGCAGAGTTTCAAATGTAGAGCAAAATGTGCCAAAAAAGAAGTAAAAACAAAAATAAAGCACGGCATATGGTTCCCTGTACCTTCATTAAGAGGTATTCCAAAGGGCTACTGTGACAATGCCAAAAATAATATGAATAATAATTTGCACCTCTGGGGACAACCCTACAAAATGTAATCTATCACCATGAGGAAAATCAAACCAGGTGTTCAAAAGATTATCTTAAATATACAAAGTGTGCATAGCATATTGTATCAAAAACTAATTACTTGAGATGGATCTGTCCACATATTTGGTGGACAGACGGTATAACAGGATCAATCGGGTTTTAGGCCCGGTTTTGGCACTGAGACAGCCTTGGTCGCCCTGTACGATGACCTATGTCGGGAAAGAGACAGAGGGAGTGTAACTCTGTTGATTCTCCTTGATCTCTCAGCGGCTTTTGATACCATCGACCATGGTATCCTTCTGGAGAGGCTCGCGGAGTTGGGAGTTGGAGGCACTGCTTGGCAGTGGTTCCGCTCCTACTTGGCGGGTCGTCTCCAGAAGGTAGTGCTTGGGGAACATTGCTCGACACCGCGGGCTCTCCAATATGGGGTCCCGCAGGGGTCAGTTTTGTCCCCCCTGCTTTTTAATATCTACATGAAACCGTTGGGAGAGGTCATCAGGAGTTTTGGAATGCGTTGTCATCAGTATGCTGATGACACGCAGCTCTACTTCTCCTTTTCATCTTCTTCAGGTGAGGCTGTTGATGTGCTGAACCGTTGCCTGGCCTCGACAATGGACTGGATGAGAGTTAACAAACTGAAGCTCAATCCAGACAAGACTGAGATGCTGTTGGTGGACGGGTTCTCTGATCGGATGGCGGATATATACCCTGTCCTGGACGGGGTTACACTCCCCCTAAAGGACCGGGTTCGTAGTCTGGGAGTCTTTTTAGACTCTTCCCTCTCACTTGAGGCTCAAGTAGCCTCGGTGGTTAGGAATGCATTTTACCAACTTCGGTTGGTAGCCCAGCTACGTCCCTATTTGAGTAAAGAGGACCTTACATCAGTGGTACATGCTCTGGTAACCTCACGTTTGGATTACTGTAATGCGCTTTACGTAGGGCTACCTTTGAAGACAGTTCGGAAGCTACAACTAGTGCAAAATGCGGCGGCCAGATTGCTGACAAGGACCAAGCGGTTCGAGCATATAACACCTGTTCCGGCCAGCTTGCACTGGTTGCCAATATGTTTCCGGGCTAGATTCAAAGTGTTGGTATTAACCTATAAAGCCTTATACGGTGCGGGACCACGATACCTTGCGGAACGCCTCTTCCGATATGAACCGGCCCGTGCACTACGTTCTGCTACGAAGGCCCTCCTCCGGGTTCCAACTCACAGGGAGGCCCGGAGGGTGATGACAAGATCTAGGGCCTTCTCAGTGGTGGCCCCCGAACTATGGAACAGTCTCCCTGAGGAAGTACGCCTGGCGCCGACTCTGCTCTCCTTCCGGCGCCAGGTCAAAACCTTCCTATTCTCTGAAGCATTTTAAGTTACACTGATTTACTTTTTAAAATGTTTATTGTATTGGATTGATGATTGTATTTTAGTATTATTTTGTTATTCATTGTATTTTTATGCTGTTTTATGTTCACCGCCCAGAGAGCTATTGCTAGTCGGGCGGTATATAAATTTAAAAATAATAATAATAATAATAAATAAAAAATCTACTGGGATATCTTGAGTGATTTGCAGTAGAAGAACGAATGCAAAATGGCCTTTCTCCCCTGTCTAAATTAGGCTGCTGATGAAGAAAGCTGGAGTGTATTTGTGTGTGACAGGACTGTGAGCTCAGTCCTGGTACTGAAAACAAATTCCTGGATTGACCATGTGCTCAGAGACACCCTGTCCTTTAATTATTTGTTCCCTCCCTGACCCTGATCTACTACTTAGGACCTGACTCTGGTTGGTGAACCTCAGTTTTCTAGCAAAAAAACCAAAGGAGATCCTGAAACCTTAAGTCTGCCCATCTGTGCTTTACACTACTGATTAGCAGAGTAATCCAAAGGAGGAGGGGGGGGGGAGAACCCAAGACAGAGGAACCACCAAATCTAAAGCCCTCCTGGATTTGTGCCAGCATGGCAAAAGGTAGGGAAAATGTGTTTCTTCCTCTCCCCCTTCTGCTTTTTTTTTTTAATCCTTCCCATTCCCTCTTAGCGGGAAAGAAAATAAGTGTGCCAGCACTAGGATTGGCATACTTGCTTCTCACCTCCATTCCAGAAGCTCTGGAAGGTTCTGGATCCAGTGAGGGCTCTAGATCCAGTGCATTTGAAGCATTCTCCAATCCACCCCAACCTTTGGAATGCCTCCTTTTTGCCATCTTCACTGATGAAGAAGCACTGACTGGTAGCTTTTTACCTCCTGCTGCTCTGCCTGTGGAGAGGGATATCCAAACAATCCTATAGCCCCTTTCCCAAGACTATAGGATTGTGCTGTAAGAATTGCAACCCCTAGCATGGTTGGGATAAAAATCTTAAAAATTAGTTAACAAGTTAATTTCTGTGAGTGGTATTCAGTGCCCGTCCTATTTAGAGTAAACCCACTGAAGTTAACAGACATGACTAATTTAGGTTTATTAATTTCAATGGGACTTTCATTTATAGTCTTGGATAGGACATATCAAAACATCCCTTACAATTCTAGGCTTAATTATCATCAGTATTAAGGAAACAGTGAATATCTTGCACTATCACTTTTGGTGTCCCCTGTCTATGAGCCTGAGAAAAAGGTTATTCTTCTTCTTCTGTTCTTTAGTCCCCTTCCCCCCCACCCCAACAAAAGCTTTCCATTAGCAAATCATAAGCTTGGGTGATTTAAAAATCAGCATGCTTTATTTTAGAGCTGGGCAATCACATGCACTTTTTATTGACATACACACCATTGATTAATTAGGTTAAATCATTGTTACTTGGATTGATGTATTACCTAGGTTCCTGAGATCACACAGCAGTCTCTGAATACAGGTGGACACCATTTTTAATCAAGATAATGGACTGAACCTTTCAAAACGTCTGACGTTTTGGTTTTTTTTAGAATTCCCAAGCAACGCTGGGTATGAGAATCAAGCAACACAGATATGTCTTGAGATATAGATAATTTGAAAGGCATATGAATAAGGTGTGGGACCATAGCTAAAAGTAGGGTACATGTTTTGTATGCAGAAGGCTCCAGATTCAGTCCCTGGCATCCCCAGTAAAATGAGATCAGAATTAGTGCGGGGAAAAGTGCCCTGCTTGAGACCCTGGAGAGCTGCAGCCAGTGAGAATAGGCAATACTGAGCTAGATGGACCAGTAAGTTTAACTGAGCTTCATATGCAAAATTACTGCTGAATTTGTCCACTGTTAAATACAAGAACATAGGAGAACATCAGAATGGATGGCCATATGACATAATTGCCAAAGCTAGTATTAATCCTATCTAACTAAATGAAATGGTTATCATGTGTGGGTGTGTGCATATGCGTGTGAGAGAGTGTGCACACACACATTTCACATATGATGATGAAGCAAACATCTAGCCTCCTTTCTACACACTGGAAAGCACCTCGTGTCGTAATGGCACCCTGAGTTCATAAGTATCCAAATGGATCCATAACAGCATTCAGTATATAGCACATTATCAATTAGGCAGAGTGTATAAACCACCTATGATCAAGGTTATCAATTATTCTGAACACTGTTAACTTTTCATTAAGTTGATTTTTAAAAAAAATTATTTATTTTAAAAATAAGTTGTATGTGGGGTATGCATATATATATATACATATACATATATATGCAATTAAGTAAATAAATTCAAAGCCCCACTCTGAGAATATCAGTTTAATTTATCATGTTCTAATTGCAACTTCATAGCTTCCCTCCACACACGCACACCTTTCAATGATTTGTCTCAAACGTTGAGCAGGTGGTGCTTTTTGCTCTTTTTTGACTTGATATGTAGTTAAATGAGAGAAAAGGGCAAAGGTTTGTGTTTGTTTGTGGGACTTTCACAATCTGCTGACACTTTAAACATTCTTTCCCTCATTACAGCTGTCCATGCTTCCTTCAGTAAAAACATAATAAATTGGACAGTATGCAACTCAGAGCTTCCCAATTCAACTGGAACAAAAACAGTGTGAACTGAAAGCTGCAGCCAATGTGAACAGAGCTGAGTGAACAAGTGACAAATCAAAGCAACCTTGTTAGCAATAGGAAAATGAGTGGTGGATGTGGTGAAAACTTATGCCAACAAAGATAAAAACAGAAAGCAAAACGATGTGAGAAAGACACATACACTAGTTTAAAGTTTTACAAACCATCCTAGATGAACCTTTCCTGCTCACAGTTTAAGGTCACAAGAGAGACATAATTGCAACAAAATCTGTAATTATCATTGCCTCATTTTATCATCCATTTTCAGAAGATTTTATTAATCAATGTTAGAATTTAATGTTGAAATGTTATTCAGTTGGGGGTGCAATCCTGCCTAAACTATTGAAGGCATGGAATGGCTGCTGTAGATGACAGTTGAGGGAGGAGCCTGCTGAAGCTGGTCTTTCAGCAGAGCAGATGGAGAAACCCTGCAATCCCATGCCTCTCCCATTGCCTCATGGAATAACTATCTTCAGAATAAGCCAGAATATTAAGTCAGGTTCTAAATATGGATTAATATACTGGCTTGTTCTGAAGCCATCAACTATAGTTTCCTATTTCAGACAGAACTGGAAAGTCCCTATGTTTGTTCATTCATTGTGCAAAGGGAAGGGGCTGCATGGATGGCCAAAAGGCTCATTCATATGCTGCCTTATTAAGCTCCGGACATGGCCATTACCTCAAGTCAACGTTTCTTTAAAAACTGACAATGAAGGATGTTACGACTGTTTTCAAAATGTCTCACATAGGTTGCTAATTAGGAAAAAGCTCAAGTCAAAGAGTTATCCCAAGTATATTCTCAATACTTTTTTGCATATCGGCCCAAGACTAAGTAATGTTGCACTGTTACTTCTTTCTGCTGCTTTTGCTGAGTCCATTCTCACCAGCTACCTTCACTACAGTGAACAACAATAAGCTTCTCCAGTTGTTTATTCTTATCCTAAGGAGCACCTCAAAGAGTCTCATATATGTATTCTGTATGTAATTACACATGCCTAATCAATCTGCAAGAATCCCTCTATATGTGGAGCGTCTGTTTCATCTCTTGACAAGTACAGTAGGGCCCCTCTTTACAGCATTCCGCTGATGCAGCGGCTTTCAATCAGGGGAAATTCCCCGTTTTAAAGCCAATTTTGCCGTTTTGCGACGTTTTACGATGCTTTTGCGTCATTTTCGCACGACACGGCACATTATAGCCTATGGGGTTCCGCTTTATGGTGATTTCCACTTTATGGCGGGGGCCTGGTCCCTAACCCACTGTATTAGCGGGGCCCTACTGTACTGTACAAACAATTTCCCCCTATAGCTCACACAGATGCCAACTGCTAATAAAATTAAGGTAGTCTGTTAATCATGAGATATCAGTGACTACATCCAGCTGAAACTGCCTATGAGGCATAATGCATACACACAGATATTGGGATACATCCAGCTAAGTAAGTGTCCTATCAGCACAAGGATTACCACTAATGCAACAGGACATTCCCACCTCTTCTTCCCCATGCACTCCCTAAATCTGTTCTAGGGGGAAGAGAGGGGGGAAGTCCCATTGTGCTAGCAGTAACCCTTTCGCTGATGGTACACATTTGTCAAATACCACCCACTGTCTCCTGCTGCAAGCTAACAACTTTACAATAAACCGATGGCTACAACACACGAAGCTAAATCAAGTACAAACAGAATCTTTTAGTGCAATTCTGCTACAAATGATGTCAGGAAAGAGTTAGAGGAATTCTGCTAGGTATTCTAGACATAAGCTAATATGTGACACTCCAGTAATAAGGGAATTGGTTATTTGAGCCAGAAGAGTGCCAACACTAATCTAGTCTCTGCTCTGACCTTGCTTTCCAGAGGAGACTACTTCCAGAGTTACACCTCTGTCAGAATTGTGAGCATATTGTGAAGTTCACCTTAAGTGAGAATGAGTCCAAGCAATCTCTGAAACAGAACAGCACAAGGAGGAAGAGTGCTGAACTTTCTTCAGCCACCATCAGTACAAGAGCAACTGTAGTAAAGAGTTGATGTAGCATACTAGTTAAGAACATGACCCTATGAACCATATGTGCCTGTCAAATTTCAGACCCAAATATGCCATATAAGGATAAGGCACTGGTCCACATTATAGAGTTGGGTATCTGCCATACTGGTTGTGGAGAAGAGAAGCATCACAAGCCCATTGGGGTTGACAGAGAACCTTTTCTGCATGCCCCATGTGCATGCCATAGTCACAGGGGGTGTTTAGAGGTGTTTGTACAGTTAATCATTGTGCACACATTATAAAACTGTAATAGTATTTTTAAAAAGAAAAGCACTTCATAATACAATCTGTAATATTAGATAATTGACCCATGGTTCAGCTCTTTCTCTTCTTGCTTTTTGTCCTCTTTTTTCTTTTCAAAACTCTCTCTGTACCACCATCCAACACTGCCCTCCTACAAACCACATTCATACAGAGTATAGCACCCACCCATATTAGCAACACCTATGATCTTTCTCAGTCATTAACATTACAATCAGAGCTTGGAAGTAACAAAAATAATTCCTTGTAATTTACTAATTTTTTGAAGAAAGAGTGGGTAATTTCTTTATATTTTGATTGTAATAGAATGAGGAGTAATTTTCATACAAGACATCCATATAGCTAGGCTGATCCCAGTTCCAACAAGACAAGAACGCAAGACTGTTCTCTTAAAATGCAATATGACCTCTTTGGAATTAAACCAAATCAGGCAAATAATCCCCTATTATGTAGTAGAATGATTTAATGACATGCTGGCACCAACCTTGCAATCAGCCACTCAATCATTTTTGACCTAATTAGACAAGCCACATTCAGGGCACTCTTGCATGATCTTATTTCCTGAATGCAACATATGAAAAAAGGTAAAGGGTTATTGTAAGCCTTTTTTAGTATCTTCATTACAACACATTAATTGTTCATGCATACATTTGTAAGCTGCTACTTAACAACAGAATCTTTCCACCATTGCGTTGGAGCAGTACTGTGTAGATGTTTCTCCTTGTGAAATAACTTTATTATGGATGCTGTATTCAATTCAGCATCCAACACAGCCAGAGATGAACAGAACCAGCAGCTTTCCAAGTGTGCTATCTCTCCTTGATAGAAGGAATATGTGATCCCATAGACAGAGTTCTAGATAGAGATCTGGATGTAAAACACCTTAGCCAACAATTAATTTGGATGCCTAAAGGAAAGCACCATCTCACAGCTTCAGTTCCCCATCTATGGTTACCTCACAGGATTGTTATGAGTGAGATTTTTCACCTAGATTCAGCCTTAAAGCATGCAGTGAATCTAAACAGACAACTGGAATAAACAGCATATGGCACTGGCAAGTTAGAACTAATGTTATGCTGAAAATTTAATCTTTTTTTAAAATCATTCTCCAGCAATATACGAGAACAGAAGTTGCATTTGAAAATTATTCAAGGGGAGAGAAAATGTTGGTGAAATTCTCATGGGTGAGGTACAGGGCTTCTGTTGTACTTACCTAACTTTTCAGGTGGTGGAGGGATGTTTGTGAACATCCTTTTATTGTACAAATAACTTATTCCATGGTCTACCCTCTGCAGCCAGCCACCCTCTCAGGGTGAAAATCTTATAATGTCCTCATCTGGGCTTCCTTGTAAGCTAAGTGTGGGGAACCTTTGGCTCTCCAGACATTGCTGAATTACCATTCCCATCAGCCCAAGCAAGCATAGCTAATGGCCAGGGATGATGGGAATTGTAGGTTCACAACATCTGGTGGGCCGAAGGTTTTCCACACCCATTGCAAGCACAGGGAAGTTGAGAGGCTGCCTACTGTACACCTGGCAGCTGTTCATCTTTTTTTTTTAAGTGTTTTTCCTTTTAAGAAAATCAAGGCAAAAATGTATTTTTAAAAAAAGCTAACTGAAATAATTTCCCTTAAACGCAAGCAAGTGTACCAGTTCCAGGCACTCAGTAGCCAGACTCCTAGGCTTCCTGCGCTTCAGTTAAAGCTTAGGTGATGACCACATAACAACTTTTCACTTTGGGTCTTTCAGATCAGGAAGTACAGGTAGCCAGGGAAATCTGCAGACCACTGGAAAAATGTTTAATGGAAAGGAAAGCACGCATACCACCCAAAGTGACCATGTAACAATAAGGTAAGTTCAACCCCACACTCACCAAAATTCTAAAGAAATTCTAGAGTGCTCTGAGAAAAAGCGGCACTGGACAGAGGGAAAGCCCCTTTCCTTTCCAAAAGGACAACATTTTGAACAGTATCATTGCTTTTCAGAGTTTCCCCCACCTTTTTATTCTACAGCAGGCACATGTAGCCTCCCACCCAAATTTAAACCAAAGCTGTCCCTGGCCACATTCACACCAGGCCTTTATTTCACTTTGGGCAGTCATGCCTTCCCCCAAAGAATCCTGGGAAGTGCAGTTAGTGAAGAGTGGTGAGAGTTGCTAGGAGACCCTCTGTTCCCTCAGAGCTTCAATCAGATCAGCTGACTGTTAAACCACTCTGGCCATTAGAGCTCTGTAAGGGGAATAGGAGTCTCCTCTCAGCATCCTTCACAAATTACACTTCCCAGGATTCTTTGGGGGAAGCCATGACGGTCTAAAGTAAAATAGGTCTGGTATGGGTGTGGGCACCTGATTAGCCAAGCCCAGCAGCTGTGAGTCTGGCTCTTAGAACACTGACAGTTGGTTCTTACTGAGCATGCCCGACGTTATAATTGAGTTCAAGCCAAAATTTCTTAAATTAATTAGAAATCAGCCAGGCATTTTTTAAAACTTTTAAACTGCAGAAGATGAAGGTCAGAGTATGGGGCAAGGTCAGTAATAGGATTACAGGTACTCTGTGAACATGGCTGATTTTTAATTAATTTCAACAAATTATCAGAACTCTCAGAGAAAAAAGTTCCAAAGGCGTCTGGTTTTTCTCTCTCTTTACATTTGAACTCTCTGACTGTTTTGTGTATCGCCATGAAAATATAGAGGGTTGTTAAGCAAGGTTGTTAGTTCAGGACTATAAGTTTTGTAAGGTTTTGTTTTGAAATGACCTTATGGGCAGCACCAGAATGGCATGCGGGGTATTTTCAATTTAACATTGCAGAGTGCAAAAAATCCATGCTGGCTATAGTATACAGCCAATCTCATGGCTGTATAATACAGGCTGGGATAAAAATATCCACCTAAAGGCTTAGAGCCAAACCACATGTGACCCAGGAGAACCATGATCAGATTGCCCAACTTTTTATAGAATTCTGAAACAGGTTGCAAAGGGGTGTGTGTGATGTCCCTGTATATAGATATTACTGTAAATATGGTAAGTGCAGGTTTATTAAAGTATATATGGTAAGTGGACTGAGTGAGAGGGGGGAGTACATGGGCTAGAATGCTAGAGAATGCTGTATGATGATTGGCTGAGCGTTTGAGTGGCTGAAGGTATAAATGAGAGGATGACAGTTGAGAGAGGGTTGTTTTGGGTTGTGAGAAGTTGAGGAAGTTGTGGGTTGGATTGCATTAGGCTGGTATTGAGGCAGATTATATATGACTAGAAACATAAAGAGTAACGCAATATATGAAACCATATGCTTGTTAAATATACCTTAAGTAATCTTGTTATTTCCTGGTGTTTATAAATAAATATTTTCTTGGTTTACCAAAAGCCTGATCCTTGGCTGGGGCTTTCACAGACCAGAAGGGTGGGCAGGGTATTTACCAAGGTGGAGAAACAGTATCAAATGATGGCAGCGGTGAAGAGACACTGTAACATCAAGTATCCAGAGCAACCCAGGGCTGTATGCTTTATAGACACAAAGATACAGGGGGGTTGTGGCCTGCAAATGCACCCAGACACAAAGTAACAATAAGCCAGAAGGAGACTAAGGCAAAGTCTCAAGGCAATATTGTGAAATAGGGAGTGGCTGGTGGTGCTGCCTAGCAGTGGGATCTTGTGAGATCTGTGCTAGAGCCGGTGAGAGAACCATTTTGAGAGCAGGACCCTGAGGTGGGACCGTGGCAAGGTGGTAGCCACAGGCGGGATCCTAGCAGGTGGTGGTCTGAAGTGGGATCCTGACGGGTAGGGGCCTGACAAAGTGGTGAAAGCAGGTGCGAGCCTGACAGGGGGCTCCAAATTTGATCAGACCAGTGGCACTGGGGAAGGGATTTTAACCCTCCACTCCACCTTGGGCTGCTTCCCTGATCTAAATCAACCATCCCCCCAAAACCTACTGCATTGTATCCAGTGCTGCACCAGTAGGGTTCCGCTAGTGCAGTGAGAATTCCATTTCCTCTCCTCCCCCTGTGCCCCCAAAACTCTGCTCCAGAGAGTCATCCAACATTCAGAGCTGATTATGAGGGCTACAGGGGACTGGAGAGCAGAAGTTCCACTGCACATATGGAAGCCTCTTGCGCCAGCAGAACTGCAGCATTGGATATGGCTGACTATTAGCACCATGCGGGAGAGAAATATTGGCACAGTATTTCTGATCTAATTTTCCCCCTCAGCTGATTGCAACTGCAGAAAAAATGGGTTAGATTAGGGAAGCATCTTAGCTAAACATCTCTTTCACCAATGCCACTGCTCTACTCACATTTAAAGCACACTATGTTGTTTTAAAGTAAGAGAGAGGGACTGGAAGATCTGGTCTCAAATCTGCTCTGTAACATGCGATTTAGCCCTTAGTGTCAATATCACACCTAGCTCTCATAAAAGAAGCACCTCTTTAGGTATGCAGTTTTAAGTTACCTGTTACATTTATTGAGTAGTAGATTTCATTTAAATATCTGAGGCATATTTGTAAATAGTGCTTAGGGCTGCACATGTGTTTAGGATGCAAACCTGTGAAGCCTGCTGCTTAGCCTGCAACGGATTTAAAGTTTACTTTAGTTGGTCACTCACACAGCCATGACTTGAAGCACAGCTCTACTTTATAATCTTATATTCCTATTAGCAAGAATGTAACCAGTCTCTTTAAACAGTTGAAGGAGGTTTTGTTCTTTAGACAGGGGGAAACGTACTTACAGTGAAGTCCAGTATTTACCAGTCACACTTTTGGAGTCTCACGTGGGGTCTAAGAGGTAATTCAATAAATCTAGCCCCTAAAAGTTGTCTGAAGGCATGTTGATCCTAAACCGAATCCCCAAAGACTATGAAAGGCAGATGAGAAGGAAGAGATAATAGCTCATACTTCGCAAGGACAAGATCCAAAGTCCTAACATCTCCAATTAAAGGGATTAGGTGATATGAATGACTCTGGACAGCACTGCCAGCCAGAGTAGACAATAGTGGACAATTGGTCTGACCTGGTATACTGTTGCTTCCTACATTTTCTATGCACTCAGCATCAGTGATATAATGCGTGCAGTGGATATGGAAAACCTGATTCAACACAGTACCTTTCGTCTTCCTGCTTTTGCTTCCCAAACATCAAGCTGCAATTAATCCAGAATGCAAGAAGCTCCAATGTGGACATTCTCTTACTTGGAAAACTTCCAAGTAAAACGATTTAGAACATGTGGGACCTGGAACAAAATACTGCAGTGTGGAGTGCTCTTATTTACAGTTCCAGTCAACCAGTCATGCCATCTTTCAGGATATTCCATTCCATTCCATTCCCACTCCCCCACCCCCACAATCTCAGTTTTCCATTTTCTCCAACTGTCAGTCAGCATTCTGTGGCCACCAAGAAAGTTCTATGCTCATTTGGCTGTTTTGAGGTTTCCCCAACCATTGGTTCCCACCTTCCTAAGATTTTTTGTTCCTTGGCAAACCTCTGATACCTCCCTCTTCTGTACAGATGGCGCCATTTTGGCTGCATAAGGATCTGCACTCAGAGAATTAGTTCACCACTCATATAGGGGATTGACTGATTTTGCAGGAACAGTTGTTTTGAAAAGCTGCTATCCTATACCTACCTTTCTGGAGTAAGCCCCATTTAACTCAGCAGAGCTTACTTTTGGATAGACAGGCATTCTGAAAGAGTATGGTGCATAACTCTTCAAAAATACAAACTTTCTCAGATAATTTCTGAATAAAAGTTATACATTGTGGTTATATATTATGGCCACTATCTGGAGACAGCTTTAAATTGTTCTTCAAGGCTTTTTTGCTATACTACTAAAAACCTTTCTTATTTCCAGTCATTTGCAGTGGCATGGGGGTAAAAAAACCATCAGAGTCACATGGAGAGCCATGCCACAGAACAGTGTATCATGTGGAGCGATTTAAAGCAATCTCTATGTGGTAGCTAGGATGTGTGGGTTTTTTTAAAAAGCCCTAAGGTAAGAAGTACCTTAGGGTAACAAATGCTGTTCAAAAAGTCGCCACTAACTTTCATTTCCAAGACTCCACTTTGAAAAGTCACTCTGACAAGTATTAACCAATCTACATTCTGAAGCTATATATATTGTATTGCACTGATTGGTATTTTAGTGGCTTTTAAATTTTTGAAGCCATGATTCAGAAAAGCTTTGGCAGATTTGAAACCAGTGTTATTTTAAACACACCAACATGAAGAAATAAGTCGCTTGTATCACTTCCTACAAGAAGAATGCCAAAGGCAGCTAATGCCATTTTTTGTTCCAGTATGCTTCTGTCTTCATATTCTTGGCTCAAGCCTATAATTTGTGTATTAAGAAAAGAGACCTTTCAGTATGCCTATGAAACTATATGTACTCAGCACTTTTAACCCTAGCAAATAAATCATAAGACAAGAACCAGAGACTGATGAAGTTACAGAATGCAGAAAGGTGGTGCATACTTCAGGTCAGAGCTTGGAAAAGTTATTTTTAAACTACAACTCCCATCAGCCCCAGCCAGCATAGCCACTGAATTGGGCTGATGGGAGTTGTAGTTCAAAAAAATAACTTTTCCAAGCTCTGCTTGAGGTAAGGGTTAGCCCAAGCCATTTTGCTGCCTAAGATGAAGTATAACATTCCCCCACCCCAATTCCACACACAGAGCCAACTGGACTGGCAGTTTAATATTTCTTCAGCACCAGCAATGGTGTCTACCTCTGCACCCAAGGGCAGCAGACTAGCTTAGGGAGCATAGAGCAGACAATGTGGGAAGCACAGCTCCATCCTCCAACAACTGGTCCCCACTCCCCCTACACCTGCCCCAAGCAAATACCACCTCAGGCAGTTGCCTCACTCTGCCTAATGGCAAGGTGTGGAAACAAAATTGAGCCAAGAATCGTGCTTTCTTTTCTCTCTCTCAGAGACACTAGACAAGTTTCAGATAACATTCAATTTTTTAAAACCTAGCTTGGATGTATCGCTAGCTTCAACGGAACTTGTTTCCAAAAGTAGCTGTGTTCTGTTGATGATATTTTTACACCCTGATCCTAAACACACTGCACAAGGAATGACTCTCATCTATTTCAATGGAACCTATATCCACAAAAACGTGCTTATGCATGTAGTCTGAAGCTACCATACTCACACAATTTGTTCTAAAGTAGTTCAATTATAACAGCCCTCTGCCTTCTTCTGACTTGTCTCAACTGAGCTGCTGTCAAAACAGCGAGTTACTAGTCCATGAGATGATGTAAACATCAGAGCCTAGGGGCATGGCTTTTGGGGGGAACTATTTATCTTGGCTATTGTACCAGAGATGTGTTTACCCAAACTTTACTGGGCTCCAACTCTTAATTACATTTTATTTTTGTTTTGTACACACTTAGTTTTATCTGTGATATACAGCTGCATTTTGATTTTATCTCATTTTTATTTAGTTTTTAGGAAATTGTCTTGAATGTCTATTTTTATTGTTTTTTTGTAAATCACTTAAGAGATTTTTATTATAGTAAGTGGTATAAAAATTTAGAAACAAATAAATGTAACAAAAGCTCAGTAGCTGTTTTTGGCCACCTCTCTGCTCCAAATTGCTCCTCCCATTACTTCCCTCCCTAAGTAGTTCCAAATGCACATTTGTAGACGCAAAACACATGTTTGGAAATCTTCAGGGTAGGAGGAGAAGTGATGGGTAGGGAAAGGGTTAATCATTCACCAGTTGACTCCAAATTCCCCTCCTACATTGCAGGTTTCCAAACCTGTGTTTGCCTCTCCAAATATTCATTTGGAACCCCATGGGGTGAGATGGGGGGGAAAGAAATGGCAGGTGGCAGAAAGGGTTAAACAACTTATCTCCCGTACTGCTTCTCAACTCTAAAAAGCTCCAGTCCCAAAACTGATTTTCGGGGGGGGGGGGGTCATCACACTTCTGTTATGAGAGTGTGCATGTGTGTGATGTGTAGTTAAGCTCCAGCTCAAATCATGAATCAAAAGGTGCTGACAGCAAACTGGTTTAAAGAATTTTCCCATGAACAACAGTGAGCTCTGGTACTGTAGCCAGCATAAGAAGTTCTCAGCACACAATGCCTTGCTTTGCTCAACTCATTATAAATGAATGGAACACAGAGAGAAGGTAAAGCATAGCTCATCACAGAGGGCCAGAGAGTGGATCTACATGGACATTTAGCACAGAGAAACCCACAGTGGTCCTTCTCATTGTGTGCAACAGGTGCACAGGGAAATCAGATGTTTCTAGGAACATATCTACAATTGCCATCTATTGGAGTTGTTTCATGCATACACACCACATATCATGACATTATTACTGGAAACAACCTCTCTGCACATGCACCTGTACACAAGGTGTACACAAGGTGGGGATCCCCTCACATACTTAAATGGATTTCTGTGTGGCAAGATGAATTTGGATAATTAGCTGTTACAGAAACAGATAAGGGAGTAGAAAAAAGAGGAAGACCAAACAAGAGATGGATTGATTCCATAAAGGAAGCCACAGACCTGAACTTACAAGCTCTGAACAAGGTGGTTTATAACAGATGCTATTGGAGGTCGCTGACTCATAGGGTCGCCATAAGTCGTAATCGACTTGAAGGCATATAACAACAGACACAGAGGATATACACTTAAGGTGCAATCCTCTCAATACTTTCCTGGGAGAAAACCCCACGGAAGACAGCGGGTCTCAATTCCGAGAAAATAGGCTTAGTGTTAATTATCGAATATGCATGTCGGGTTGAGTCAGCAAGAGAGTTATTTCTTAAGAGCTGCCTATGGTATATTGGCAACACAGGACGTACGCGGTGGATTCATTTAGGAAACATGGGCAGAGGATTCAGCAGCAGCCTCATTCCTACAGGATGATACTAGTCTAATCGGTGACTGGCTTTGTCCGTCAGGGTGCAATCCTAAGCATCCTTGGTAGGAAAAATCTCCTTAGTAAACAGGCATAGGAAAGGGCTGTCCATCTGTTGTGGGCGGGGCTGTAGGCAGCACATGAGCCGCGCGCACTTTGGCAGCTTGCGCAGGATCCTCGGGCATCGCAGCGCCTGGACCCTCACGCAAGCGAACCAACTCAGCCCGCCTTTTCTTGAACATCCCGGGGGCAGGAGCGGACGCGTGACCTTCCCCTCCTCTCCTCTTCCCTGCTCCTTGACCCCGTGGGCTGTCGCGGGCTCGTCAGGGAAGGGAAGAAAAGGGAGGGAGATGATTAGAAGTCGGCAGGAGCCGGCAAAAGCTGAGAACATTTGACTCACACAGTGAAGTGATAGATGAAGCACTTCCACCCGGTGGGTCTCTCCAAGAAGTTGTAGACTCTGCCTTGGATGTTGCTGCGGCTCAGCAGAGGTCTGCGGACGCTGTAGATGGAGACGCGCGGGTCTAAGCCGACAGGCGGGCGCGGATAGTCGCCGCTCATCACCACCGTCGCTTCCGCAGCCTCGCCGCAGCAGGACTGTTGCTGAGGCGCGCTGCCGGCGCCCTGGGGTCCTGTCGGCGCTGAGAGGGAGAACGGCGCGTAGTGAGCGCTGGGGGCGTTCTCGGCTAGCTCCAGAGCCGAGGGCTTCATGCTCCCTTTCCTGGACGTGACGGACAGGCGCCCCAAGCTCCACAGCTTCCTCTCCGCCTTGGGGGAGGAAGACGAGGACGACATAGTCCCGCGAAGAGAACGGAGCCGCGGTGAAGGAAACCAGAGGCGGTCGGAGGAATAGAGCAAGGAAGGCAACTGGGGAGGGAGGGGATGCTGCGCGAGACGAAAGCAGGCAGGCGAGCCCGATTGGGAGTCTCGGTCTCTTTCTTTCTCTCAACTCTCCCCCGCACAAGTCCTTGAGAGTTCTTGGCCCTGCCCACTCCGGGGGAGGGCTCCTCTGGGAAGGTCCCGGCTCTCCGCCTCACAACCAGCAACCACCCAAAAAGCCTGGGCAGTGCTGGGAACTGCCGGAGAAGGTTGCCGCTCTTCTCTTCCTCCTCCCCCCCCCGAGCAGGACTCTGTGCTTTTCACAGCTGTGTACCAAGCAGAAATTCGGCAGGTGCCGAAGTTGTATGATGATGGTTCATTATTTCTCATATTATCTTTGTTTATATCGAGCAGGCACTTGTACTGGAAGAAAATCCCTGCCGTGCCATCCAGAGGAACAGTCTAAATCAACGCTGTTGGTTACTTTGCTCCGTTTTATCCTCACAACAATTTTTTGAGGTGGGTTAGGCGGAGAGAGGACCATCCAGGGAGCTTTTGCAAATGGTGGGGCATAGGAAAGTGAGCGAGCTATCTGAGAAACATGAAGTCCCCAATTTAAATATCACCCCCTGCCTCAAACTCCCCATGACTGCAATCCTACATGTGTTTACTTACCTGGGAGTAAGCCTTATTGATTTCTTCTGAGTAGACATGTATAGGACTATGCTGAAAATGGCCTTAAGTACTTCTTTCAGCTCCAGTGTGTACCCTCTCTGCAATAAGAGGATATTAAGAATGACTAGTACCACCACCACCCCTTATCTTTCAGTGGGGAGCCTGTGATCTAGAGACCACATGCGACCCTCCAACCTCATTCTATGAGTTTTTTCTAAATGCCCCCCCTTTTCATATCATTTCAGAACAATTGGAAGTGGAAGTATTTTATTTGATAAAACATTTTAAGTGTTTTTCCTGGTTGTATGACTTGGGGAAAAGAAGGCCCCCCTGCTCCATCTGAGAACAAATTGGTAGGCTACTGCTGTGTGCATGCTCACACACACGTGTATAGCATGCTATAAGAAAAGAATCACTTTTACTTGCTTTCCAGAACAGTGCCTGTATTGGTCTGTTGTACTCAAAAAAAGTGATCTGTATATTTATTTGAGAGCAGCCCATCAAATCCAGTGGGATTTACTTCTAAATAGACCTGTAGGTGACTCCAAATTCTGATCTAAGGTAGCCATGGTGAAAAGGAAGCGGAGTGGTTTTTCTCCTGATTAGCTATCCAGGGTTTCTGGCTCTGTCATCAGCTCTGGCTCCACCCACTGTCAGTATGTGGCCTTTGGCAGATTCTCCCTAATGGAATGGGGGGGGGAGTTGCCCACACCTGCCTTACATGGTTGTGATGATTACTGAGATAATGTGTGTGTAGGACACTTGGCAGAGCACATTTTTTTAAAAAACATTGTAAATATCCTTGGCAGTGGCACTCAATTTTCTCCTTAGGGCAGGGCTGGAGAACCTTTCGCCCTCCAGATACATAGCTACGGAAGTGGTGGTCCATTGTTCCAATGTAGGCTACTGAGCTAGAGTCAGACAAATGGTCTGACAGTACAAGGCAGCTTCTTATGTTTTTCTGCACCTTCATTCTGCTGTTTGATTTGTTCTCAGTGTGATTCCTCTGCAACATATCAAGGAAGAATTTGTAGTTTGCCTTTTTAAGGCAGTGGATGCTCTCTTCTGAGAATCTGGAAAACAAAGCAGGGGTGCCCAGTTGCTTCTAAAAAGGCAAAAATTATGCTCAGACTGAACTCTAAAGTTGTTACCCCAGCCTACTACTTATACATAATACTGCAAAAAATTCTGATGCCTAGTTAAACCAAGCCCCCTCCCACGTCCAGACATTTACAATAAATCAATCAGATCCTGCTTTGAATGTAACTTAAGAATGAACTGTCAAAATAAACTAGTTTAGCAAGCTGTATGAATCAAAATTATCACAATTTTATGCAGTACTTGCATTATACTGTTTATCTACTGAAGACCTTTATGGTCTTCATTTTATTTCCTTTGTAGATTCTTAAAGTTCATGTAGCTGGTACAAATAAGAGAACTGCCAAGCAATGTAAATCTTACAGTAAAGGCTTACTTAAATAAACGCCCAAAGCACGGACAGTATTGCTGGTTTGCCTGAAATAAGGTTTTATCTTCTTGTTGGATAATTTTATGATGACATGATTTTTAAACACTAGTACCCTAAATGCACTGCAAAAAAGTCTATGTGGGGTAGCCCTTGAATTTGACTCAAACTCCCAACTGGTCCAAAATGCAGCAGTCAGATTAGTGGCTGGGGTTCCTTTTAGAACTCATATAACCTCCATTTTAAAACAGCTGTATTGGTTGCCAGTTCATTTCTGGACCCAATTTGAGGTGCTCACATTAATGTTTAAAGCCCTAAATGATTTAGGCTCCAAATATCTGAAAGACCACCTGCTTCCCTACAGACCCTCTCAGGTGTTAAGATCAGCAGGGGGAGCTGTCTTGGTAGTTCAGCCGCCCTCAGAGATTTGAGGGGTGGTAGCCTAGGAGACGGCATTTTCTAATTGATTCCTAGGTTGTGGAATTCCCTCCCCCCAACAGTGCATCTGGCACCTTTATTATATAGTTTTTGCTGTATGCTGAAGACGCACCTCTTTACCTTTGCCCTTGACACCTGAGATGTGCTTTCAGGAATCCCTCCTCCTCCATTCCAGTGACTGTAATTTGTTTTAGGAGGCAGTATGCTTCTAAATACCAGTTGCTGGAAACGCAGGAGGGCTCTTGTACTCAGGTTCTGCTTAGAGGCTTCCCATGGGCAATTGGTTGGCCACTGTGAGAACAGGATGCTGGACTAGATGAGCCTGATCCAGCAGCCTATTCCAGCAGACTTTTCTTATGTTAGCTGTTTTTATTATTGAATTTTAAATTGTTGGAACACGCCCTGAGACCTGCTGGTGAAGGACAGGTAATAAATCATAATAATAATAATAATAATAATAATAATAATAATAATAATAATAATAATAATCTGGCTCCTCCTCATTGCACACTTTCAGAAATATTTGCTTTTGTGGAACCCCTGCTTAGTTGGTTGTCATGCCAGGGTACGTGAGGATTTGGCAAAGCTGTAATGTATTTTAATGCTTCAAGCAATAGCTGCTTTTAAAAAGACAAATTGTTTTGCGCCTTAGATACAAGAGCTCATGTAGTCTAGTCCAGAAATAATTAGCTAACAAGGACTACTCCAAGAGCTAAAGGCGCAAATATCCTTTGATCAGAAATTCTGCTTTCCCGTTGAGCTCAATATAGAACTAGTTAAGAAGATCCTTTTCCATAGCTGTGCTGAGTTCAAGGGTTATACTGGTGCTTAGACAAAAATGTTGTGGCAAGATAAGGTGCTATATAAAGTTAAAAAACAAACTTGTTATTTTCAGTTCTATTCAAAGGCGCTTTGGAAGTTCTTCAAATGCTTTGTACGAGTGAGTATGACAGTTTCCTTCAGAGAAACAATGATTTAAAATGAATAATAATAATAATAATAATTTGTTATTATAATGATAGCACTTTTACAAGTCACTCTTAAAACTTACTAAGACAACACTTCAGGACTTCAAATTATGCCAGACAACTACTGTGCCAACAAATGTCACAAAACATGTTACTTCACAGTCACAGCAGCATTACACTGACATCACAAGCACACATTACTAGGGTAATTATTTAGGAGTGCCATGCCCGTGTGTGTGAAATCCTAATCTCACTTATCCTCATAATAGCTCTGTATGGAAGGAGAGGAAGTAGGCGGAGGGAGCCTAAGTTTAATAACTGTTTTAACTCTTATGGCTCCCTGCACCCCTGTCACTCACACACAAATCCTAGGATCTGTTTCTGGGGGGTGCATGCAGTGGGAGGAGAAGGGAGAATGTTCCATGGCACAAGCAGAAATCCTTGCACTGAGGGGACATGTTAGTTGAATACCACCCTCAGTCCCAACAATATTATCCACTAGAGCAATTGTTATATATGGAGAAAACTGCATTGTAGAATACCATATTAGAAATTTGGTGAAGGTGGTTAAGAGAATGAAGTCTTAGCCAAATAACTATTTTCTCAGCCTTGGCACCCCCTCCCCCTGTGATATGGGGACAGTAGTTCTTACCTACCTTAAGAGGGCTATACCGAGAGAATGCATATGTGAAATTCTTTGAACACGGTAGTACTGGAATCTAAAAGCTTAAAATGTAAGGGTTTGCTTTGCCTGATAAAAGGTTTTTGTTGCCTCTAAAACTCACAGACTACACAGTGATGGCCTAGCACAAGCTACCACCTTGCATATTGTGCATCACTTGGACCTGTGCTGTCAGACACAAGGAAAGTTGTTTGCTGGATTTGGATCAAAGTTATAAAACAAAGGGTGCGTTTGTCCTTGAGTTGTTTTATGGGTTATAATGACCGGTGAGGTAATGTGTCACTGTTGTCTCCACAACAAGAAGTTGCTTCTACTGCAATTTAACATTTATAGTTTGCACAAATAATATAAGTTACAGGGGAACAATCCATATGTGAAACACATTACTTTATTCACTGTAATGAACTACTAGTGATCTGATGTAGACACAGTCTAAAGAAATATCTGCAAGAATAATAGCACTGATTGCTCTGCTCCCCTATTTTCTCAAGGTTTGATGCAAAACTTTGTTTTGTTGCTGTAGATATGAAAGCTCCCATAATTTTTTTTACATTTTCATAAGGCTAGCAAAGTATAGCACTAGGTAACGAAACTAATTATACAGTTCTGCTAATACAGATAAGTACAGTAAATAATCAAGAAAGTATTAAAAATAATACTTGGGATCAAATCCCCAAGACATAATTCCAGAATAATGTAATTGAGGTCAATGGAATTATTCCAGACTAAGTGGTTTCAGAATGGCAATGATCCATTGCAGCCTAGAGTGGTGATACTGTTAATTACATAATAAGCATTTGGAATCCAGGAAATAATTGCTTTAATTATAAAGAGAGGTGGAATGTTATGTATAGTATGCAGTATCTTAAAATGCAACACTTATTTATATAATATGCTTCAATTCCTGCTTCCTTTTGCAGCATACAGTAAATATCCTTGTCCATATAAATCAGAAGCACTAAGTAGCTGTTTTAATACATTACATCAATGTTCCAGTGTCTCCATTTGTTACCTGTTGTCCTTTGTAAACAATCCAAGGTGCTTTTTCTTTTTTACCTATAATTCCAGAGTATATCAGTGCATATAGAATTGATTTTACACATCTACTCCAAACACGTGCAGAGAGATGTAACATGGCTAGGCCTCTATATGCATTCTTCAAGGCCATCAGCACAACAAAGAGGTAATACAGACAAGGGTGGGGTTGTCAGCACCTTATTGATGTGCTAGAGACTTCACGTTATCATATCCTTTCAGGCTTCCAGCACAGTCATGGAAAGGCAATGTCCCCTTGTCACCATCCCCATATCATGCTAGAGGCTTAGGACAGGGCTAGGAAACCACCCTCCAAATGTTGCTGGACTGCAATTCTCATCATCCTTAACCATCGGCCATTGTGGTTGGGGGTGATGGGAACTGGTGTCCAACAAAATCTGAAGGGCCAAAGGTTCCCCAGTTCTAGACTTGGAGCACGCAGTGCTTTTCTGTTCACATCTGGACTGGGTTATAGAATCCTTTTCAGATGTTGCAATCCAGTTTTGGCAAAGTGGAATGCAATTGTGCTCTCTGCCAAAACTTTTCAGTCCAGAACCAAGCTGTTGCTCATTTATATATACTTTCAGAGATATCTTCACATAAGGACTATTCCTGAAATAACCACTCATTTTGAGATTTTCTTCAGTGACAAGACAACAAAGCTAGGTTTCAGAATATGAAACCAGAGTTTAATAGTACCATAGATCCATTGTATGTTAGGGATATTTGTTTAGTATCACAAGACAGAGTCATATCTTTCATCTTTGCCAAACAAAGTGATCTACTGTATGTGTTTGAGGGAAATATTACATTGTACTTTCTTGCAGGCTTTTAGTTTTCATATTTCATTTTTCTTTATCTTATATATGATCTGGGCTGATGATATTTTGGCACATACTAGCAAAATATTAAAATATCCTCCATGGGACCTTGAAACTCCTGTCTCTCCTCATTAATTGTGCTTGGCCTTGAAACTGAATTTTTCATATCCATATCATGCCAATCAGCCATGCACAATTGTCAGCTATGTCTCTCAGAGGCAGTAGATAGCACTAGCAGCCAGCTGTCAGTTGAAGAGCATTCAGGAAGGCTTTTCTAGTCATTAGCTACCATTGAAGAAATGTCTGGTACCTGAGAAATTTGGAATTCTTGATTTGATTCTGAATTACTCTTCATAAACTAGTTGCAAAAATGTGCACATTAGTCAAAACTGCATACAAACATGTGCTTATTAGGAGAAATTTGCACCAAAATGTTGAGGAATTTTCATGAGGATTTAAAAAAAGAAATCCAAAAACTGCTGCAGAACTGACTTTAAGACTGAAAAAACTGAGAGAACTAAACCTGAGATATCCTTCCATCCCTACTTACTAGCAAATTCAGGTTGCACAATTATAGTTGATTGGGAGGTTTTGCACAACAAGCCCACTTCCCCAAAAGATCAGACTTTTTGTGATAAAGAAAGTGACAGGAAAATGCACTGGGAAGTGTAAGATAACACTTGTTCTGACACGGCATCATCAAAACTTACGTGTATGTATAGAGCGTTAAATACTAAAAGGTGGGAGCAGGCTGATTTCTCACCAAAAACACTCAAAAGAATAGTGCATACACATTTCCCCCCATACTTAGGTTCTACAAAAGCTATAAGTTTTTAAAGTGAAAGCAGGGGATCTTCCTTCCTTTTCCCTTTACCCTCCCCTTCCCTAATACTTCTTCAAAGCAGCAAGCAAGGGGAGCTACAATTTTCATTACTTGATGCAAAAGAGCCTTCAGTAACTTTAAAATACTGGATAGTGATAGCATGTCTCTAAATTGATACTGGAAGCAGGGTCTGAGCAGCTCTGCAATTGTGTTTGCCACAGGTATATTGGTACTCAGGTAAACATGTCTTTATTTATTTTATATCCCGCCCTTCCTCCCAGAAGGAGAACAGAGAGGCAAACAAAAACACTAAAAGCACTGTAAAGATCTTAAAAACGAAAGACTTTAAATCATATTAAAACAAAAGATCTTTAAAAACAAATTAAAGCAAAACATCTTAAAAACGTACTTGCAAAAATCTTGAAAAGCAATTCCACCACTGGCACAGACTGGGATAAGGTCTCTACTTAAAAGGCTTTTTGAAAGAGGAAGGTATTCAATAGGTGCCGAAAAGATAAGAGATGACACTTGTCTAATATTTAAGGGGAGGGAATTCCAAAGTGTCAGTGCCACAACAATAAAAGTCCACTGCCTAAGTTGTGCAGAATGGACCTCCCAATAAGATGGTAT
The DNA here is from genome assembly GCF_030035675.1 of Rhineura floridana. NCBI lineage: Eukaryota > Metazoa > Chordata > Lepidosauria > Squamata > Rhineuridae > Rhineura > Rhineura floridana. The sequence goes on along the minus strand of NC_084481.1, from coordinate 112,529,556 downwards.
TGGCAGGAAGTCCTCACCTGCAGAGCACATTGATCAACTGCGTATATAAGGGCAAGATGATCTTTCAGGTATCCTGGTTCCAAGCTGTATAGAGCTTTGTACACCAAAACTAGAAGCTTGAACTTGGCCTGGTAGCTAATGGGCAGCTAGTGCAATTCTTTCAGCAGTGGGTAACATGTTGGTGATAGCCTCCCCAGTGAGCAGTCATTTTGCACCAGCTTCAGCTTCCAGACCAACCTCAAGGGCAGCCCTACATAGAGCTCATTACAGTAATCCAGCTTGGAGGTTACCAGTGCATGGACAACAGTGGTCAGGCTATCCTGTCCAGAAATGGCTGCAGCTGTCACACTAGCCAAAGCTGGTAAGCAGCACACCTAGCAACTGTGATCACCTGAGTCTCTAGCAACAAAGATGGATTCAGGAGCACCCCCGGACTGCTCTTTCAGAGGGAGTACAACCCCATCCATAGCAGGCAATTGACCAATTTTCTGAACTCGGGAACCACCAACCCACAGCACCTCCATCTTGCTAGGATTCAGACTCAGTTTATTGGTCCTCATGCAGCCCACCACTGAGTCCAGGCACTGGTCCAGGGCTTGCATGGCCTCTCCCAATTCAGATGTTACAGATCTCCTGATGACTGCTCCCAAGGGCCTTATGTAGATGATAAAAGCATTGGGAACAAGAGGGTATACTGGTGCACCCCACAGCACAACTGTCAGGTGGCCAAAAGACAATAATCCAATGCTATTCTCTGAAAATGACCCTGGAAATAGTAAAACAGTATAAAACAGTGCCACTGATACCCATCCTACTAAGCCGGCTCAGAAGGATACTATGGTCAAGGGTATAAAAAGCCACTGAGAGATCAAGCAAGAATAACAGGGTCACACTCTCCCTGTTCTTCTCTTGATAAAGGTAATGCATCAAGGCAACCTGATAATGTGTAATGTGTGAATGGTAGATTCCCATGTGGCCTCTTACATGTATACCTGGGATCTGGACAAATTAATGGAGGATAGAGATAACAAAGGCTACTAGACATCGGCCTTGTTCATTGGAACCAAGACTAGCTCTTACAGACAAACCATGGGCTGTAAACCATAGGAGGAAAGTTGGTTACAACTTGTGGTTAGTTTGAAGACAGCTAAACCATGAGCCTATGGGCAACTTGCTAAGACAAGCCATGGCTTAGCTCAGTGCAGCACAGTGGCAGCACAACTGGAGAGCAGAAAGGCCACAGCCTCCTCACTGGAAGCCTACACTCTTGCACTAAATCATGGTTTGGTTTAACTTGACGTGCAAATCAGGCCATGTAGTCTATTATTATTATTATTTATTTTATTTGTATCCCGCCCTTCCTCCCAGCAGAAGCCCAGGGCGGCAAACAAGGCACTAAAAACACTTTAAAACATCATAAAAACAAATCTTAAAATACATTAAGACAAAACAGCATTAAAAACATTTTAAAAACTTTTTAAAGGTTTAAAAACATTATTAAAAAACATATTAAGCAATTCTGACACAGACACAGACTGGGATAGCTCTCAACTTAAAAGGCTTGTTGAAAAAGAAAAGTCTTCAAAAGGCGCCAAAAAGATAGCAGAGATGGTGCCTGCCTAATATTCAAAGGGAGGGAATTCCACAGGGTAGGTGCTGCCACACTAAAGGTCCGTTTCCTATATTGTACAGAACGAACCTCCTGATAAGATGGTATCTGCAGGAGGCCCTCACCTGCAGAGCGCAGTGATCTACTGGGTATGTAAGGGATAAGACTGTCTTTCAGGTATCCTGGTCCTGAGATGTGTAGGGCTTTGTACACCAAAACTAGAACCTTGAACTGGGCCCGGTAACAAATGGGCAGCCAGTGCAATTCTTTCAGTAGCGGAATGACATGTTGGCAATACCCTGCTCCAGTGAGCAGTCTCACCGCCACATTTTGCACCAGCTGCAGCTTCCGGAATAACCTCAAGGGCAGCCCCATATACAGCGCATTACAGTAATCCAGCCTGGAGGTTACCAGTGCGTGGACAACAGTGGTCAGGCTATCCTGGTCCAGAAACAGCCACAGCTGTCTCACCAGCTGAAGCTGGTAAAAGGCACTCCTAGCCACTGAGGTCACCTGGGCCTCTAGTGACAAAGATGGATCCAGGAGCACCCCCAGGCTACAGACCTGCTCTTTCAGAGGGAGTACGGCCCCATCCAAAGCAGGCAACTGACCAATTATCCAAACTCAGGAACCACCAACCCATAGCGCCTCCATCTTGCTAGGATTCAGACTCAGTTTATTGGCCCTCATCCAGCCCACCACCGAGTCCAGGCAGCGGTCCAGGGCTTGCACGGCCTCTCCCGATCCAGATGTTACAGAGAAATAGAGCTGGGTATCATCAGCATACTGCTGACACCTCACCCCAAAGCTCCTGATGACTGCTCCCAAGGGCTTCATATAGATGTTAAACAGCATGGGGGACAATATGGTACCTGTGGCACCCCACAGCACAGCTGCCAGGGGGCCGAAAGACAGTCACCCAATGCTATTCTCTGAGAACAACCCTGGAGATAGGATCGGAACCACTGTAAAACAGTGCCTCCAATACCCATCTCACCAAGTCGGCCCAGAAGGATACCATGATCAATGGTATCAAAAGCCGCTGAGAGATCAAGTAAGAATAACAAGGTCGCACTCCCCCTGTCCTTCTTCCAATAAAGGTCATCCATCAGGGCGACCAAGGCCGATTCAGTCCCATAACAAGGCCGGAACCCAGACTGGGATGGGTCAAGATAATCTGTTTCATCCAAGAGTACTTGCAGTTGCTGTGCCACAACCCTCTCAATCACCTTCCCTAAAAAGGGAGTATTTGCAACCGGTCGGTAGTTGTCACAAACCAATGGGTCCAGGGTGGGCTTTTTCAGGAGTGGTCAAATCACAGCCTCTTTCAAGGTAGCTGGAACCACTCCCTCCCACAACAATGCATTGACCACACCCTGGATCCACTCGGTCAGACCCTCTTGGCAAGCTTTAATAAGCCAAGAGGGTCGAGAAGACACGTTGCTGGCTGCATCATCGCAAGCACCTTGTCTATGTCATCAGGCCACATCAACTGAAATCATTCCCAAGAAATTGCAACAGACGTAGCAGTGGACACTTCATTGGAGACTACAGTATATGTAGATGGGGCATCAAGACTGCTATAGAGGCGAGCAACTTTACCCTCAAAGTGCCTTGCAAACAATTCACAGTGGGCCTCCGAAGGGTCTAAGACTCCACTTCCTGGAGTTAATGTCAACAGACCCCTGACAATACGGAAAAGCTCCACCAGATGGCTACTTGAGGATGCGATGGAGGCAGAGAAGTGGGCCATCTTCGCTGCCCTCACTGCCACACAGTAGGCACGGTTATGATGTTTTACTCATGCCCGATCAGCCTCACAGCACGTCTTTCGCCACTTGCGCTCTAGCCGTCGCTCAGCCTGTTTCATTGCCCTTAGATCACTGGTGTACAAAGGTGCAAGCCGGGCTCCACAGTGTCGGAGAGGGCGCTCGGGGGCAGCCATGTCGAGAGCCCGACGTGCCTCGCTGTTCCACAGCGTGACAAGGGCTTCAACAGGGTCACCTGCTCTATCTACTGGGAACTCCACCAGGGCATTCAGGAATCCAGTGGATTCCATTTGTCTCCAGGGGCGAACTGTCAGGATCCCTCCTGCTGCCACCACTTGTCAGGTCCCTCCAGTCAGGATCCTGGTTTTTATTTGTTCTCTCACCAGCTCTAGCACAGATCTCGCAAGATCCCACTGCTAGGCAGCACCACCAGCCACTCCCTATTTCACAATATTGCCTTGAGACTTTGCCTTAGTCTCCTTCTGGCTTATTGTTACTTTGTGTCTGGGTGCACTTGCAGGCCACAACCCCCCTGTATCTTTGTGCCAATAAAGCATACAGCCCTGGGTTGCCCTGGATACTTGATGATACACTATCTCTTCACAGCTGCCACCATTTGATACTGTTTCTCGACCTTGGTAACTACCCTGCCCACCCTTCTGGTCTGTGAAAGCCCCAGCCAAGGATCAGGCTTTTGGTAAACCAAGAAAATATTTATTTATAAACACCAGGAAATAACAAGATTACTTAAGGTATATTTAACAAGCGTATGGTTTCATATATTGCGTTACTCTTTATGTTTCTCGTCATATATAATCTGCCTCATACCAGCCTAATACAATCCAACACACAACCAACTCCAACACACAACAACCGACAGAACTCCCACACTCCACCAACAGAACCTTTCTCAACTGTCAACCTCTCATTTATACCTTTAGTCACTCAAACGCTCAGCCAATCATATAGCATTCTCCAGCATTCTAGCCCATGTACTCCCCCCTCTCACTCACTCTAGTTACCACATTTACCCTACAAAACCTGCACTTACCATATTTACAGTAATATCTATATAAAGGGACATTACACGGACCATCTTAATCTGTCCACCCCCCCCTGCAGGGAAGGATTGGAGCCATAAGTCTAAACTTCACCAGGAAGTGATCTGACCATGACAATGGGGTGACATCCACCCCCACTATCTCCAGACCACCCCTTCCTTCATCTGGAGCAAAAACCAAGTCGAGGGTGCGCCTTGCCCTATGTGTTGGGCCAGTAACAACTTTAGACAGCCCCATGGTCGTCATGGAGACCATGAAGTCCCGAGCCAGAACACGAGAGGCAACCTCTGCATGAACATTGAAATCACCCAGCACTATTGTTCTGGTCTCCTCCAATATCACAGCCAAGACGACCTCCACCAGCTCAGTCAGAGAAGCTGCCAGACAGCAGTGTGCATGGTACACCAGCAGCAACCCTAGTTTACTGTCTCTTCAGCCCAACACCAGGTACAGGACCTCACAGCCAGCTCCAAGACAGAGTGGTTTCCTGGTGACAGAGATGGAAGTTCTGTAGACATCAGCAACTCCTCCTGCAGCCTGTGCTGGTGCTGCAGTGAGTATCCAGGTGGGCAAAGTTGGGTCAGATCAACTCCTCCAAACTCACCCACCTAGGTCTCAGTAATACACACCAAATTGGCACCATCCACAATCAAGTCATGGATGAGAGTGGTCATCTTATGTACTGATCTGGCGTTAAACAACAACACACACAGGCCAGTGGGCACAGCAGATGAGCAACGAGGAACCAATCCATGAGAGAATGGGAAGCAAGAAACAAGGTACAGGTAGCCTTGCCTTCACCTTCTATGGTAATTCACCACCTCCCTATGGCTATATTTCCCTCTGTCCGTAATCACTGAAATTGGGGTGGCATCACCCATGTTCCTCCGTGCTAAGACTCCTCCTAAATACCTAATATGGGCCCAACACGAGCCCACCAACAATGCCTGCCGGAGCTAATTATCCCAGTAGACCTCTGCAAGGATTGGGAACAGTCACACACATTCAAACTTACTCACACAGGGCCCATCTACTCCCCCTCCTGTCTCACACCCAGGGAGGGCCAGCCTTCTGCCCAGTTAGACTCTCACTCTGAAGGCATCTGGCAACTTTATCCTATCATTCAGTTCACTGCACAGGCTCCCACCCTGTGCAGGAACTACACATGCACCACACGCCCTCCCCACCACCAATCTCCTCTTGAATGGTTTAACAGAAAACAAATTAAGAAATACAAAACAAGAAAAAGTAATAGAAGGGGGTAGCGCCCTCGCCCTCGGGACTCCCTAAGGGGCTCCCCAAGGGCAGCTGGGCTTTTATGCCTCCTGGCCCAGCCAGCAGCTGTTGCAAGGGGCTGCGAGATTAACTGCAGCCTCCCTCTGGAGCAGGGGCCAGACAGGGGGTCCCAGTCCTTGCAGCACTTACCAGGGACTTCAGCTGTCTAGACAGACAGCAGCCCAAAGGAGCTAGTAGCCAACACCCAGATGCCAGATACTCACTCCCAGGGCAGGTCTTCTTCAGTCCCCTCGTGCTGCAGCTGTTGTAGTTGATAGTCTTTGATTAATTGGTTAACTAAATTTGGTTAATTGTTGTAAACCGCCCAGAGAGCTTCAGCTATGAGGCGGTATATAAATGCAATAAATAAATAAATAAATATGGTATGAATCAGTATGGCTCTTGTGTACTGAGGATTCACACCTGTCACTCACATTTTACATGTTTGCTGCAAGAAACACTACTATATCCATGACAAATAGATTGCTATGTAAAGTATAGAGCTACACTCAGTCCAACCATAGCCAGGGCTTCACTCCTCTATGTACGCAGATACTTGTACCATAGCATCTGTCAAAATTATTCCTTAAGAATAAAAATATCTAGTATTGTACAAATCCTTTAGCATTACAATATGCAAACTTTTTTGTTTTCGTTTCAGAGAATCTTTAAATAAATTAGAAATTCTTTCCTCTTTCCCTGACTTTTGCTTGTTCCATAGGTGTTTGGAAAGCAACCAAAACCCCATGGGTAGTTTCTATACGTACTAGTAAAAGTACTATGATTTGACTTCGCCCTACCAGTCAACAGATCCATCTAGAGAAGGAACTAGGGTCTTGAAAAAGTTAGCCAACTGTCATGAAAATAATCATTATAAAGTGAAATTATGGACAAAGAATTTCCCAACAATTAGGGGAATCATTCTGAGAACAAGAGCAAGCAAAGACAAAAATGTACAGGGAGTGGGTGAGACATTATACATGAACTTCAGAAGACAGTGTTCTGGTTTCTGAGGCATAGTTAGAACACTTTGCTCCAAAACAAAGCAAAGAATCTGCCAGAGAAAGTTCTGACTTCTTAAATCTGCAAGTATGGAAGATGCTTGCAGCCAGAGATTTTGTTGGTGATTCTGAATGAATGTGAGTTTTATTCAATGGTAGCTTTGTATTTGCAGAAAGTATTTTCATTGTTGCAAGGAAAGAAATCCATTTTTCATTTATTGCTTTCCTACTTACTGCACTCCTTGGTGCGATATCCTATACTGTTTGAAAAGGGACCCAACCCCTCTGCAACAGGTAAAGAAATTGATGGAAATTATTATTATTATTATGTATTACATTTGTATACCACCCCATAGCCGAAGCTCTCTGGGCAGTTTACAACAATTAAAAACATTAAAAACAAATATACACATTTAAAAACACTTAAAAAAAACAATTTAAAAACACATGCTAAAATGCCTGGGAGAAGAGGAAAGAGGAAATTGGGTACTCTGCCTTGCACAAGCAGAAGTGCTTTCGTGCATGAGCGGTTCTGCTTTGGGTCTCAGTTCCTCCTACTTCTAGCATTCAACTCTCCCCAACTTCCTTGCAGCATATAGTTTCATTTAACTTGTTCTGAGGAACCCACATTTACCAGCCAGGGCCAGCCTTTCCATTAGGCAGTGGGGATCAAGGTCTGCCTCAGGCAGAAGATTTTGAAGTTCTGGCAAAATGCAATAAACTATCATTTATTTTGGCTGAAGTTTCATGCAGACATAAAACTAAGCTCAATAAACACCAGAATTTATTTCTCAGAACACATGCATAGAATTGGACTGCAACCTTATGATTATAATAGGGAGATGCTTACCAGATTGTGCGAAGGTTAGCTTAGGAGCATCAGATGAGCCCTTCTGAATCAGATCAAAGGTCTATCTAGTCCAACATCCCGTTCCCCACAGAAGCCAACCAGATACCTCTAGGACATCCATAAGCAGAATCTGAAGGTAATAGACCTCTCCCATTCTTGCTCCCCTGCAACTGGTATTCAGTGACACATTTCCTCTAAATCTAGGGATTCCATAAGGCCTAATCATTCTTTGATAGATCTGTCCTCTTTTAATTGGCCTAATCCCATTAAAAGCCATCAATCGTGCCGGGGAAGGGTGACTTAGCCTGTGCCTGCTTTTGAGACGGGCTCCTGCCTCAAAAGAAGCTTATTCAGATATATCAGTCAGATTTTTTTTTTTTTTGACTGATTAAACTTCTCCCGGGTAGGGAGAAACGAAGAGATTAACCTCAAAGCCTATTTTTGTTGGGACGACCAGATCTCATTAATTTATGGGACGAGGTCCAGCCGACGAAGGTGGGACGGATTTTCAACAACAAGCTCTATCTGATAAAGCGAACGTTCATCTTATCTTCTAAGAGAGAACGCACTAACAGGCAAGCACCCTTCTTTCTATATTTTTCTTTTACTTGACTTAAATTGTTGCTGTTTAAAAGAGATTTGCCAGATTGATCGGTTTTTGACATCTCACTGGGGAGCCATAACTTCTCTCTGCTACTCACTAATTAATAGCTTATCTCTGTTTTTGTTGCAAAAAGCTGTCCTGGATTTGCATTCTAAAGATATACACAGAAGAGGGATTTCTATTCCAGATTTTTATTTTGAAGAATATTATATTGTCTGAGACTACTCTCTTTTTGGTCTATTTTATTTTGACGAATCTGTTTCCTGACGACCGCCATTAATTGTTTTGATCCTGGGAACTGCATTTTGTTTACTTAAGCATGGAGAGATAAGGCTGTCTGCTCTGTTTATACTGTGATGTCACCAAGTTTGGAGTATTAACCCAATTGTTGCTGAAATAAGAAGTGGTTTTCCTATATTTTTCTTTTAAAATGGCAATTAAGAAAGTGGCTGAGAATCTGGAAATAACTATGTTTCAGAAAATAATGGATGAGATTGAGATAACGAAACAAAACCTGCGACAGGGTTGTAAGGAGCTGAAAATTGAATTGAGTAAAATGAAGCAGGAGATTAAAGATATAGGGGTCCCTGTGAGAGAGGTGACCCTGGAAGGGGTCCCTGTGAGAGAGGAGACCCCGGAGATTGGAACAAACGTGGAACAGGAAAAAGATTTGGAGTCTATGGACTTTAGAAACAAAATCTATTGTTTGGAGACACAGGAGATTAAAGACATAGGGGTCCTTGTGAGAGAGGAGACCCTGGAGACTGGAACAGGGGTCCCTGTGAGAGAGGAGACCCTGGAGACTGGAACAGGGGTCCCTGTGAGAGAGGAGATCCCGGAGATTGGAACAAACGTGGAACAGGAACAAGATTTGGAGTCTATGGACTTTAGAAATAAAATCTATTGTTTGGAACTCAATGTTATCTCTGAAGAAATTAATGAAGATTCTAGAGATAAAGTTATCAATGGCATGGATAATCTTCTGGACTGGAATGATGTGATGGAGCCCAATATAGAGAAAATCTATGGAATTAACTGCAGCCATGTGACAATGGAAAAACTTTCAAGAGATGACCCAGTGTATTTTGAAAAAAAGAACAGAGATATGATTTTACAGCAGTATTTCAGCAACCTATTCAGAATGGATGGCAAGAAAATATTTGGGATAGAGGTAATTCCCATCAGACTCTTACTATATGACTATGGCTTTGACAGCAAGATTATTATGGAATACTGATAATGGAAGATTGGATACTGAAATTACTGGACTTAACAAGACTACTGAAGATGGAAGATGGAAAATGGAACTAATAGGGATAATAGAACAATGGCTACTGAAATTACTGAACCTAACAGATTCTGATGTGATGGATTAATTGAAATGTTTATTTTGACTATGGTTATGACAATAAGATTATCATAATTAGTAATGAGATGGATTAATCGATATGCTTATCTGGAAAAAAAAATTGATAGATATATTTCTTAAAGAATTGAAACCTCTCTTTGACTTTTTGTGGAAAGAATAAAGTAATGTTTATGAGATTTGATGATTAAGTAAGATAACTACTGGAGGAAAGTGATTTTATAATATGACTTAAGAGACAGGATTGTTATATATTATAGACTTATAACTGATTTGATCTTTGACAAATGGGAAGTCAATATTTTACTTTTTATTTTTTATTTTTGTTTTTTTTTTCTTTTTTTCTTTTTGTTTAACTATTTTTGATTTTGTTTTTTTGTCTTTGAATGTTTTATGATTTCGTCTTGTATGTTTTATGAAAATCTGAATAAAAATTATTGAAAAAAAAAAATCGTGCCCATCACTACATCTTGTGGCAAGGAATTTCTTATATTAATAATATAGGGAGGGTGCACACATGCATGCCCTTTCATATGTCCTGAACCAACTGTCAATCAATTTCATTGGATGACCCTGAGCTCTAGCAATATGAGAGAAATTTATTTCTATCCACTTTCTCTGCACAATGTATAATTTTATAAACCTCTTTATCACGTCCCTCCTTAATCATCTTTTTAAAAAGCTTTTAAAAACCCAAACAGAGAGGAGGAGTTCCATCTCATGGTTATTTTTTCCACTTTTTCCAGCTCTGCAGTATTGTTTTCAGGTGGGGAATTGTATACAGTATTCAAAATGTGGCTGAACTATAATTTGTATAATATCATTATGATATTGCCAGTTTTATTTTTCAGTCCCCTTTCTAATAACCCCTAGAACAGAATTTCCTTTTTCATAGCTGACACACACCGAGTTGCTGTTTTCATTTAGCTACCCAACATGACCCCAAGTTAGTCAACTTTTTTAGTTAGTCACTACCAGTTAAAACCCTTGTCCATGTACGATACATGTGAAGTTAGCTTTTGTCTGTTGTTTGCCCAAATTTGCATCAGTTTACACTTACTTTGATTCTCATTTGCCATTTTATTGCCCATTCACTTCATTTGGAGAGATGCTTTCAGATCTGCTCATAATTTTCAGCATCCTAAATAATTTGGTGTTATCCACAAACTTGGCTATTTCCCTGCCCATATCATCTTCATGTTTGCCATTTGCAGCATAGCTCACATTGCCATTCTGAGCAAATGAGGAAAGGTCCAACAAAGATGACTGGTTTACTGGATGCTGATGTCATAATGGCTAGTCCTTTATCCTGTATTGAGACAGGCTTTTCAGTTTAGTTCAAATCATCTTCTTCTGTACGAGGCTGAAACTGACTTCACTGCTATGTTAAAGTTTAACAAGAATTCATTACATGTTGAAATTAATTACATGGAATGCTCCTTTGGAAAAACTATATTCTGCAGCAACACCAATTTGGAATTCTCTTCTCTTATTTCATCCTGCTTGGCTGCATGTTATCTCCACCCTGCACTTCACCTTATTGACTGACTGATTGATTGCATGACTGAGATATTTAATTTAATTTCCAATAATAGTGGAAGCAAGAGCAGCAGTTGAGGGAATAGGAAGCAAAATCCACTTCTAATGTTGTGTCCTCTGGTTATGTCATCAGTCTTGGAGGATGAAATACAGCAAACTGAGCTGTCAATTCTGAGTTGAACCTTGGGAGAACATTCATTCATTAGATTTATATTCCGCCTTTCCTCCCAAAAGGAACCCAGGACAACATTAAGCAGGGCCACACTAGAGAGGACCATAGAGATGAGTACCCACAATTAAACTTGTCATATCAGTTTTGTAACAATTCATCCAATTTCCTGGACCTCCAGAGGAAGCAAAATCATGGACAGTCATCACATATGGTCCTGAACCTGCAAAGTCTCTACAGATTTGACTTTTACTTAATAGAACTGACTGTGAAAATGGAAATGGGCTGCCTTCAAGTCAATCCCGACTTATGATGACCCTATGAATAGGGTTTTCATGGTAAGCAGTATTCAGAGGTGGTTTACCATTGCCATGCTCTGAAGCTGACAGACAGTGACTGGCCCAAGGTCACCCAATGAGCTTCATGGCTATGTGAGGATACAAACCCTGATCGCCCAGGCAATAGTCCAACACTCTAACCACTATGCCACACTGGCTGTCTTAGAACTTACTGTAGTCCATCAGTAAAAATACAGATTGTTTCTGTCTTTTACTTACTTTATATTAACACTGTAATAGCCTGCTCCTGTTTGTGTTTACTTGGAAGTAAGTACTGCTTAGTTAAATGGGACTTACTCCTAGATACGTATGCATAGAGCAGTCCAAACTATAGGAAGCCAATGTTATTTCACCCTCTTCCAAACTCTGTTCAGGAGCAAAACAAGCCTTTAAAATAGAGTTTGACTTACATCACCCTTTTTACCAGTGTAATTTGCATGGGTTGTTCGGTCACTTGACTAAGCTGAATGGAGTTTGGAATAAAGGTAAGTCTCCCCCCTGCCCCCCCCGAATGCCCTTTTTTGGGGACTTACCCTGGCTTTGGCTCAGCTGGCTTTGAGCCCCAGCTGAGCCAGGATGGAGGACTTATGTCAACAAAACGATGTTTGAGCTGGGATAAGGTACTTCAGCCGCTCAGCCAGAGATCTGCCTATTCCAGACTCTGCTTATCCCAGTGGATATTAGGTTTGGATTGCTCCCTTTGATTCAGAATTAGTGAAAAATCATCACTAAGAGATAACTGTAGTGCAATCACTGCAGTGTAATCATTCAGTGTAAACACTGCAATGCAATCTATTCTGCATTTTTGTCTGTTAGACATTTTATTGTAATTGTCAAGATTATACCATCGATATCTTACTCCTGCTACTGTCCTGTCTACACTTGGTTCAGGATGAGTCATAACACTATATATCGCTGTGATTATGGAAGACGTTACTGCCAGCAATCCACATTATGTACATAACAATGTACTGCCAGTTTCTTCTTTACAGTCCACATCTCTTAAACCTCACCCTCTTGGATCTACACTATTAATTTTTTATTCTCTTGAATTTCTCACCATTGCTACACAGAGTCCAATTCCACTGGATGTCAGGAAGCAGGCTGGCAATGACAGACTAAATAGCTTTGGAGGTCGAGGGTGAGATGACTCCAGGTCATGGGCCAAGAAATTTCCTTGAAGCATCAGATCGGCAGAAAGAAGTTATCTAAGACTAGTACCCTGACAGCTTGCCAAGGTAATACGTTTCATTCATGGGAGCTGGAAGGGTCAGGAACAGGCAATCCAAAGGCTAGTTAGGGTGGAGTGAAGGAAGAAGAGCAAAGTAGGCTGTATTGTTTTATTATCCTGCTGTTTTCTTCTGTATTATGTTTTTACATTGTTACTGTAACCCACTTGGGGATTACTTTTAGTAATGGAGAATGGGTAAGAAGTATTTTAAATGAAATAAAAACAAAACAAAATAAATGGTTCAGTTGTAATCGTGAGAAAAATCCAGAGCGCCCATTCATCACTTTGACAAGAGAAGGCACTGTACCAAGAACTTTAAGTTAACTTTCAGTTGTTAGGTAAATAGCCAAAGAAATGGGCCAACCCTGGGATTCCCAAGGATCACTTTGTGATATGTGGCAAACATATTACCAGGTTGCTGCAGAATGCTGTGCAGGTTTGCTCAGTAAAGAAAAAATGCAATCACCTGTATAATACTGGATCATACCAGCCCTCTCCAGATGTTCTTAATTGGTATATATGGAGGCCAAACAAGAGATGGATTGATTCCATAAAGGAAGCCATAGACCTAAACTTACAAGATCCGAACAGGGTGGTTCACGACAGATGCTCTTGGAGGTCGCTGATTCATAGGATCGCCATCAACATGAAGACACATAACAACAACAACATGGAGGTATGGGACCAAGCAAGCCACACACTCCATTCCTAATCTTCCCACACTGAGTAGGAAGGTCGAAGGGGAATTGTAAGTCCATCCAGTGGGACACGCGTACAGTTCTTCCCATGATCAGAAACAAAGCCAGCTCCAGTTTTCTGGGGCCCTTGGGCACAGGGTATCAGTGGACCTTTGTCCCCTCCCTTTCTTCCTCAAGCCACATTTCTCCTCCCTAGTTGCCCCACTCCTTTCAAAGAAAACAAATCTTCACCAATATTGCAACCCCCTCTTATAAAATAAAAATACAACTGTGCTGAGATATAAGGAGGCATTCTAGAATTAAGCTTAGAACCCCTTATTGCCACGTGGCGCTCTTATATCAGAGCACCAGGGCAAGCCAAAGACAGAATAGTAGATGAAAGACTGCCCTTTTAAGCAAATACTAAGTTAAAATTTCATTTCTCAAAAAAAAGACATTCACAATAATTTAGCTACCATTCTTTATGTTAAGTGTGTTTAGTGTACAAAAATGATACTAAAGGATACTTCCACATCACAGGGCTTACATGCAGAGAAACCTTCAGATACCATAGACCTATATAAACACAGATGCCACACAATACTCCAGCGTGCCTCAGTCCATCAGAAAACCTCATAAAAGTATCTAATAAGAGGAGTCACCTTTGATGTCTAGTGCAGGATCAACACGCAGCACTGGTGAAGATTTAATGCACTTAGTACTACTAATATAATGCTTTGTATGAAGGACTGAAAAAAGGGCTTTTCTAGAGACAAACTATTAGTCTCTGAACATGCTGTGTTACCCCCAGGCATCATAAATGTTCAAGTTTCTAAGTTAAAGAGACGTGATAACTAGGACCTCCTGCTGGACCTACTTTCAAATCCCTGCTTAGGCATGAGGCTTAGTGGGTGACCTTGGGCCAGTAACTGTCTCTCAGTCTAACCTACTTCACAGGGGTGTTGAGAGCAGGGCCGGTGCTATCATTAGGCCAACTAGGCAGCCGCCTAGGGCGCAGACCTCAGAGGGATGCAGTACTGACCTTTGAGGGGCACAGTTTTATACAGATTAGTTTTTTTAACCCTTGTAAAAAATGCAACTGACAATTTATATATTTAATTTTAAGATAAATACCACAACAGTGCTATGGAATATAATTAATTATAAAGTGTTATGAAAAAATATGTTAGTCATATTGAACAAATGACAATGATTGTATGTTATGCTGATGTAATCAAACCATCAGATAATGAGATGTCTGAGCCTGAGGTTATCATAAGAGAACATTTCTTGGGATTTGTTCCACTAAAGGAGACTACAGGTGCCTTTATGACAGAAACTCTTCTTGGACAGTTTGAACAAATGGGATTACCAATTGAGAATATGCGTGGTCAAGGTTATGATAATGGGAGTAACATGAAAGGCAAAGAAAATGGTGTACAAAAGAGAGTCCTGGACATAAACCCACGTGCCTTTTTTGTGCCCTGCAATGCACACTCTTTAAACTTGGTAGTCAATGATGCTGCTAAGTGTTGTCCGGAAGCAACTAGTTTCTTCAGTTTGGTTCAACAGATCTATAATTATTTATCTGCGACTTCCGGGAAGTGGTGCTGGCTGGTGGTTGTCTCTGAGGGAGCTCTGCCTCAGAGGAAGCTTTTTTCAGGTTAAAAGTCAGCCAAGAGGAATCTTGGACTGGCTCAAATGTTCTCCAAGGTACAGGAGAACCGATCAGATCTTCCACAAGACTTCGTTGAGCTGTCGGCGGCTGGAATTGATCAGGAAATTCCTGAGATAAGAAGGCAAGCCGATCGGCTGAAGACGGAGTCAGGATTTTCACGCAAGCTGGACTGGAATGAAGCGAAGCGTTTTTTCTTTTCTTAAAAAAAAAAAACGTTCTTAACCAGCGAGCCCACTTCTGCCTAAACCTTATCATTTGGCTTAAATTACTGCAATAAAAGGGATTTGTTTATGAATCAGCAATTGAGAAACCTGGGTGAGTCATACTTTTTCTCTTTTAAATATAATTAAGGAAGAAAGAAAATATAAACAACTTATTTACTTTTCTACGACAAAAAGCTGGCTTGAATTTGGACTTTTAAAGTTTAAAAACGGATGAGAGGTAATTATTATATTTTGGACTATTTTTCTCTTTGGACTATTTCTTGTTGGATGAATCCGCTGCTCGTATATGCTACTAATTGTTTAGTCTTGGCAACCAGAATTGTTTTGCATTCTTGGATGCAGATAAGGACTGTGTTGTGCTGGCTGGATTCCAATTACAGGCCTGGAATATTAACTCTTCTTTTTGGTGGAGGGAAAAAAAGAAGAAATAGACTGCCCTTAGGTTCTGAAACAGTGATTAATTTTAGAAATTAAAGGCCTCTTTTTGAAAATGACAACTAAAAAAACAACTAAGGCCCAGGGGCGAAGAGGTTCTATTGATACACAGGAAGAGGATATACCCCCAGAAATGTTTCAAAAAATAATGGAAGGGATTAATGCTATAAAACAGGAAATTAAACAGGAAATGAAAATTGAATTGACAGATATAAAAGACTATATTAAAACACAAGTGGATGAGATTAAAGGGACAATTGGGCAAATAAAGGAGGATGCAAAAAATACTAAAGAAAAGGTACAAACCTTGGAGAATAGAACAGATATACTAAATCTGGAACTAGAAAAAAATTTGGACTATTTAGCTATGACTGAAATGAGAAATAAAGAGCATTGTTTGAGACTCCGTGCAATCCCTGAGGAAACAGGTGAAGACATTAGAGACAAAATTGTTAATGCTTTAGTAAAATTTCTGGACTTGAATGAAGATAGGATGGAATTTGAAATAGACAAAGTTTATAGAATTAACTCCAGATATGCAACAATGAAAAAAATTCCAAGAGATGTGCTTGTTCACTTCGTAAAGAAAACGACCAGAGATATGGTTTTACAGCAACACTTTAAATATACCTTTAAAATTGATGGTAAGGAAATACTGGTGATGAAGGAAATTCCTATTAGACTTTTACGTAAGAGAAAAGAATATGCTTTCCTTACAGAAAAACTTAAGCAATGCAAAATTCAATTTAGGTGGGACGTTCCAGAAGGAGTGATTTTTACATTCAGACAACAGAAATATAGATTGAATACTGTTCAAAAAGCAAGGGACTTCTTGAGAAAAGCTTCAAAAGATATGGAAGAAGATAAACTCAAAGATATGGATACAGTTCCTGGGAAACAAAGTCAACAAGGATACGCAGAGGAGGGGAAGGAAGATGATGGATCAAAAGGAGCATCAGGCAAATTTTAAAATACACGCTTAACGATGGATTACAAATACCTAACTTGGAATATAAATGGAGCCAACACGGCGCAGAAGAGAAAGAAAGTGTTTCACTATTTGAAAAAATTAAAATTGGATATAATTTGTCTACAAGAAACTCATATTCAGAAGAAAGATTCTAAATATTTGATTTGTAAAAATTTGGGTGAAGAATTTATTTCAGCTGGACCAAAAAAAAAAAATGGAGTTGTTCTCTATATTAACCCACAATTGCTTCCTAAATTGGTATTATTGGACGATAGTGGTAGATTTGTGGGGGTTGAAATTACTTTACAAGGTACAAACATTTTGATAGTGGGTATTTATGCCCCCAATGAAGATAAAACAAGGTTTTATACAGGACTTATGGAAAAATTGTCAGAGTTTTCATATGAGCATTGGTGTGTCATGGGTGACTGGAATGGGGTAATCTCACCAAAAATTGATAGGCTTTCTGAAAAAAATATCAAAGAGACACAAGGTAAATTACCGAAGATTTGTTTTGAACTCATGGAACATCTAGAATTGGTGGATACCTGGAGATATATAAATGATAATGCAAAGGAATTTACTTATTTTTCAGAAAGACATAAAACATTTTCGAGGATTGATATGATTTGGATGTCAAAAATTTTAGCGAAGGATATTTTTAAAATGGATATATTACCAAAAACTTTTTCGGACCATAATCCTGTGATATTAACTTTAAAAAAAAAAAAATCTTGGATTTAGATGGAGACTAAATGAATCTTTATTACAGAATGATAAAGTAGTACAAGAATGTAAGAAGAAATTAAAGGAGTTCTTTGAATATAATTTACATAAAGGAACAAGTGAAAATATTGTTTGGGATACAAGTAAGGCATTTATGAGGGGATACTTTATTAAATGTAATTCTGAATTAAAAAAAAAGAAACAACAGAAAATGCAATTAATTTTGGAAGAAATAAAACAAAAAGAGGAAGAATTGAAAAAGAATCCAGCTAAAGTTTCTATTGTAAATCAAATTAAAATGTTACAGAAGCAAGTATCAATGTTGACAGTTAGAGAAATTGAAAGGAAATTAAATTTTGCTAAACAAAGGACTTTTGAATTTGCAAATAAACCTGGGAAATGGTTAGCATATAAATTAAGAAAAGAACGTCAAAAAAATATTATTTTAAAGATACAAGAAGGAGATGAGACGCTGACAGACAATGTAAAAATTAAAAAGATTTTTCATCAATATTACTCAACATTGTATAAGTGTCAAGAAATTCCATCTGAAAAAATAGAAGAGTATTTATTTAAACAGAATTTGCCTAAAATTACAGATTTTCAGAGACAAGTTATTAATGGCCCTATTACGTCAAGAGAGATATCTGAAGCTATAAATAAAATTAAATTAGGAAAGGCACCAGGACCAGATGGGCTATCTGCAATGTATTATAAATGTTTGGAGGAAGAACTCCTGCTACCTTTACAGTCTACAATGAATTCTATTTTGCAAGAGGGAAAGATACCGGATAGTTGGAAAAATGCTAATATAACATTAATACCTAAAGAGGACCAAGATTTAACTAAAACAAAAAATTATCGGCCAATATCTCTACTGAACAATGACTATAAAATTTTTACAATGATTTTGGCTGAAAGATTGAAAATAATATTGCAACAATTTATTCAGGAAGATCAATCAGGGTTTTTACCTAAAAGACAATTACGTGACAACGTCAGGAATGTTTTGAATGTGTTGGAATATTTAGAACAACGAAATGATAAACAAGCAGCTCTGATTTTTTTAGATGCTGAAAAAGCATTTGATAATTTGAATTGGAAATTTATGTTCCAGGTTTTGGAGCAAATGGACTTTGGAGACAACTTTATAAAATGGATTAGATCGATTTATACATCACAGAAGGCCCAGATAATTGTTAATGGAGACTTAACGGACTCATGTGAAATACAAAAGGGTACAAGACAGGGATGTCCATTATCTCCCCTTTTATTTATTTTGGTTTTAGAAGTGTTGCTTAGAGATATAAGGCAAGATAAAAGGATTTCGGGATTAAAAATAAAAAAAGAAGAATATAAATTGAGAGCATTTGCTGATGATTTGATAATTGTACTAGAAAACCCTTTGGAAGGAATTCATATACTGATGGACAAATTAAAAGAATTTGGACCTTTAGCAGGATTTAAGATCAACAATCAAAAAACAAAGATGTTGGTGAAAAATTTAACTTTAAGGGAACAGAAAGAGTTAATGGACAAGACAGATTTTACAATAGAAAAAAAGTTGAAATATCTAGGCATCATCATGACAAATAAAAACTCAAAGTTGTTTCACAATAATTACGAAAAATTATGGACAGAGATTAAGAAAGACTTGCTAAGATGGGATAAACTACAACTGTCATTAATGGGTAGAATATCTGTGATAAAAATGAATGTATTACCGAGAATGATGTTTTTGTTTCAAACAATACCTGTAATATCCTCTGATTTACCTTTTAAACAATGGCAAAAAGATATTTCTAAATTTGTATGGCAAGGAAAAAAACCAAGAGTTAAATTTAAATTACTTCAAGACGCTAAAGAAAGAGGAGGACTGGGATTACCAAATTTGAGACTTTATTTTGCTGCCTGCTGTTTAGTCTGGATAAAGGAATGGATCTTATTGAGGAATAAAAGACTATTGGATTTGGAGGGCCACAATCTGAAGTGGGGATGGCATGGATATCTATGGTATGACAAAGTAAAAGTAAATGTAGACTTTAATAATCATTTTATAAGACGTCCTCTGTTGAAAATATGGAATAGATACAAACCAAGGTTTTATTCGAAAATACCATTATGTGTCTCAAGTCAAGAAGCTTTTTATAGAAGAGAAATGTCTGGAAAAGAGAAATGGTTAACTTATCAAGAACTATTAGAAAATGTACATGGAGAATACATAATGAAAGAGAGAGAACAATTGATAAAGGAAGGATATAGTTTTCATTGGTTTGCCTATTTACAATTGTTAGAAAGATATAAAATGGACAAGAAAATGTATGGGTTTGAAATAAATAAATCTGATTTTGAAATAGGTTTGTGTACAAATGATGAAAACATAATTGCAAAAATGTATAAACTTTTATTGAAAATGGATATGGAGGAAGAACAAGTAAAAGAGTGCATGGTAAAGTGGGCAAAAAATTTTGGTCATAACATACAAATGGATCAATGGGAAAATATGTGGAAAAAAGGCTTGAAATTTACATTATGTTATAATCTTAAAGAAAATTTTTATAAAATGATGTACCGTTGGTACATGACTCCAGAAAAGCTGTCAAAAATGTATAGTAATGTCTCTAATGTTTGTTGGAAATGTAAACAACAAGAAGGATCTTTTTATCATATGTGGTGGTCATGTAAAAAGGCGAAATTATTTTGGGCACAGATAGGTAGGAAGATGCAAAAAATTCTAAAGATAAATATTCGGTCAAAACCAGAATTTTTCTTATTGGGTTTTATGGATAAACAAATAGAAAAGAAATATGGAAGAATAATATTATATATGATTACGGCAGCAAGATTATTATATGCACAAAAGTGGAAAATGGAATCAACACCAACAATGGAAGAATGGTTATTGAAATTAATGGACTTAGTAGAAATGGATAAATTGACATGTTTACTTAGAGAAAAATCGACAGATACATTTCTTAAGGAATGGAAACCTCTCTTAGACTTTTTGTTGAAAGATCAAAATAAAATGATGATACTGGGATTTGACGATTAATTAAGACAGCCTATGGAGAAAAGGGACTCTGTATGTATACATTAAGGGACAGGTTTGATGTATATTATATACTTATAGCTGATCTGCGACAAATCGGAAGTCAACTATTTTATTTTCATTTTTTTGTTGATGTATTGTTATGTCTTTTTGACTTTGTTTTGTTTGTTTTTGGAAAAATTTGAATAAAAATTATTAAAAAAAAAATATAATTATTTATCTGCATCGACTCAGCACTGGCAAATTCTAACTAGCCATGTATCAGACTTAGGCATAACTGTTAAGCCATTGAGTGAAACAAGATGGGAGAGTCGGATCGATGCTTTGAAACCACTGAGATATCATCTTCGTAGTATATATGATGTTTTAATAGACATCTTTGATGACACAAGCCTAAAAGGTTTATCTGGAAATACTTCCCGAATTGAAGCTAAGGCCCTTGCTGATGCAATTTGTAAGTTCAAGTTTGTGGTATCCCTTGTTACATGGTACAACATCCTTTTTGAAGTCAATCTTACAAGCAAGCTACTACAAAATGAGGAAACTGATTTAAATTCAGCTACAAGCCAATTGCAAGTGACGAAGAATTACCTTGTGGGCTGCAGGTGTGATGAGGCTTTTCAACAAGTTTTGATAGATGCTACTGAGATTGCAAAGGAGCTAGAAATACTACCAAACTTTGAGACAGAACATTTAGAAAAAGGAGAAAGAAACGGCAGTTTGAGTATGAGGCCCAAGAAGAGGCACCGCAAGATCCAAAGCAGAAATTCAAAGTAGGTTTCTACTATGCTGCCTTGGGCATGGCCATACAATCTGTTGAAGAGAGATTCCAACAGCTACACAATATAATTCCCTATTTGGCTTCCTGTATGATATATGCAGTATCAACAAAAAATCTACTGAAGATGTATTTAAGGCCTGCAAGAATTTGGAGAAATCATTGATGCACAATGGAAACAAAGATATTGATGCTGAAGATCCATGCTGTGAACTTATAGCAATAGCTCGAAGACTATGCCGCCACAAGGAGTACTTCTCTTCATACTACAACAAATACTCCTGGATAATGTGCCTTATGTTTCTGTTGCTCTAAGGATCCTTCTCACACTTCCAGTGTCAGTGGCAAGTGGTGAATGCAGTTTCTCAAAGCTCAAATTTATAAAAACTTACATACGCTCAACAATGTTGCAAAAGAGACTAATTGGCTTGGCAACTATATCAATTGAACATGCCCAAGCATCAGCACTTGACCTGAAGGAATTGGTGACAAAATTTGCAAAGGAAAAGGCACACAAAGTGAGATTTTTATGTTCCTGAAATTGAAACTTTTAAGAGACTTAAATTTTAACATCACAATTCACAAGATTATTCAAAATGATTTGTGTGCTAAAACATTGTCTTTTGTATTTGAGAAAGACAATCAAAGATTGTTGTATTACTTATTCTTACAATTTAAAATAAATTTAGCAGTTTGAAGTTTTGTGCTTTTCATTTTTTCTACAAGACATCTATTTTTGAAAATTGAAGTTAGCAATTTTTTTGGAGGGTGCAAGTAGTTAGCCTTGCCTAGGGCGCAAAATAGCCTGGCACTGGCACTGGTTGAGAGGATAACATAGGGAGGGGAAGAACCATCTTTGAGCTCCTTATAAAAAAAGCAAAATATAGATGAAAATAAGAATAGGAACTTCCCACCTACAACTGGGGTGGTGGAGAGGAAGGTAATTCATATACAAAAGCCCCAGTACAGACCTGAAAAATGGAAGCTTGCCTGTAAAAGGAGAGGGATCTCTCTCTCTCTCTCTCTCTCTCTCTCTCTCTCACTCACTCACTCACTCACTCACACACACACACACACACACACACATACTGGAGCAAGGGGAACTAGGGGATGGGGAGGCAATTATTATTATGTAATTAAGGGTGCAATCCAATGCTTACTCCTGAGTAGACATTATTGAATTGAAGCCTAAGAAAACCAGGAAAGCCTTCTTACCTGCCTTCCAAGCTCCATATCCCACTCTTAAACTGCAGTTCTAACTACATTTACCTTGGAGGAAGCCCTTCTGAATTCATCAGGGCTTATTTCTGAGCAGACATTAGAACAGACATAGGCTCTTTTTCAGCCACTTCCTCCCCTCAGCATTGCTTCACTTCTGCTGCTACAGGCCAGTAAGCTCCACCTTTCCTCCCATGCCTGAAACTCAGGACAGGCGAGGCAGCTCTTTAGCAACCATCCTGGAGTTTCTCTTTCCTGGCAGCGGCACAGCTGAGAAGGACAGACTCTGTTACTGTAGAGCTGGTGGGGCTTGCCTGCACTGCTGCCTGCTCATTCCTCCTCTGCTGCTGGCCTGTGCTTATCCTGGGAGGGCCCCCCTGGGGCCCTGTGTGAGATCTTGGGCCCTTGGGCCAGTGCTCCACCTGGCCATGTGCTAGGGCTGGGCCTGATCAGAAGCCATGATTGTGCAGTATCCTCAGTCGCAAGGAGGACTGTAAGCATGGTTAGCCAGGCACATTTGCTGCCCTGGGCTCCTGTTGGGAGGAAGGGCAGGATATAAATCAAATAATAAATAAATAAATTTTGAGTGGAAAGGGCAAGGTGGAGGAGGGGATAGGGGCCCCTCAGTGATCCCATGTCCTCTATCTATACAAATTCAGAATGCTCAAATAATGAAATGTAGAGTTTTAAAGAGATGTATTGCAAACTCCTATTGGGCAGGAGTATAAATGTTGATACTTTATGTGTTGGAATATGTGGTTCAACTCGAACTTGTGGGTTGAGGCTGCATGGGGTTAAAAGGGTAGATAGAGTGGAGACCTCCTGATTGCTAGGCTAATACCTATCCTTTGATCTCCTGCTAACTCTCCCTTCCTGCTAGACTGATATGCTTAGGATGTTGACCACATCTTCTGATCTCCTTCCTTCTTCTTTCTCTTGAGAGGGAGAACAGACACATTCTCTTTGTCTCTCCCTCTCCTCCAAGCATGAGGGCAAACACTAGGCTTAGTGTTTGCATCTCCAACTTAGCTAGTTAGCTAGATGTAGAACTCTTTCCTATCAAGAATGTGCTTCCAGAATAAAGTAGTTATTTCTTATTTTAAAGCTTAAATGACTAATTCCAAGGAAGGTGTAATCTTTAGCAAAGATTCAAATACACAAAGCTCACTCAGACGCTCAAATACCTAATTTCGCTACTCTGCAACACTATGTTATGTTACTTCTTAAAACAATAAAAAAAATATAAAAATAAATTCAAAATGTTTGAAGTGGACTATTATTGCCATGAGTTACTGGTTTTACTTGTGATGAAACTTGGCGCAGTGGTGAAAATTAGTGCAGTGCTGAAGCCTGCCCTCCAGTTTCTCAAATGTTTTCTTCCTCTGTGAAAGAAGCTTCCATTTTTTGCCTCCTTCTCAAGGTACTTTAAAATTTCTTTAGAATTTTGGTGGGTGTGAGGTTTGGGGCTCACCTTGTTGTAGCAAGGTGGCCAACGGTGATGTGCATGATTTTATTTCCAATTAATATTTCTCAGCTACTCTGCAGCCTCCCTGGCTGCCTGTGCTTCCTGATCTAAAAAAGCCCCATGGGAGGTGTTACCTCATTATGTCTTCCCTGGGCTCTAACTGAAGTCTAAACCAATCACAGTAAGTTCTAGGATTCCAATGAAGTCTCTGTCATGTGCTGCAGGTGGCTCTCAAAGGATGGCTCTCATGGAGTTGTGTGCCTCATGGAGTTGTAGGCATATATTCTTTATTATGTTCAGCACACACAGCCTGAGGATGTGGACACACTGCTTACCTGCCCCTTTGACCCTTGCTCATCCTGGTTGCTGAGAACTAGCCATACAGGACTGACTGGGTGGGTCCAGGGAGTGATTAATGCTTTTCTGGAAGAGTGGGAGGTACCATCTGCCTTGAAGGAGGAGATGGTACATCCCCTCCTTCAGAAGAACTCTCTGGACCCAATTGTGTTAAGCAACCATCGCCCAGTGGCAAATATCCCTTTTTAGGGCAAGATGCTTGAGAAGGTGATGGCGGTCCAGCTTCAAGCATACTTGGAGAAAACTGATTACTTGGATCCATTCCAATCTGGCTTCAGGACTGGCCATGGCACTGAAACTGCCTTGGTTGCCCTGGTAGATGACATCTGTCAGAAGAGAGATAGGAAGAATGCAACCCTGCTCCTTGATCTCTCAGCGGCTTTTGATACAGTTGACCATAGTATCCTTCTGGAGCATCTCAAGGAGGTGGGGGTTGGGGGCATAGTACTTCAGTGGTTCCGCTCACACCTCCAGAGCCACTTCCAAAAAGTAGTTATGGGAGGCTACTGTTTAGCACATGAGAATTATTCTGTGGTGTTCTGCAGGATTCCATCTTGTCCCCCATGCTATTTAACATCTATATGAAGTCACTGGAATGTATCATCAAGAGATTTAGAGTGAGGTGCTATCCCTATGAAGATGACACCCAGTTCTACCATCTGAATCAGGAGAGGCAGTTGAGGTGTTGAACCAGTGCTTGGAGGCAGTGATGGACTGGATTTGGGCCAATAAATTGAGGCTGAATCCTGAAAAGACAGAGGTGTTAACGTGTCCAGAGTTCTCATGTCTAGGAGGTGGGAGGACAGCCTGTTCTGGATGGGATTGCTCTTTCCTTGAAGGCACTCACAGAGCTCAGACGATGTTGAATTTAAACGTCAGTATCAGCTTTTACAGAGAGATGGCTGCCAAGATAGGAAAAGTTATCGACATTCTCCAGTGTCGCACCATTAAGCTGGATTGATGGTTCTAGTTCTGAGGTCTAGTTTGCACCTGCTGATGAAGCACTTTGGGGTTTTTTAATATTACATAAGAGGCCAAGCTTTCCATATACTTCTGCAAAGACATTTAGGATAGTTTGAAGATCTTTCTCTGAATGTGTGGAGACTACATTTTGGTTGCCAGTTCATTTCTGGGCCCAGTTCAAGGTGCTCATGTCAGTGTTTGAAGACCTAAATGACTTAGGTCCCAAATATCTGAAAGACAGCCTCCTTCCTTACAGACCATCTCAGGTGTTGAGATCAGCAGAGGGGGCCCTTTTAGCACTTGCGCCACCCTCAGTAGCTCAGGGGGTGGCCCAGGAGATGGCATTCTCTGTGGCAGTCCCTAAGCTGTGGAACTCCCTCCCCACTGAGGTGCATCTGGCAACTTCATTGTACAACTTTCAGTGAATGCTGAAGATGAACCTCTTTACCTTGGCCTTCAACACCTGAGATGTATATTTTTAGGACTCACCTTATTTTCTGTTATGTTATTTAGGTAATTTTTACTTATGTGTTAAGTTGTTGTAACCTGCCCTAGGGCCTCTGGGTGAAGGGCAGGTAATAAATTCTAATAACAACAACAACAAACAACAACAACAACAATAATATGGTGCCTTCTGCAAGCTCTCCCTCCTGAGCTCCAACTCTTCCTCCTCAGCTATCACGTGTTTTACTTGTAATTTTTTTTGTAAGCATTCTTTATTTTAGAGTATACGGGCGAGCCATATTAAGATTTATAATGTTTTATGGTTATCTAAACTGGAACTACCTTTAGCCTGATGTTTATTTGTATTTATTTTTATACTTTTTGTACTTTGCAAAGGCCTTTGGCTATATGCAATAAAGTTTGTTGTTGTTGTTGTACTATTTTAGAGTATCCATTATTTTTATCTTTAAAAAGAAAAAAGAAAAATTATAAATAGAAAAGGTATCCAGCTGACTTACAGCTTGCAGCTTAATTTTATTATTATTAATATAGTGCTTATAGTGTTTATATCTGACGTGCGAAATGTTCAGTAACGTTGCATCAAAGCTGTGTTTCAGTGATTTTAACCTAGTGCAAATGACATCAAAGTGGAAATTGAAAAAGAAACATAATTTAAACCTCTAAAAAAAAGGTAAAGGTGTCCCCGCACTTGTAGTGCGAGTCGTTTCCGACTCTTAGGGTGATGTCTTGCAACGTTTACTAGGCAGACCATATATATGGGGTGGGATTGCCAGTTCCGTCCCCGGCCTTTCTTTACCCCCCAGCATATGCCAGGTACTCATTTTACCGACCACGGATGGATGGAAGGCTGAGTGGACCTCGACCCCTTTTACCAGAGATTCGACTTCCTTCTTTCGTTGGAATCGAACTCTGGCCGTGAGCAGAGTTTTGGCTGCATTACCGCCGCTTACCACTCTGTGCCACGGAGGATCTTAAAACTCTAGAACCTTGAAAAAAGGGTTCTTGCTTTTTGTCACCCTACTCACTGCAGCCAGTCCATTAAAAAACACAGTAACTGAGCTTAGCTAAGTGCCCCCCTCAGCTCGGCATCCTAGGTGACTGCTTAGTTCACCCACACCTAAGGCCAACCCTGAGTGCAACAAAAAGCCTGCATCCCACCCATGAGAATTTCACCAAACGTTTATCTTTTCTTTGATAATCTTTGAATAACATTTCTTTGCTCATTAATTGTTGGAGAATGGTGAAAAACAAAAAGAAATGCATACAGAGCAAAATGTTTTGGCACAGCACTTGTGAAAATGCACTAAATAGCAAGGGTTAATCAAACTCATGAATGCTTCTGATGACAGCAGTGGTAGCTGCAATTATATACACCTGGAGTGGGGAACCTCTGGCCCTTAGGCCAATCTTGGCCCACCAGGGGCTCCAAGTTGGCCTGTGAAGCCATTTTCCCCAAATCACACCCACCTGACCCAGATATTTTGGTCAGGAGGTGCAGGGCCATGCAAAAGAGAAGGGGAATTGATTGAAATCCTACCCCTTCCCATTGCACTGATGGAAGCCTCTCTTTCATCATCCCTGCCGCCATCATCATCAACTACAACATTGTATTTACAGAGGCTATGGACCATTGCTTCCTATGAGTACTCCAGCTATTTTTAAAAAAGAAATAATTCCTAATGTATATAAAGAGGGTGATACCAGTGTGGTGTAGTGGTTAAGGTGTTGGACTACGACCTGGGAGACCAGGGTTCAAATTCCCACATAGCCATGAAGCTCACTAGGTGATCTTGGGCCAGTCACTGCCTCTCAGCCTCATGAAAACTCTATTCATAGGGTCGCCATAAATCGGAATCGACTTGAAGGCAGTACACACACACACACTCACTCACCCAGTGCCCTTGTTCCATTCACATCTTTCTGCATATGCAATGGGACTTCCCACCTCTCATCCCCCCATATGGCCCCCAAAATCTGCTCCCGATAAGTGGGACTAACACAGTACAAATTTAGGGGGTGCATCGAGGGAGAGAGGGTGAAAGTTGCATTGCACAAGCATAAATCCTTCTGCTAATGGAATGAGAGACTTGGATAAAAGCCAGACTTCTGGGTGTATAGGTTTTCAGATTTTTCAAGCTTCTGAAGAAATGAAGGAAGCATAATGGTTGTGTACTCAACATTGACAGAGCAAGTCTAACATTGGTCAGATAAGACAAAGGGATTGGAAAGGTGAGAGAAAGAGAGCAAACTTTTTTGGCTCTGTTTGTGTCTTGAGCCTTTCTTAAAAAATATTTTTTCTGTGACTGAGTTTCCTCCTCCGTCACAGTTTGTGTATTTAGTTATGCAGTAATCAGCAGTGGCTCCTGTGAGTATTTTTTTAAAAGGCCACTTAACCTATCAGTTCTTCTTAAAATGTATTTTGAAACTATCAGCAATACTAATCAATGTTTATTTGGAAGTAATTCCAGTGGAAGTTACTCCTGATTAACAGTTTTTAGGACTACTCCCTTAATTCTAAGTGAGCTCAACTCTAAATGTCCTATATGTGTTTTTGTTATGTGCCTTCAAGTCGATTATGACTTATAGTGACCCTATGAATCAGCAATCTCCAATAGTATCTGTCATGAACCACCCTGTTCAGATCTTGTAAGTTCAGGTCTGTGGCTTCCTTTATGGAATCAATCCATTTCTTGTTTGGTCTTCCTCTTTTTCTACCCCCTTCTGTTTTTCCCAGCATTATTGTCTTTTCTAGTGAATCAGGTCTTCTCATTATGTGTCCAAAGTATGATAACCTCAGTTTCATCATTTTCGTTTCTAGTGATAGTTCTGGTTTAATTTGTTCTAGCACCCAATTATTTGTTTTTTTCGCAGGCCATGGTATGCACAAGCCTCTCCTCCAACACCACATTCCAAATGAATTGATTTTTCTCTTATCTGCTTTTTTCACTGTACAACTTTCACATCCATACATAGAGATCGGGAGTACCATTGTCTGAATGATCCTGACTTTATTGTTCAGTGATACATCTTTGCTTTTGAGGACCTTTTCTAGTTCTCTCATAGCTGCCCTCCCCAGTCCTAGCCTTCTTCTGATTTCTTGACTATTGTCTCCATTTTGGTTAAGGACTGTGCCAAGGTATTGATAATCAGGGCCGGTTCTAAAGGGCGGCCAGGTGGGGCACTGGCCCTACAGCCCCTGGAGCTTCAGGGGGCCCCTCAGCCGCCCCTCCGCTCCCCTTCTGTGATCAGCGCCCCCCACGCCCCCCACTTACCTGTCTGCTGTCTTTTACCATTGCCCTTAACAAAGATGTTGGCCGCAGTTTCCATAAGGTACTGAAGCCCCTGCCACCATCTTAGTTGATGGCAGAGATGTGCGCACATAGCACGCACAAGTGCCATCAACAAAGATGGAGGCGGAGGTGTCATCCCCTTAGGGAAACTGCGGCTGCCATCTTCATTAAGGGCAATGGTAAAAGACAGCAGACAGGTGGGGGGGTGGAGGGGCCCGCGTGCGTGCATGCGCGCACACACACACACACACCGGGGCCAGGGCAAGCTGATGCCCAAGGGCCCCGGCATTCCTGGAGCTGGCCCTGTTGATAATCCTTGACAAGTTCAATGTCCTCATTGCCAACTTTAAAGTTACATAAATCTTCTGTTGTCATTACTTGAGATTTCTTGATGTTCAGCTGTAGTCCTGCTTTTGTGCTTTCCTCTTTAACTTTCATCAGCATTCTTTTCAAATCATTACTGGTTTCTGTTAGTAGTATGGTATTGTCTGAATATCTTAAATTATTGGTATTTCTCCCACCAATTTTCACACCTCCTTCATCTTGATCATTGATTTCAGTGGATCATATGTAGAGTTGAGGGCCAATGTGGTGTAGTGGCTAAGGTGTTGGGCTACCAACCTGGGAGACCAGTGTTTGAACCCCCACACAGCCATGAAGCTCACTGGGTGACGTTGGGCCAGTCACTGCCTTTCAGCCTCAGAGGGAGGCAATGGTAACCCCCCTCTGAATACCGCTTACCATGAAAACCCTATTCATAAGGTCACCATAAGTCAGAATCGACTTGAAGGGCAGTCCATTTCCATTTATGTAGAGTCACATGGCTTTGAATTTTTGTCTAAGAATCCAGCAATGCATTGGCTGCCAGGCAGCTCCCTTGTCTGGAAGTCCCTACTCCATTGTCACAGTAAAAACAAAACAATAAAAAAGGCTTGTCACCTTAAAGACTATCAAATTTTATTACAACGTAATACTATAAAGAGATCCTCCGTGGTGCAGAGTGGTAAGCGGCGGTAACGCAGCCAAAGCTCTGCTCATGGCCAGAGTTCGATTCCAACGGAAGGAGGAAGTTGAATCTCCGGTAAAAGGGGTCGAGGTCCACTCAGCCTTCCATCCATCCGTGGTTGGTAAAATGAGTACCCGGCATATGCTGGGGGGTAAAGAAAGGCCGGGGACGGAACTGGCAATCCCACCCCATATATATGGTCTGCCTAGTAAACGTTGCAAGACGTCACCCTAAGAGTTGGAAACGACTCGCACTACAAGTGTGGGGACACCTTTACCTTTTTAATACTATAAAGGGTGGGAAACCTCCAGCCCGTGGGCCAGTCTTGGACCTCCAGGGCATCCAATTTGGCCTGTGAGGCCATTTTCCCATAAGCACACCCACCTATCACTGGGTGACATCAGCTGATGGGCAGGGGGCAGGGTTCAGTCCCACTGGGGGCTGCTTTGCGAGTGTGTTCCTTGTGGGGAATGCTTTGGTCAACTTTTGACAGGTGAGCACAACTGCCTGCCTATCAGTCATCTGCTGTCATCATGTCACACAGGCCCCACCCACCTGTCAAAGTTAGTCCATGGGCTGGGGGGAGATAAAGATCTGGCCCACTGGGCTAAAAAAGGTTCCCCACTGCTTATGCCATAGGTGTTCATGGAGTAGAGTCCGCTTCAACTGATGCATGAAGTTTTATCCTCTTTGGAAGTATATACTCACAGGGTTGGAAGGAAGGAAGGAATTGTAAGTAATGGAGTCAGAGGGGAAAACATTATGCATTATGTCATAATAAAATTGCTTAATCTTTAAGGTGCCAGTAGATTTTTTTGTTGTTGTTGTTGCAACAGACTAACATGGTTACTTCTCTGGAAACTGCAGAGACCATGGACCATATGATGCTACACAAAGAGGGAGGCTGGAAGAGATCTTGACCCTGCACTGGTGTCCTATGTGTGCTTTGGCATGAAATTATAACTCACTGTAGCATCAGGCATACATAGTACTAGCCAAAAGAACCAATGGTGGTTTCTAAAGTTGTGCAGTGTCAAGGATCATGGCCTAACTTTGCTGTTAGCCCTTGCACTAGAACATAATCCCATGCCGCTGCCCCACACTACCACTGCCCAAGACAAATTCTGCTGTAACGAAGTGCACCTAGGCCACAGTGTGCACCTAGGCCACAAGCAGTGTGAAGGCAAGGGGGAGTGGAAGCATTCATGCTGCAGTTCACATACCACTATCTATCTGTGGAGGTGAAAAATGCACAGCGTGACAATTATATTTTTATTGTATGTTCGCAGAGCTTGGAAAAGTTACTTTTTTGAACCACAACTCCCATCAGCCCTAGGCAACATGGCCACTGGATTAGGCTGATGGGAGCTATAGTTCAAAAAAGTAACTTTTCCAAGCTCTGGTTCTGAGGGCTTCACCTTTGTGTGCCAATCCCACACACAGACACACACACACACACACACACACACACACACGGACTCCCAACCCCCTTTGGACTCCCACCCACCCCAGGACTCCCAAACACACACACACATACACTCCCAGAGACTGCCAAACCCAAATACACATACACTCCAGGCACCCGCACCTGCACCCACACACCAGACACTCCCAAACACATACACGCGTGCACACACACACACACACACACACACACACACACACAGAGGTAAGTTCCAAAACTGCCCACCATCCTCCCAGGCAACTCCTAAAATGTCCCCCAAAATGTCCCTCCTGGTACTCATCGCAGCCCTGTAGCTCACTGGTCTCCTGCCTGCTCAGACTGTTGCCACCACCGCCCCATTTTGACAGCTGACTGACCTCCCGCATTGTTGCTGCTGTCCACTCATCCTCCCACTTATTCTCCTGCCTGCTCTCCCACCATCTTTTCTTCCCTCACTCACTCACCTCATTTGCCTGCCATCCTGCTGCCACCCCCTGCCCTCATGTGTGACAGCTTCCAAAAATATTATATAGTTACATTAGATAGATAGATAGATAGATAGATAGATAGATAGATAGATAGATAGATAGATAGATAGATAGATAGATAGGTAGGTAGGTAGGTAGGTAGGTAGGTAGGTAGGTAGATAGATAGATAGATAGATAGATAGATAGATAGATAGATAGATAGATAGATAGATAGATAGATAGATAGATAGATAGATAGATAGGTAGATAGGTAGGTAGGTAGGTAGATAGGTAGATAGGTAGATAGGTAGACAGATAGACAGATAGACAGATAGACAGATAGATATAGAGGAATGTAGGAGATGGGATGGAAGAAGGAAAATCAAGGGAAGAGATGCACAACTTATTATTATATATTTGTTTGCTTATTTTTATTTTGTATCCCACCTTTTATCATCTAGGTCTCCAAGTGGCTTTCAATGATAAAAATATATAATATACAAAATTTGTCATAGTTGGCTATCATCAATAAAGTGGTGATAAAAGAATCCAAAAATCTAGTAGGATTTATCAGAAAAGGCAACAGGAAGTAACCCATAAAAGAGGCCTGACCATAATAGAAATAGTAAGCAAACTGTGGAGTTGAACTAAGTATGGAGTTGAACTATGAAATCCTAGACAGTGGAAGAAGCAAAGGAAAAGGGGATGAGAAACAGTATCTAGTACAAAATGGAGATGGATGCAAGAAGAATAAATGCCTTTCTCATCTGGTGACCATTTTCCACAATATACGTTTTGCAGTCATCCTAGATAAAAATCTGACTCAAACAGAAGATAAATAAACCTAATTTTTTACTCCACAAATCTGTCTCTAAACCCATCATGTTCCTTTCCATGCTGAAAGAAAAGTGATGTTCCTGACTGAACTGCACACATTGAGATGCTGATTTATGATTCATTTTAAGACACACACACAGTCCTAATTGTTCTTAGCAGCTCTTCAGTGCTGTTATGGGCTGAAGTAAATTCCAAAACTGATTTGTTACATACTTGTGCCGCTACCAATGCAAGGAAGGACGCTTTTAGAAACCAATCTTGGAAGTCACTTATATGTAATTCTCCTGAACACTTTTCCATGTCTTCATAAAAAATCAAAGGAAAACATGAATGGTAACTACACATAGTCAAAGCTGATTAATCATTTATCCATGGTTAGTTGTTGTGGGCTTGCTCCTGCAAGTACTTCAGCCTTGTCATCATGGGAATCACGTGTCCTGAGTACCATCCAAGCAGCCAGACATTCAATGAATTTTCTTATAGTCTTCTCAAACTGAACTCTCTGAATTGGTTATTTCTGGTGAAGGAGGAAAAACTGATGGTTCTGGTTCTTAAGGGGAAGAGCTGTAGCTCAGTAGTAGACCACAGTGTTGCATGCAAAAGGTTCCAGTTTGGGTCCCTAGCATCTCTAGGTAAGGCTGGCAAGACTCTTGCCAGAAATCCTGTAGAGCCACTGCCAGTTAGTGTTACAGGTCTGGCACCAGCTGGTGACCAGGTTGGGCCCTGCCCAAGGGCCCCTACAGCCCAGAGAAGCCTCTGAGGGGCCCTCCTTAGGGTGGGAGGGTGAAGCTCCCACTTGGCAATCTATGGCAGCATCTGGTTGTGGGATTCAGTAACCCGACACTGCTGTGGATCGCAAAGCAGAAACTTGTGGGCACCCCCAGCCACCTCTCCCCAATACAGGTGGTGTGGGGCTTAAATAAGTCTGCCCATTCTACCTGTCTGTTGCATTGGTGCATCAGCGTGCATGCCTGCCATCACCCAAGATGGTGACGGGATGTCCCTAAGAGATTGATGCCCCCACTGCCATCTTGGGTGATGGCAGGTGTGCACGTGGTGTGCATGGGGCATGCGTGCTGAGGCAACAGGTAAGTGGGGTGGGCAGGCTTATTTAAGCCTCATGCTGCCTGTATCAGGTGGAGGTGTTCGATCATATAGCACTGCGGGCCTGGGGCAGGCTGGTGCCCA
Organism: Rhineura floridana; assembly: GCF_030035675.1. Taxonomy (NCBI): domain Eukaryota; kingdom Metazoa; phylum Chordata; class Lepidosauria; order Squamata; family Rhineuridae; genus Rhineura; species Rhineura floridana. The sequence continues at coordinate 112,495,507 of NC_084481.1, read as the reverse complement.
AGGGCCCAGTCATGCCTGGTGCCAGCCCTGAGTGTTGACAATACTAAGCTAGATAGACCAATGATCTGACTTAGTATAAGGAGCTTTCCAGAGCTTGGAAGTAATTAGTTACAAGTAACAAATTACTTGTTGTTCATTACTTTTTAAAGGAATGAGTGGGTAATTCCTTTTCATTTTGATTTTAATAGAACTAGGAGTAATTTTATTACTTTTGTGGAGTAATTGTAATGTTTCCAGCATTACTTTTGTGCATTACTTGGGAGGGAAGCAGGGGAAGTCTTCTGCTCCTCTGATTTGTGGTTGAATATCATGTGCCTCAAACTCGGCTTCTGTGTAGCATCGCTCTTTCCTCATGCTCTGTGGGTGGGTAGGAGGCAATGAGGGGGGAGGTGGAGAGTGAGACGGGGGTGTAGTGGAGAAAACAATGGATGGTGGTGGAGAAGAATGGAGTGGAGAGAGAAAAGCCGGAGGGCAAGAACATGGATAAAGGAGAAGGAGGCAGCAAAAGAATGGAGATAAAGAACTGTGGAGGTGAAAGATGACAATGTGTGTGTGTGTGTGTGTGTGTGTGTGTGTGTGTGTGTGTGTGTGTGTATACTGTGTTTGCACTTGGCACACAAAGTGGCCTCCTCCACCCTCTCTGGCGACTGTGCTGCATTTCCAGTATTTTAACTTCTTTGCATCTCAGGGGAAAATGTTTGCTTGGGTGAGTGTCCCTTAGTTGGTGGCAGGGCAGGGTCTGAGAGGTGGTGAAGTGAAAGAGATTATGCTTGCTGGCTGGGGGGGGGGGTTGAACTTGGTTTGACATGCAAAGATCTGAGTAGTGGCCTCTGCCTCCCTCCCCACCTCCCTTACTAACGGAGAGACCTCCATTGTAATCTTATGGATAAAAAGAATTATTCTACTACCTCTGTATGTGAGTGTTTATTTTTAATGTTATTTTATTTATTTATTTTTATTTGTTTCATTTTTAGACCGCCCATAGCTAGTAGCTCTCTGGGCGGTGTACAAAACAGATTAAAAATACAATATTATAATAAAATCAATCACATATATCAACAACAATATTAAAATAAAACGTAGACATAAACATTAACATTAAAAACATTAAAAAGCCTGGGAGTACAGCCAGGTCTTAACCTGGCGCCTAAAAGAAAGCACCGTAGGCGCCAGGCGTATCTCTTCAGGTAAGCTGTTCCACAATTCGGGGGCCACTACAGAAAAGGCCCTAGATCTGGTAACAATCCTCCGGACATCCTGGTGAGATGGTACCCGGAGGAGGGCCTTAGATACTGAACGAAGTGAACGGGTAGGTTCATAGCGGGAGAGGCGTTCCACAAGGTACTGTGGTCCCACACCGTGTAAGGCTTTATAGGTCAAAACCAGCACCTTGAATCTGGCTCAGAAACAAATAGGTAGCCAGTGCAAACGGGCCAGGACAGGTGTTATATGCGCAGACCGATTGGTCCTCATCAATAGCCTGGCTATGTTGTTTTAGGCTACTTAGATGTGCAGCAGCCAAGGCCAGCACCTTTTAGGTGTTTTTTTTAAAAAGTAACTGAAATGTCATTGTAGTGATTACTTTTTCTCAAAAGTACTTTCTCAGTTACTTTCGGAGCAATTGTAATTGTAAAGGTAATTACTACTTTTCTGGGCCATGTAATTGTAATTTATTACTTTTTAAAAGTAATCTTCCAAGCTTTGGAGCTTTCTATTCCTAAATGGCAGTGGAATCATTAAACAAGTATTGATTGATAGATTGATAGTTTATTACGGTCAGGGACCAGCAAATATCACCATACAAATATAAACATGATAGAAAGAATTAACAATGCAATACTTGTGAGCCAATAAGCATATACATGCAATTTAAACACATGCTGCAAAAAGCAGTGGTCCTTGGCTTATTAACACTTTGCGGAGATTAATCACTGCAGCAAAGAAACTCGCTACCTTAGATGTTATTCGAGGGTCTTATCTGCAAAGAAATATTGCACATAAAAAGCAGCGTCCCTGCCCGGAAGCTTCTGGAAAGTAGGGATAATAAACTGCCTATGGAGGTCGTTATAAAAGGCACATTCTAGTAAAACATGACTTACAGTCTCAATACCACCAGTATCACATGGGCAATAACGTTCAGCAAGAGGGATTTTTCAAAACCTGCCCTTTAAAAGAGCAGATGGCAGAACGTTATATTTAGCCAATGTAAATACTTTTCTGAGCCTAGGAATGTGGAGAAAAGCTAGATAATGCGCCGGGGTAAAAACCTTAAGGTAAGGATTAAAATCAAGGTTAAAACCAGTAAAGGACAGAAGGTTTTGGAAATCCACATCAAAGATTCTCTGCGTAATAGCTGCCTGTGCCTTGGAGAGGCCTAGCGCTAAAATATTGGGGGGAGAGAAGCCTAAAATAGCGAGTTTAATGGATAAGGATTTCTTCCATTTAGATTGATAATTATCCAATAACACAAGGGGAGCCAGACCAACTGGGACAAAGATCAATTTTAGCCAGTACCGAAATTTGAGCACCCAGATACAGGTCTCAATAGTAGGCAGGCCGACTTCAAGGCGAAGTTTTGTGTTCGAAACACAGGAGGGGGTACCTAGAATGTTTCTTAGGAACTTAGATTGAATTGTTTCAAAAGGAGTGTGGCTACCATAGACACTTATCTGGGCACCATATAACAATTGCGAAATAACTTTGGCGGAAAATACCTGCAGCGCAGATGGCACATATTGGCCACCCTTCATACGGAAGAAGGATAGGAGAGCCTTTGTGCTCCTCATAGCAATCGCTCTAGCATTCGTCGCCTGCAGGTGCCAAAGTCCGGAAGAATGAAGGGTTATTCCCAGATACCTATATGATGGAACTTGTTCAATAGGAGTGCCATTTACTTGCCACCGGTGTTTTACCCTCTTTCTGGTGAATACTACGACCTTGGATTTGTTGTGATTGATCACCAACAAATCATTAGTACAATGGCTAGAAAGGGCTCTTAATAAACAGCGAAGACCAGTACTTGAGAGTGACAAAAGTACTGCGTCATCTGCATATAGTAAAACAGAAAGAGGTCTGTTTGATAGAGTAGGGTGATGCGTAGGGCTTTGCATCAAGCTTTTAATTAGGGAGTTGAAATATACAGGTTGAAAAGAGTGGGAGCCAAGATGCAGCCCTGCTTAACTCCCTTGAGGGTGGGAATGGGTCTAGAAAGATTACCAGCACAGTTGCATCTGATCCGGACCTGGGTATTCTGGTATAAGCCATGAATCAGAGCTAATAGGCGCCTATCCATAGTGGTGGATTCGAGTTTGGACCAAAGTTTGTCTCTCGGGATAGAATCAAATGCAGCCTTAAAATCGATAAAGGCAGCATAGAGAGCACCCCCTGGCTTGGCAGTATATTTTTCTACAAGTTGTTGTAACACAAAAACATGGTCCAGGGGAGAGTAAGGCACCGGTGTTATTTGGATCAAAAATTTCCATGTCAATAGAGGCTGGGTCTTGCCATCCATACTGGAATGTCGTCAATGGTCTTCTAAAGGTTAATGCCTCATCCAGGGCCGGAATATCCATTAGGCTTAGTAGGCTGAAGCCTAGGGGCCTGGAGCTCTTGGGGGCCTGTGGGGCACCTGCCCGAGGGCCCCTGGAGCTACAGGGGGCCCTCAGCTCTCCTTCTGTGATCCGCGGAAGCATCCACAGACTGCCATCCCCCCGCTATCCCCCTGTTTTACCTACCTTTCCATTGTTTTTTGTGGCACGCAGATTTGCCATCAATAAAGATGGCGGCTGAGGTTTCCTTAAGGGGCTGAAGCCTCTGCCACCATCTTGGCTGATGGCACGCATGCGTGCTGCATGCGCATTGCTGCCATCAACAAAGATGGCGGCAGAGGCTTCAGCTCCTTAGGGAAACCTCTGCCGCCATCTTGATTGATGGCAAACCTGTGCGCACCACAAAAAACAACGGAAAGGTAGGTGAAGCATAGGGATAGGAGCCCCCAAACATCAATCAGCCTAGGGGCCCTCCTCAGCTTAATCCAGCCCTGACCTCATCAACCTATTCTGAAGAAAGGTTGGCATCATGGTACACCCACAAGGAGTTCACGTCAATGTGTCCCAAATAACAAAAAGAGCTCCTTTGATGCCATGAGACAAAACAGTTTCAGAATAAGAGAGAATGAATATAATCAGGAACCATTGTTCTGAGGAGTCATGTGACTGAAAGTAGATCAGGCAGCCAAAACCAGATTAGGCTCTCGGAAACAAATTATATTTATATGTGACATCTTATGCCTGTAGTTCAAATAATTGCTAATATATAATATAAGCTAAAGGCTGCATTACAAGATTTTTTATTTGTTCATTGCTATTGTACACCAAGATAACACCATCACTTCCTGAAAGCACACATACTAAGCTTCTTTGTTGCAATTCATAGTAAAGAATGTTAATGCTGTAAGTCCAAGAGAAACCGTGAGAAAAAAAAACATGCAAACATCAATAAAGGTCTGAACAAAAGAAATGCCAAATGATCATAGGAAGCTAAACAGTAATCATGTCACAAGAACCTCCCAATGCAAACAGGAGAGGGGGAGGGGGAGAAAACTGCTAAAATGTATAGTAGTTTTTACACAAGCACTCCATCTAGTAATATGAGCATACCACAACGAGATTGGTGTAGAATCAAAATTTTCTCACTGTATTCACAACAGAAGTCCTGGCCTGTTACTGTCATATGATGTCTTACTCTAGGACACCTTTCCCATAACAAAGTAATATATGGTCAAACTTCTCACCCAGTTTGTTTTATGACAACAATGTACACAGCAGGGTCTATGGTGGGGTAGCAGACAACAGCTTTGGAGAGAGTTCATCTTTGCTATAAAGATCACTAACATAGGTGGCATACAGCAACACGATTGTCTGATACTGTAGTTCATGCTCTTGTAACTTCCAGACTGGATTATTGCAACACAGTCTATGTTGGACTGCCCTTGAAGACAACTCAGAAACTTCAACTGGTCCAAAATGCAGCAGCCGGATTACTGGCTGGGGTTCTATTTAGAATTTACACAGCTCCTTCTAAAACAGCTGCACTGGTTGCCAGTTTTTTTCAGGCCCAGTTGAGTATGCTCACATTAGTGTTTAAAGCCCTAAACCAATTAGCCTTAAATATCTGAAATACTGCCTCCTTCCCTACAGACACTCTTAAGTGTTAAGAATAGCAAAGAGGGTCTCTTGGTAGTTCCACCACCCTCAGAAGTTTGGGGATGGGTGGCAGCCCAGGAGAGAGCATTCTCTGTGGCAGCCCCTAAGCTGTGGAAAGGTACATTTGGAAGTTTCATTTTATATATACACACACCCCTACCCTATTCTTCTGACTGTACATTGGTTTAACTGAGTTTAATATTGTATTTTTATATTGTTGTAACCTGCCCTCGGACCTTATGGTGAAGGCTGGCTAAGAAATCAAGTACAAATAGTAGTACCAACAATAACAATAATACGCTGCATTTCTATTAATTATATTGGCACTATTTGATATGGTGAAAGCCATGTTCTTTATTTTTTTATGTCATTCATCCAGGATCCAGAGAAAACAGAGAACACTGGATGACTGGAGAGAAAGGTGGATGGGTCTCCTGCTTCCCTACCTTTCACAGTTGTGCAAAAAAGAGATTCTCACCAAGGGCAGCATTCTTCACTATGACCTGAAAATTAACACTTTCCATAATTCCTACTTTGACTCAACTTTTAAAGGTACAGGACCCTTGTTCGTCTTTGTTTCTGGTCCTCCAAAGAGGATTTACTATCAAGGCTGGCATCAGAGGTCAGTATTGTCAGGTACCTGCCAATGCCTACATTTGTGCCAGCCCCTGGAGCTGCTCACCTGCATGGCAGCAATAACAAGAGTGAAGATATGGAGAAGCAGCCTCCAAAGAAGAAGGGGGAAAGCAAGGGGAAACGGTGAGGAGGAGGAGGGCCACCCAAGATGGGGGCTCTTGGAGGCATCTTTCCCCAAGCCCCCTTCCCAAATATTGAGCCCGCACTGCATACTTTGCCAGGCAACTGGGGCTATCCCTCGGTTTCTGGAGGGCTTTGGGCACAGGTTATCGGCCCCTTGCAGCCTTGCTTTCCTCCTTAAACCACACCCCTCTTCCCTCTTGACTCTATCCCTTTAAAGTAAAACAAATCTTGACCAATATGGCAGCCCTCCATTGTAAAAAAAACAATACAACATGTGGAACTTTTGAAATGAGTGCCATTTCTTCATCATTGATAGATGCACCACTGCTGCACATCTAAAATTAAGCCTTGGGTCTCTCTACAGTAATCTCATTTCACTCTTTCTTTTTGGGAGAAGAAAAGTAACAATTTTGTGTAGGTAAAGTAAATCATATTTGATATTATAACAAAATCCATAAGCTGAATCTGGTGGGGCTGGGCTGGACCCAGTGAGGACTCCTCTGAGCTCCTGGGTCTTCTCAGCCTGTGCTCCACTTGGCCCACTGCTGGAGCTGTGCCTACAAACAATATAAACACAAAACTTCCAGCAACACAAAAATTTGTTGTAAGGGACTTACTAAAGAACAAACAGCCTATTCCAAAATCCACTTAAACCAGAATATTTGATTTTTAAAGATGGATTAATGTAGTTGTTTTCAAATATTTATTCTCATTATTAAAGAAACAATATTATATTAAAGAGAATGGACCCCATTCCCTGGCTCAGTTCAAGATACTAAAAAGCCTTGCATGCCTCAACCCTATGTATCTTACAACTCCCATCTCCTCCATTTCTCTAACCTGTGCAGTCCAGGGATAAGAATCTGCTTCATGTCAATTCTTTCTCTGAAATAAACTATGGGGAGACATGAGACAGAATGTCTGGAGTTGTATCTCCCACCTCTGCCATTCTGTACCTCAGAAAGCAGACCTGGTGGCTTACTTCCTGGTTTTCAGGAGACAGCTTACAATTTACCATTATAATTTAAGAAAGCTTATCCCAGGTTATAATCATAGTGGCCTTTAATAGGTTGGCTCTGTTATACAGATTGTTGTATTTGATAGTACATCATGGCAAAAATAGTCAACTGAGAAAGTTTATAAAATCAGTTTAAATCTAAGTACTGTTCAGTGAACAAGTTGCAGATATTTTGTTTCTAATTTTGCTGTGTAAGCCAAGAATTGCTTGTGGATGTGTGTAAAGAAGCACTAGGTGTACAAGTGGTTTGAGTTAACAGCCTTTTCAATCTAGCTTGCTTGTTAGTATTGGCAAGAGAGTAGTAATCAAACTCTAGTAGTGCCTGCAGCTCTCAAAAGATACCTACTGTGTAAATCGCAGACACTAGGTGCTCATGATGTAAAGATTCCATTCAATAGGGGCTAAACACCTGCCCCTAAAAGAGTATGAATATTTGCTATAGAGAGATATAGCTTCTAACTTTCCCTATTAGCTATGCAAGGAAACAACCAGATTTTTAAAAACTATTGACATAAATGGGCATGAGTAGACAGACAGATTTTTTTTAAAAAAAATGCATTTTAGTGTATCATAAAACAATTCTTAATTTTAATACTCTGTTCACTTTATGCTTGAGAACAGATATAATCAAAGACCTAGTTGACTAAAGTCAGTACCTTTTCTCCCTGATTTTCTGAGAACTCTTAAGACACAGTGGAAACAAATGGGATGTATAACAAGTCATCCTGTTTTGGATCTCAGTAAGAAAATATGTTGATGATATTTAAAAAATTTCCTTTTGACTCCACTGTAAACCATATTCTTGGAGATCCCCCTAGTGGCTAAAGTGAAATTATAATACATTGCTTCAGAGTGGGCTTTGCATCAAAATCCCTGAGTTCATTTATGATATGTGTAGAGAATTTTTACAAAATTTTCTCATGACAATCTTCATACACCTCCATCATCTAGATATTCTTCCAAAACATCTTGGAACTAATTATTAACTCTGGTTATTGCAAATTATCAAATTTCACACAGTTTTACACTGAAAGAGATTAAAAAGTATATTACACTGTTAGCTGTCACAGAGGAGCAAGGAGGCAGCCAGAGGTGGACTATGTCTGCAGACATACTAATTGCTTCAAGAGCAGCCAGACTGTTTTCTCTGACTGTGTTTTGAAAGAACTCTGCCCATGTCTGGACACATCTCTCTTCCCTGCTGCTGATTAGGACTGCCCACAGCAAAGCGTTGGTCCAATCACTGTGTCTGCGTGAGCCTACAGCAAAGCATTTCATTGGACACACCTGGAGTGGCAACAGGGTTGATAGCCAATCAGTTCTGAACTCCGTGTGATGCTGACTTCAAGGTAAAATGCATTGGAACTGCAACTTCTGAGGTTTTGGAGTAAAAAAGGGGTGGAGTTTTACCAGCATTGTGCATCCCCGAGTTCAGAAAACAGAGGTGGAGATACACTGAAGCCAGCACAACTGCAAGTGTATCTCTACCCTATATTGCAGCAATGTCTAAAGCAGGTGTAAGCAACCTGTTACCCTCTTGATGTTCTTGGCCTTGACTTTCAGCCCCAGCCATCATGGCCAATGGTGAGGGATGACTGGAACTGTAGACCATCTGGAGGGCCATACCAGTTCCCCACCCCTGGTCTAGACACTTCTAGAAGAGGAAACTTGATTACATGGTGTGAGAAGGAGGAGCAAGGAGCATCATTAGAAGGTGATGAGGGACCTGTATTGGACATGGAGGTTGGAGGGACACACAGATGAAATCATAGGCTGAGGCTGCAGGGTTGGGAGACAGAGCTACTGCAACTTCACAACCCTCCATTGTCTAGCTTGTTGTAAGAGAGGCAGAATGTGCTTATGTCCTTGCTAATTCAAGCACAAGATGGGTGGTTTCACTTTAACGTGACATTATTTATGGTGGGTCTTGAAGAAGCCCATCTCTCTGGGAAAGTGTTCAGCAGATTTTATAAAACAGAGGAAGCCACAGAGGAAATGTGACATCTTGTGAAAAACAAAGGGAAATTTCCTTTGCTTGCTTCGCATGAAGTTGCAGCTGCTTAGGTAGGGAGATTGTTGGCCTCAAGTCAAGTTATAAACAGATTGCTAAACAAATATTTTCTGAATTAGATGACAGATGAATACCAACCACATACTTATAAAACTGGTCCCCTACTTTAAAGTGTGGTTTGATTACATTTTGTTACTTTAGTTGGACATTGGACTTAGAAATGGACAATAAAGGACAAAACCCCAACTGTTAGGGAGCCTTTAAGGTTCCAAAAGAGTATTACAGACAATGCAAATCCCAGGATTTGGGTGCCACTTGTGCAATGCACTCTCACTGTGCCCTGTTAACCAGGAGGAGTGAGTGTGTACACACCAAGAATTCTCTCACACTGCATCTGAAATCATTGGGCATTCTATTCAAAGTAAGGATGGTGGACTGATTTTCTGCATTTTTGGATTTGGAAAAGCCCAAGCTTGCCACCCTTGGGAGCAAGTTCTGATTTCAGAACTCCAATTAGATAATTGAAGGCAGCCCAACTATAGATTCTGGATTCCACCACCACCACACACAAAAATGGACAGGCATGGCTGCCTTTGCTTTTTATCAGCTATTCAGATCTCTCTCTTTTTTTGCTAGAACAAATCTGATCATAGTGTATATAAAAAAATTACCATTTGCATCTGCTAACTAAAGTGTTTGCAGAGAACATTATTCTTTCAGATTATGCCCCCTGAGTTGGTGTTATTTAAAATGCTAGGACTTTGTCTAAAAAATGAGACAAAGTACCAAGCAATCAGTGATAACATGCTTCTCAGTACCCAGATGATAGAAAATGTTTAATGATTACATAGAAAGGAATGATGGCAAAAATATCTCATTTTATACATTGGTAGGCAGCCAAAACAATTGTTAGAGAGAAATGAATGATGATGGATTGTAAGGTTAACAAAAATGCTCTGGAACCATAAAACAATTAGAGCCACAAATGAAGCAATTCAAGGGTGTGTATAAATTTAGGGAAGTGTAGAAACAGAATTCTCCCTAAAGCCAGGGGAGAACTGAATGTAATAACTGGCAGAAAATAAAACAAACTGACACTCCATAAGGGCCCAATTTCTCATAATGACAGTCTTTTTTGTTGTTTTTATTTATGTTTTGTTACTTTTGTTAGTAATATTTTATTAAAATTTGAACAGTTGCTGAAAGATAGATATTTACATCATGATCATTTTACAAGTAAATTGATACAGGAAATGAGATAGCATGTTTCTGGAACAGGTGACCCTTCCTCCACCCAATGCAATTTATAAAGTTGAGAAAGGGAATACATTGTAAGCCATGGAAACCTCTCCCAGCTAGGAGATTTGGTATGGAGGGAGAACTGAAGGAGAGTGTTTTGAATCTTGGTGACTAGGATAATGTTGCTGTAAATCTGGTATGCCTACTTACTTCTTTGTGTCCCCACCCTCCAAAATACTATTTGTTCATTATTATTATTCACTAATAGGGTTTAAGAATGTACCTAAAGCCCCCAGATATTTCTATCAAACTTTTAAAAGCAGGGAAATTGGGCAACTATAGTGAATGCACCAGGGGAGCAGGAGACCTGACCTCCTCTCTGACATATTGGACTGCCCTACAAATTTGTCAAAATACAAACACAATTTGGGTTGGTCTTTCACAGTCCAATCCACTTGCTGTGTAGCTTGGAAGAATTTGGTAACATGTGCCTCTGAGCATATGGGGAGTGGTGGCAACACAGGCAATCAGCCCAAATAATAGAAAGAAGACATGTGCTGTGCTGATCTTGTTTTAGCAGGGAGGAAGCAACATTATGAAGACTGTTGATATAGTTCTCTCCACTTGCGATTCCCACAAACTTGGTGTTCTCAGACATTCTAAAAGCTGCAAAGCAGCAAACAATGCTTTCATATATGAAACATTTCCAAGATTTCTGTAAAAAACATATACCTCACAACAAATTACCTTCACTACAAGCAATTCTTACAGATGTGAGAAATACCTTGGATGAAACTTAGAGTAGATATCACCTTCTAAAAAATAGAGAGGGGACGGGCAGTTGTCCTGGGCCCAAAGGCTTAGTAATAGCATCTCTCTCTCTCTCTCTCTCTCTCTCTCTCTCTCTCTCTCTCTCACACACACACACACACACACACACACACAAATACACACACACACAGGGCTGCAATCCTGCTTGCTTTGCTCACTAACCCTCTGCTTGTCAACTCCCCTGCCAACTCACCTCGCAAAGCCCACCCCCTGCCACCCATGCAGGCACCCCCACTCCCCACACCAACCCACTTTCCTTGCCTGTTCCTCTGCTGCCAGACCCCCACCAACCCCTCAATCCCCTCACCACCACCCCAGGCACCCATAACCCCCCCCAAATCTGTTTGCCTCACAGCCAACTTATCCGTTAGGCACAGTAGGCACAGTGCCTAGGGCCCACGATACTTTTAGGGGCCCATGAAAATGTTTTAATTTCTTTTAAAATCAGAAGGAAAAAAATGAACTTTTAGGGTAGAAGAAAATCTTTTAATTTTTTTCTCACATCAGAAAAAAATGAAATTTTTAGGGTCCACGAAAATCTATTAAATTTTGCCTAAAACAGAAAATAAATAAATGTTGAAGTATTTAAAGTTATATCAAAAATAATTTTTAATGTTGATATTATTATGGAGGAAGGAGCCCACGAAGGCAAAAGTGCCTAGAGCCCACAAAAGTCATAATGCAGCCCTGGCCTCACCTGTTACACCATTGCTGCCCAAGACAAACTCATCGGGTGCCACTGCTGGCCTCCCATCCTCCTGCACACCTGTCCAGGCTGCAGCCTCCATCTCCACTGTATAGCTTGCTCACTCACCAACCCCTCTGCCAGTCCCACACTTCCCTCACCACTGCCACACTCCCTTCCCCAACCTGTTTGATTTGCCTGTTCCGCTACTGCCCCAAACAAATTCTGTGGATGCCACCACTATTCTCCTGCCCTCCCATGCACCTGCCCTGGCTTCAGTCGCTGCCTCTACTGCATAGCCCACTTATTCAACCACTTGCCAACCCCTCTGCCCCCTCTCCCCTCACCACCATCACACACCTCTTACTGTGCATCCAGTATTGTAGACCCAAGCCTATGAAACTTCCTCCTGACTGAGATTAGACAGACACCCTCAACTCAAGACACATGGCAAAGACTTTCTTATTTCAGCAGGCATTTTAATGTAGTGTTTGGTTTTATGATTCTTATTCTTTGTATAGTTTATTTTTATTTTTTGCAATGCTATACTGCTTAGAAATGTTAATGACTGTAATATGTAAATAAATAAATGAATACAAATGGCAACTGTGTGTCAGATTTCCCCTCCCTCCCCATAATGGCTAGTACAACTTATCTAATTACACCATTTCCCTTCCTCTGCTTCACAGCATTTGCTGCTACTTGCAGGGGCAGAGAACAGGAGTTAAATTGAACTACATTGCAGGGTGAAGGGATAAATTGATTGTTTGGATATCAGAGAAGGTATTCACAGAAACCATTATAAACATTAGTTGTTTACATATGGACCAATTGACATAAACAGGAAGGAATGTAAGGATATTGACTCAGAAGCAAAACTGTTTTATTTTCCACATCAGAGAGAACCTTCCTTTGACACAGATTCATCTCATGTGTAACATGTAATAGCAAGTTCTAGAGGGTTAAAGCAGAGAAACATTGAGAGAAAGAGAGAGAGAATGATATGTGCTGCTAATTTATGTTAATTCTGCAGTATTAATGGAAGCCTGCAGGAAAACTGTTTTGCCTCTTGCTTTATGTAACAATCCACTATGACTGCAATTCTCACCTCACTCTTCTTTATTTAGGGTAGTCCCAAGATGACATTATCAGAATTGTTGTCTCACTCTGCTCAACAAAAGTGTGTGAGTGGACTTTGAATATATATATATAAAAAATCACCAAGTTCTGTAATAATAAACTACATGGTTGAGAATTTGCTGCCTTTTTAGTGTAATTCCAAAATTTGGCACTGGAGGTAGATCAACATAGCCTGCTGTCTGGAGCAATTGCCTGAGGGTCAAACTACATGTTACACTTTAATGTGTTGTGAGCTACTTCATGTCTTGTTTTTCTTCAATTAATTACAGCCACAATGGGTGGGGACTGTTACAAGGTTTGCAATGCACGAGGAGATGAAATTCATCCCTTGTCCCCAGCTGTGATAGCCCCCCCCCGAAAATCAGGCTTGGTAAAAATGGAATGTTTTTACTAAGCCTTGTAGCCACACAGTGGTACACTTTGGGAGGGGGTCATGGCTGAGGAGGTAAGGGATAAACCTCCTGTCATGATGTGCTGTGATCCCAATAATAGTCACCCTGTCCCCATGGCTCTTGTTAGAAATAGAAGATATATTAGCTGCATGCTATGCATTAATGTGTAGTTTGACCCTGAGGGGGAGGGGATGAGAGATAAATTTATTTACAGTCCACTGACCAAAAATAAAAAGTTACAGCATATGAAATACACAACATTGTTAAAAGAGGGGGTAGGGGAACAGAAAACAATAATATATTTTCTAAGTATGGGAAATTGCAATATTTAGAAATATGACAGCTGAAATTTATATTACACTGATGATCTTCATCTAATGAGAGTGGTTTGTTCTCTACTAAAGCCAATGGCACAACGTTAATTCCCCTGCTAAGGCTTATGTGTATGTCTAAACAACACAAAAATATTATACAAGAGAGGATGGGTACAGATGACTATTTTTGCCTTCTGCACGAGATGTTAAGGAAAAAGTTTCCTCATCATTTGTCAAGATGATACATCTGAATAAGTTATCCTGTGGTAAGAGAGCTCACCTCAGAATGTCTGCCTGGGCTCAGAGTTGCTTCAGTAAGTGTGGCAGAGTTACTGCTTCTGAAAGAAAAAGTAAACAAAATACTACATTTTACCCATCCACTAGTGCTGATCACTGCCTATTATCCCTCTACGGAAAGCTAACAGTCCAACTATTTTCATAATTTCACAGTTCAAGGCATTATAAAGAGGAGTGAGAAGGGAGAAGAATAATATTTGCTGGATTCAGGACAAAAGTTATTTCAGATTTTGTTATCTTCTCCATGAATTTGCTTGGAAGTTGCACGCAATGTTTTTGTGCTTTTTGAAATCAACCAGGTTTTAATGGTCATGTGCTCCATAACTTCTTCAGGCACCACAACAGAAATATTTGCCTACTATTTGGATATACATTTATTTGACTGGGCTCCTCCTCCCCATGCCCTGAAAACTGTTACTAGTTTTCATTTCCATCAGGTGCTTGTGTTGGTGGCTGTCATTTATTTATTAACAGTAGGGTCAATTGGAAGACGGCTTTGGTGAAAGCAGAAGCAACTGCCTGCATGTTAGAAAGGAAAAAGCAATAATGCCTTAATTACCTTTTGCAGCTTCAGTCTTACAAGTGTTGAGTCATCATGTCCTCTTCAAAGGATTGTCAGGAGGTAAGATAGTTAAACATTATATATATATACAGGTTACTGTAGATGTGAAAGCATTTCTGCAGGTACTGTAGGTGTTTAGATCTTTGGTCACCTTATGCATATATTTCAGTGAATGTCCAAAGAGTGAAGATTGTTTTTAACCATCACAGTGCTAACAACCTAGCACACATCTGGTGAATGTCCAGAACTGCAGAGTTAGACCAGTAAATGTAACCTGTCACTTAATGGTCGTCATTTTCAATGCCCATTAATGTCATGTGCTCATCCATTAATGTTCCTTTAATGCCATTTTGGACATTCAATAGACACATGTGGAAATGGGATTGACAACATTCCCTCATGATTGTTGACCATCATTACTACTTTGGACTTTCACAGTAGCATACTTATTAGTATACAGTACTTCATTTACACTCTCTGGACATACTATAGTTATGCCACATATACTAGATAAAAACATTTGTGACAGGTCACAGTAACAAAATATATTTACCTCAACAAGAAATATGATGAGTTTGTATCAGTAAGATTTTACTATAGTCAGGTATGGTTATTTTTTGGGGTGTGTGTGTGTGTGGTTTTTTATTGGTTGTTTTTGTGTTGACAACTTGTTTGTTTTTTCTGGAGTGAATGGGGAATCCATTACCGCATCTATTGACAACGTACAGAAAGGAGGGGAATGGACTATTATGTACCAACATCTTTTTCCTTCCGAACTTGCAATAGGGAACCATGAAGGTTGGAAGAAGTAAATCCCTGTCACTCCCCCTGTGATCTCTCTATTGAGAGTTTTGTGTTTGTATGTGCAATATTCTTCTATAAAATGTTTTTCTGTATTATTTGTCCAAAGCATATTGTTCCTCCATTCTAACAATAGGAAATTTCTCACTGAATTGCATTCTTCTTGTATGAACAGAGAGATGGAGGCTGTAACACAAAAATCTGTAAAAAAACAACAAAATGTCAGGAATAAAATTAAGTTAATTATTGTACTCCACTACTTAAGATTAATCTTAGAATCAAAGCGAGGGGGCCTTGTAGGCCATCTAGTAAAAACCCTTGCTCAATGTAGAAAATCAAGAGCTAGATCATCCCCAACAGAGGGCTGGCCAGGCTGTGCTTGTAGATCTTTAGCAAGGATGAGTTCACCTTCCTAGGTAGTTGGATCCATCAACTTGAAACACCCTCTTGAAACTTAAACCCTTAGATCTAGTCCTGTTATCTGGGGCAGCAGAGAATAAATCTTTGCCCTGTTCTATGTGACAGTTCTACAGGTATTTTAAGAACACTATCATGACCCCACCCTGGCTTCTCTTCTCCCAGTTCCCACAACTTTTCCCCAAAGGATTTATATTCCATACCACTTAGCATCTTTATGGCCTTCCTCTGAACACCTTCTAATTTGTCTACATCCTACTTAAAGTATGGCACCCAGAACTGTACACATTACTCAAGATGTGAAAGAAGGAAAATAATGAACCCCATCCACTGAGGACAGAAAAAGAGGGAGAAGCAGTTTTTAAAAAGCAGGATTGTGGATTTAGAACAAACATAGCTTCCTACCATAAGAACAGTTGGCAAATAGAATTGATTGTTTAGAGAGACTGTCAATTCTCCTTCCTCTGAGTGTTTTTTTTAAAGTTGGACAAAGATCTATGATACTGCAATTGTAGTGTGGTAATATTTTGTTTGTATTTTATTTGTTTGGGGGTGTGGTGGTGAGTTTTGTTGTTGTTGATTTGAACTTTTATAGTTTTTCTACTATGAAACGGGTGTCATATGGTGACAATGGCAGATTTCTAAATGTGCCCCTGGGCTGAAATAGGTTGGGGTCTGCTGGGTTATTGTAGAAATATTTTTATAACCAGGTGAACAAAATAGAAGCATATTGAGTACAATAATAGGAAACCAATCTTTGTTGCAAGGAGTGTTGTGCAAAGGGACTCAGATTTCAGCTCAATTTTAAAAACAAAACAGATGAAGCTAGTTCAACAAGGCTTGTCATTTCAAAGCACATAGCCTTTCTGCTTCATGCAAAAGAGGTATCTGCATTTGTATATACTTCCTCCTCAGACCTGCATGTGAAATGTAATACATATCCATATAATACGCATGATAGTTTTAAAAAAACCCACCTAGATTTTCCATTAACTATGCAATCATAGACCTTTCAAGAGAAGAGGTTTTATCCAGAAGTAGTGAAAGTCAAAGCACAAGTATTGTGTCTGTGTTTTAAGGATGGAAAGATCAGTCAATTTATGTCAGTTTCTCATTTTTCAAATCTTAAATTCAGTTCTCCACATTTCTGCAGCAATTTGAGCATAAATAAATCCTTATGAAAATTCTCCAATATTTTCATGCAATGTTTTCCTAATAAACACATTTTTGTAGGCAATTTTGACTAATGTACATATTTTTACAAATAATTTCTCATCATATAATGCATTTTTGTATGTTATTTTCACTCATACATTCATTTTATGCACACTTTCCCCTTACATATGCATTTTTGTAAACATTGATTGGTTGGTGAACTGCATTGCAAAATTCAATTAAGTGCAAATTTCAAAGGATGGTTGGGTTTCAGTTCTCATATTGTTTCATATGAATTTGATAAATTTGACTTGACATGTGAACTGAATGAAATTTCTCACCCATCCCTACTGTGTTTATTGTATCAATATTAAGTGTTCAACAGGAACTGTCTAAAACAACTTTGTATCCTCTTTTAGGTTGGGCTTCTTGAAAGTCTCAGTGTTGCATAGCATGTAGCAGCCTGTAAAGGTAGAACTGGAAAATTTGGGGGGGCAAATCCCTATGCAGGAATGAAGTAAACTGAAAGATCTCTCTCTTAGCTTAGCCTGTGTGATAGGATTGGTTGGAAGGATATCATGGAAGATCTCTATGTGGCTGCCATCCTGAGTACCGTGATGGAGGAAATATGAGATATAAGTGTTATGAAAAAATTAAAGTGCTATTAATTGGCCTAACTCTGCTGAAAGAACAGATGACTGAGCTACTGTTTCATAAATAATAATAAAACCAATATTAAACTAATAAGCATGTTCTGGAAAAAGCTCCTTTCATTTTCTTATATTTCCCTTGTGGGGCAAATAACAGATAGGAAGAGGGCAATTTTCATCAGGAAAATGGCATGGGGTCAGCCCCCACCCAGCACTTTGGCCCCAATCTGAATCTCGCTCTCCACAATAGCTATTAAAATGTTTTTCAGTCACAGAAGATCATATTCACAAATCTCCCATCTGTAGTCAGATTAAGTGACTCAGTATGCTCATGAACTCTAAACACATTATAACTGCTTTCTGAAAGCACGATGGCCTTAGAGACCTCCATGCACAGAACTCTTTCAGATGACTATCTTCTATGATGATCCAACAGGGTGAATATATTGGGGAAAATGTAAGTTGAGCAATTTATATGCATAACAATCAGCTGCAGTGCGCATTCACCAGGCCTCATGGAGAATGTGCACATAATCCGTCCATGAAGATGGAATTGTGCACATTTCCCAGTCAATATACATAATCTCCAACAGGCTTGGAAAATGTGCATCTTGTCACTTGTAAGTCTCTCACCCAGTAATATCATGGACCCTTTAGAAACTTGCCTGCTGAGAGTAGAAACACATCAGCACTAAAATGTTCACTAACAGCCTGATTTTCATGGAGGAAGCAAAAGGTCATCTCATCTGAGAGAAAAGCCTTACATAGGGCCAAGTGAGATTAAGAACTGTACTGTGTGCTGTTGGGAATAAGAAGAGAAACAAGGCATCCAAGAGTGGGAAACTGAGTAGGTAGAGAACCCAGGGAGTGGGGAAGCTAAGAATATGAGAGGGAGGCTGCCTGAAGGCTGAGATCCAGGGACCACAATAAAAGATGTATAGAGGAGACAGAATCCTAAAAGGAAGAGTGATGTGGGAAGGACATAATTTTTGGGAAAAGAAGGTGCAACCAGGAAGGAGGAATCTGGAGGTCCAAAAGCCAGTTTGTTTGTGGGAGACCATGAATTTTAATTAGTTTTCAGTAACTCGTCAGAACTGGGTTGTAGGTTCTGTGTCTGGCTTTTGACAAGGTACCTCACCAAAGACTTCTGAGGAAGCTTAGCAGTCATGGAATAAGAGGAGAGGTCCTCTTGTGGATAAGGAATTGGTTGAGAAGCAGAAAGCAGAGAGTAGGAATAAACGGACAGTTCTCCCAATGGAGGGCTGTAGAAAGTGGAGTCCCTCAAGGATCAGTATTGGGACCTGTACTTTTCAACTTGTTCATTAATGACCTAGAATTAGGAGTGAGCAGTGAAGTGGCCAAGTTTGCTGACGACACTAAATTGTTCAGGGTTGTTAAAACAAAAAGGGATTGCGAAGAGTTCCAAAAAGACCTCTCCAAACTGAGTGAATGGGCGGAAAAATGGCAAATGCAATTCAATATAAACAAGTGTAAAATTATGCCTATTGGAGCAAAAAATCTTCATTTCACATATACGCTCATGGGGTCTGAACTGGCGGTGACCGACCAGGAGAGAGACCTCGGGGTTGTAGTGGACAGCATGATGAAAATGTCGACCCAGTGTGCGACAGCTGTGAAAAAGGCAAATTCCATGCTAGCGATAATTAGGAAAGGTATTGAAAATAAAACAGCCAATATCATAATGCCATTGTATAAATCTATGGTGCGGCCGCATTTGGAATACTGTGTACAGTTCTGGTCGCCTCATCTCAAAAAGGATATTATAGAGTTGGAAAAGGTTCAGAAGAGGGCAACCAGAATGATCAAGGGGATTGAGCGACTCCCTTATGAGGAAAGGTTGCAGCATTTGGGGCTTTTTAGTTTAGTAAAAGGCGGGTCAGAGGAGACATGATAGAAGTGTATAAAATTATGCCTGGCATTGAGAAAGTGGCTAGAGAAAAGTTTTTCTCCCTCTCTCATAATACTAGAACTCGTGGACATTCAAAGAAGCTGAATGTTGGAAGATTCAGGACAGACAAAAGGAAGTACTTCTTTACTCAGCGTATAGTTAAACTATGGAATTTGCTCCCACAAGATGCAGTAATGGCCACCAGCTTGGATGGCTTTAAAAGAAGATTAGACAAATTCATGGAGGACAGGGCTATCAATGGCTACTAGCCATGATGGCTGTGCTGTGCCACCCTAGTCAGAGGCAGCATGCTTCTTAAAACCAGTTGCCGGAAGCCTCAGGAGGGGAGAGTGTTCTTGCACTTGGGTCCTGCTTGCGGGCTTCCCCCAGGCACCTGGTTGGCCACTGTGAGAACAGGATGCTGGACTAGATGGGCCACTGGCCTGATCCAGCAGGCTCTTCTTATGTTCTTATGTTCTTATGTTCTTAATATGTGTGTATGTGTGTTTTCATTCCCAATTTTCCTTATCTGAGTGACCATTGACTTCAGCCACTCCCATTTCCATATGCCTCTTTCTTCCCTGAGATTCAGCTTCATGACAACCTATAAGCAAATTTTGCCAACCTACGAAAATGTCAATAGTCAAATATCTCCAGCTATTGTACACAGTTTTGAGCTGATGCTTTGAAAAATGAAGAGTCAAAAGGAGCTTTTATTTGCATTTGTATAATTATACTGCATGCTTATGAGTGCTAATGAAAACAAAATACTACAAGGGATACTGTGCATTTACCCAACACCCAGGGAAATAAATGGAAAATTATCAAGTGCTAACTAGACTGTGCCTTTTTGTCCTGATTCACTAAGGAATAGGCAAGGTAACTTCATTGCATACATAAGAACATAGGAAGCTGGCTTATGCCAAGTCAGACTATTGGCCCACTAGATCAGCATTGTCTACAGTACACTGACTTGCAGCTGCTCTCTAGGGTTTCAAGCAGTACTCTCTCCTAGCCCTACCTGGAGATCCTGGGGGTTGAAATTGGGACTTTCTGCATGCAAAGCAGATGCTCTACAATGACCCTTGCCCAAAGATCAATTCAAGGAAGCCATCAGTGAGGAAGTTCAGCTAAGCTGTCAGGTGAGCCCAAGTATGGTGCCTGAGGCATCATGGATGAGATAGAATGAGTCCCTTGGGACCCAGGACTCCTTGAACAGAGCATCTAGTAGGCTCAGCTCTGAAACTGAGTTTGGAAAATGTAGCTTCCCTGTCATGGTGTGGTTGATGGGGGCGGGGTGGTGGAGGTGAGAAAAGGCTTTGTGCCTGCATTGGCATGCAAGAAGAATCCTTACCCCAATTAGGGCTTGTGAACTAATTGGCAACACACTCCCATTCCTTCAGCCAAAGCCAAACAACTGCAGACAATTTAATTCTTCCATGGGCAGCTGACAAAGCGCAAGATCAGTCAGGCTGAGTTCTGCAGCCAATTTGACGTATTTCTTAGAAAAAGGTTTTTAAAAAGATGGTTCAAGGAAGCCTTGGGAGAACAATGCAAGCTGTGCTTAACAACCTCTCCTCCCCCCATTTTCTATGGACAAACTAGGTACTCATTTGCTTTTCTCCCCCTCACTAAAATACAGAAGAAGGCAATCTGTGTGGAGGTCTACTAATTAATAAGGTTTCCCCACACCCATGTTGTAAACAGAAGAACCTGGTTCCAAACAATATATGACTTTAGCAAACCAGTCTTTAGCAGGCCAGGCTACACAGAATAGGGATCTTAGATATCTGACCCAACCTTAGGGCCAGATTTTGTGCATTCCACTTACAAAAGTGTTACTCCTCTCGCATAGTTATAGCTATGGGCTTGGTTTAAAATACTACATGTATGCAAATACAGCAGCATATACCTACTCACATCTATTGTGTTTATATGGGCTATAAAAAGCTGGAAGGAACCCTGAAACATCTCTGTGATATTGCGACTTAAACCAGGATGTGAAAAGTCAGGTTCTTCCCCCTGGACATTAATATAAACCTAGACATTGTTAATATAATAGAAAGGTTTATTAATATAAACCTGGACATTAATATAAAGTAGCACAGCATCTATGGTAAGTAGGTGAATGTATTCAAAATCAGAATTTCAACATATATCTCAAAATGAATGGAGAGTAAGATAATGGCCATTTCTCAGGACGAGGCTATCACTTGATATTTGTGCAAATGTAATGTTTCCATTCATCCAAAATGGTTGTTACCAAAAACAGAATGGGAAAACATCCAATTTCTTTCAGGGGAAGGCAAATTGCTATGCAGAGAAGCAGTTCTGCCCAAGGTCAAATAGTTGTTTGCCTAGGTGAATCACAGACAGAAACGACTATGGCACAGGATGGTCACCTTTACTAGAAGGGACAAGTCTGGTCTCAGTATCTGGCATCCTTGGGCAACTGACGGGCTCCCAGACTTCTGTTAGGGCCTACCACCAGTTACTGGTGCTTCAAGCAACAACAAACAGTTGGATCTAGCTGACATTTTAATTTCCCACAATACCCTGGACTGATGTTACATCATGGGTACTGTGGGAAATAAAATAATGCTACAAATGAAGATGAGAATCTATGGACCTATAAAGCGATGATTGTTTGCCCAGGGCCTGTCAAACCATGATCTGCCACAAAAAGGGGATATATTCCTTATTTGTACATACCACTCATTTTAAATATTTAAATCAAAATCTTCTGTTTGATGACATTTTCAAAAGTATAGAAGGTAAAAAAGCAACCTGCTTGGGTGATCACAAATGAGCAAAGTGGCAACCCAGAAGAAAGACTTAGCAGCAGAGTTGCTACTGAGCTGTGGTACATGTGAAAGGCATTGAACGAGAGCTAGTTAAGAACCATGAAGGCAGCAACTGCTAAGTGTGTCTTTAAAGATTATAATAATAAGATAACATGAAGATTGATTCACATATTGAGGTCATCACTTGGTCTTAAGTTACGATGAGTCATGTCCTTATGTGTAGGTGGCATTGGCTGCTTTGTTTTTCTCATTGATGTTAACTTGTTAGACTAGTTTGCAGTAGTTAGTAGCATATTTTAGTAACATGTACTTACGTAGCCACATACTTGGGATATTTGTGTATGCTTCCCATTAATTTGCATCCACTTCCTCTAAAAGGAAATTGATGAACCAGAGGTATCTAGGGCAGTGTGGCCATTATAAATACACTCTCTTTTTTAAAGGTAGCATGACTGGAGCTATTCCTTAAATCAGATTACCTAGGTTGTGTACAGGATATTTAACTTAAAACAAACACAATACTGTAAACAAAGTTTTTTTGGGGAAAATCTTTATTCTAGTGCTTATCATAGCCTTGGGTAATCGGGTAACTTTAGCTTAGTGGAAAATATTACATCTGGAAAGTTTTCTGAAGGTGCTTTGAACAATTCTGATGACTTTCAAGAGTGTCTCATGTGGGAGCTTTTTACTTCCACACTGTTTTCTAGCGCGTTCAGCCACAGGCAACTTGCATTGCTCACTGTAAGGCATGCTGTATATTTTGGAGAGCAGAATTTTGCAAAGCCAGTAAGGGAAGATAGGATCTCTTTTCAGAGCTTGGAAAAGTTACTTTTTTGAACTACAACTCCCATCAGCCCCAGCCAGCATGGCCACTGGATTGGGCTGATGGGAGTTGTAGTTCAAAAAAGTAACTTTTCCAAGCTCTGCTTTAAATCATAGAGTGCCTACAGCAACTTGCCCTTCAAGCAGTTCCTCCCCCCAACTCCCCCATATTGCCATTTTTTTGTAAATAGCCTTCTGCTATGGGTCCCCCGCTGTGATGCCATTATGCTATAGGTCCCATGTAATACTGTGATGCCAAAAATTGTTGTGGCCCTGCAAGACCACAAAAAATCTGAGTTTGTATGGCTCTCCAACTTCACATATTCTGAGTCAGTATGCTTTTATTTGGAGTTTATAGTATGTCTGGGGTACCAGGTTTTGAATCTTAAACAACATGCTGTGGATCTCTCAATGTCCAAACAAGATTTTGTATCCCCCAAAATCCTGCAAGAGATATAAGACTGCAAATAGGTTTGTTTTCCTGTATGTTTTCATTACACTTACTGTATTTCCCCTTCTCCATGATTTGTAATTCATGGTATATAAGTCTAAGGCCTGCTAGCATACCCATTATATTGTTTGTTGTATTATTCTATTCATTGTATTGTTTATTCATAATAAAATTGGGGGGGAAATCACATCTGCAGAAGGCGACAACCTCCTCACCTGCTTAGAGGAACCCTTAGTCGAATGAATTCCATCTGGCCGAATATGGTATCACATGAATATGAATGCTCCCATAGGTTCATAGAAACATAGGAATCTGCCTTATATTGAGTCAGACCATTGGTACATGTAGCTTGTCTTATCTACACTGACTGACAGTGACTTTTTAGGATTTCAGGCAGGGCATTTTTCCAGTTCTGTCTGGCAATGTTGGGGATTGAACTTGAGACTTTCTATTCTCTACCACTGATCTACATCCTTACTCTAACTGTGCGTACCCCACTGTGATGTCAAAATGTTTTTGTTGCCCTTCAATCCCCCCCAATGGGCCCATTTTAAATTATTTAAAATTGTTTTAATAATATTATTTTTCCTGACCACTCCTATGGGTCTTCTGCTGTAATTCTGTTATGCCAAACAGGCCCAGTGTCAGCAGCCAGACAAGTTGGGCACTGGCTGACGGCTCCTGTGGCCCAGATTGGCCCCTCCTTAGGCTTCTGCTCTGTGATCCGCACCAGCATCTGGTCATGGGATGAATCATGCCCAGCAGCCTGACACTATGGTGGAGCAGGATCTACACCCTCCCTTGCAGCACCCCCCAGTGCAGTTGGTGCAGGCTTAAATAGGCCCACCAGCTCCACCTACCTCCCATGTCACCATGTTAGCACACTGCATTCACATACTTGCCATCACCGAAGATGGTGGTGGGAGCATGGTGATACCCCTGCTGCCTTCTCAGGCGATGGCACGCTAGTGCACTGACATGGCAATGCAGAAGTTGGGTGGGTGGGCCTATTTAAGCCCATGCCAACTGCATCAGGAGGGGGCATTGAGGAGCATGATGACACGGGCCTGGGGAAATCTGGTCCCCAAGGGCCCAGTCAAAAGTAGGGATGGAAAGATCTGCCAATTTTGGTTCTTTCAACTTATCATATTTCTGATCTTAAATTCAGTTCTCCACATTTCTGCAGCAATTTTCAATTTTTTAAAAAAACCTCATGAAAATTCTTCAGCATTTTATCTGAATTCCTCTGCAATTTTCACTGTTGTACCCATTTCTGCAAGCAATTTCTCCCAATATAATGCATGCTATTTTCACCAATATATTAATTTTTATGCACACTTTCCCCTAATATATACATTTTTAAAAAATATTGTTTAGTTGGAGAAATGTATCGCAAAATTCAGGTAAGTGTGAATTTCAAAAGGATAGCTGTGTTTCAGTTTTCATATTGTTTTGGAAAATGCACATTTGATAGATTCAGCTTGTCTTATCTACACTGACTGACAGTGACTTTTTAGGATTTCAGGCAGGGCATTTTTCCAGTCCTGTCTGGCAATGTTGGGGATTGAACTTGAGACTTTCTATTCTCTACCACTGATCTACATCCCTTCTCTAACTGTGCGTACCCCACTGTGATGTCAAAATGTTTTTGTTGCCCTTCAATCCCCCCCAATGGGCCCATTTTAAATTATTTAAAATTGTTTTAATAATATTATTTTTCCTGACCACTCCTATGGGTCTTCTGTTGTAGTTCTGTTATGCCAAACAGGCCCAGTGTCCCCCATCCCTAGCCAAAAGACTTTAGTGAGACCCCTATTACCTCCCAAATGTGCCCCTTTTTAGTAAAGGGCACACCCACTTTTAAACATTGGCCACATCCACTCTGATGTGCAGCCCTTGGAGGATTGACCATGAGTCAATGCAACACTCAGTCTGAGAAAGGTTAGCCACCCCTACTTTAAAAAATGGGAACACATTCAAGGTGTCCTTAAGCACAAGTAATACTTGCTATAGGCCAAACTATATAAGAACTGGGAGAAGTGGTAGACAAAATTAGATGAGAAATAGCAGCAGTCGCCTGACCTCTTTAAACAGTGTAATGGGTGTTCCAAATTTGGTTGAAACAAGGGCAGGCTTAGCCTTTTCCCTGTGGATCATTTTCCCAGTCAAAATCTCCCCACCCTCTTTCCCATTCATGGGCAAAAAGATATTGGGTTTCCATATCTTTCCCCAGGGGAGGAAAAGCATGTCTGGTAGGTTGATTGTGATCAGAAAAGCAGCTCACAGCAATGTGTGAAGCACTCGCTGTGACTCTAATCAAATTTGCAGCCCTGCCCCATGGCTATGTTACAGGGAAAAAGTCAGGAAATTACTCCTATGTCTCTGGTTGTGTTGTGCTTAGCTTAGCCCTGAGAGGTATATCAGGAACGTGTTTTTTTTAAAAACCACTTTCTTCAGTATTTAATCTAAGAACATTCTACTCTCACATCAAGATTCAGTGCCTGAAGATTCCTCTTGCCACTATTACACATCACTTAAGGATATTGTAATACAGGAAAAATATTGCTCAAAGGTAGTACACGTACTCTGCATGCAGAGGATCCCAGCCCAGGTTCAATTTTCATCTTATCTTCATCTTAGAAAGGATCCCAGATATCAGGACTAGAAAGACCTCCTGCCTGAGACCCTGGAGAGCTATCCCAGTCAACAGTAGTCAGCAGTGGGCGAGATAGTCCAGTGGCTGACCCCTTATAAGGCAGCTTGCAATGCAATTGATCACTTACTTAAAATATTTCTAGCCTGCCTTTTAGGGCATAGCCCTCACAAGGCAGATCACACAACTACAGGAGACTGTTAGCTATGAGAAGGGTCTTCTCAGCAGCTGACTCACCTCCTTTTACTCTGATTGGCTGCAATCAGCAGGAAAGGACAAGGAAAGGACAAGCATGTTAGAAGATTCTTCTCAGTGCCTAACATGTAAAATCCTGAAGACAGAGGAACCCTGCTGGAGCCCTGCTCCTGAAAAAGTTAGGAGTCTTAGACCCCCTGAGACCCTGGATGACTACACCCCTGGATTGATGGATGGATATAAAATATGCATCAGAAAATCAAATAATTTTAAAACAAATATAAAACAGCAGTTTAGAAAAAAACAGAGGCAAAAGTGTTCTATAAAACTGAACGCAATCAAGTTAAAAATAGCTCATTAGTTTCAGCACAAAACAGCAGCACTAAAGCCCTAGGAAAAGGCTATCCAAATATATGCATTTTAAAGGCCAGTACCAAGACTTGCACTGTTAGGGCCCTTTGTAATTCATTTGTAAAGGCGTTCTGTAACAGGAGATACCACTGAGAAGCAACTGAAGACCACCTTTCTTCTAAGCTCTTGCTTATTAAACTATATTTCACACTTCCTTCAGTTTCTCAAAAAGGTATCTATATTGAGGTTTTGATAATATGCAAATTCAGTCAATTAACTGGAAAAGAAAAAAGAGCAGATAAATAATTAAAATTCTGTCATCAGTTGGCAGCCCTAATACTCCTGCATTTTGAGCCTATGAACCCTTTCAGCAGCTAGAAAGAAATAGGCAGAAGAAATAATACTGTGGATAATACTGTGAAAGGAAAAGCCCTTCAGTGCACAGTGCACACCTTTAATGGAAGTGCTGTAACTGTTACACACCTTACCAGGTGCTGTTCCATGAAGCCTCCTGGTGGTTGTTTCTGAATGCTTCTGTACTCTGAAGAGGGAAAGGGGAGGGAGAAGAAGAATGGACTGCAAGGCACAGAATAGGGAGAACTGGGAACAGTAGTAAAGAATTAATTGACTTGCACATGGAAATGCAAAGGGATTGGATATTGTGAGCAAGACCAAGTCCCAGTGGAAGAGAGCACAGAAAGTTGGCATAGATTATGGGGTGCAGAGCAGCAGAAATTAGGAGCCATGAAGGGAGGAATGGGACTATTATTAGGTTGCTAGAAACTTGGTTGCCCATAAAAGAGTGTAGAGAATCAGTACCACAGTGTTTCCTGCCATGGGTTGTGCTGAGAACAGTTGCAAGTATTTTTTGCTTTTGGGCCCCTACAGATGGCCTATTTATTGAGTATTCATCCTGATTTGCTGGCACAAAACTTACACAGAAGTTAGATCATATCTGGACTTTATTGAGCATTCATTTTTGTTTGTTGGGCAATTGTATGATAATGAACATTCATCCTGCCTTCATCCTGATTTGTTTGAGGGGTGTTTTCATTCATCCTGCCTTGAGGGGTGTTTTCATTTCTTCTCTTTAGTCATTCATCCATCCCACATTTTCCGATGCATTTTCCCATCAGTTTTCAAACTGCAAAAAGTCCTGATTCTTTTTAAAAGTGGATTTGTTGCTCTAGGGTGACAGAGCTCTTTAATCTGCTTTAATTGCACAAATCTAAAGTTCCAGAATGTGCTTGAATCCCTCCCACAAAACAGTAGCAATTACGAAATGGAAAGAAATGTTATGAAATGGATGTCAATACGTTTTCCATCATACCAAAGCTAAGATGTGCTCCTTTAAAGACAGCATTGTAGTTCTGTACTTGAGGCAAAGCACCCTGTCTTTTGTAGCTATGAGTCACTTGCAATGCCTGTTTATTTGTTATTTATTTTATTTGTTAAATTGTCACCCTATCTTTCACCAAATGGTGCTCAAGATGGCTAACAATAATATAATTAAAATGTCACAGCAATATAATACAAAGGTAAAACATCACTAAATAAATGAAAACAGTTGAAACCCATTACAGCATATTTTCAAGTCAGCTTATGGGCCAAAGGGCTGTCTAAATAAAATGCCTTTAGCTGCTGTCAGAAGGTAATCAAAGACAGGGAATGCTGAGCTCCTCTTGGCAAGAGATCCCAGAGGCTGGGAGCAGTCACTAAGAAGGCTTGCTCTTGAGTTTCTGCCCAATGTGCTTCAGATATTTGTGAGACAAACAGAAAGGCCCCTATGGAGATCATCTTTAGTTTTACACATGCACAAACTTCTGTTTTTCTTTTTAAGGATGTGTTACATTTCAGTAGCAGTAATCTTTCTCCATCAATCTTGCTCTTCAAAATGTATTCAATACAAAAATTATTTTGCTTTTCAATATTATCACAAGTTGATACCAACCAAACCTGTAATTATTACTGTAGTATCTTGCTCTTAAATAGAATCGTGTTTCAGGGTGATGCTTAGGATGTCTGTCTAAGCCCCCTGCCCTCAATCCCTGAGAATAAAAATTGCTAAATTAGGATCACAACACTTCATGCTCAATTGAAAGAAAATATGCCCAAGCATTTTCTACTTTGCAAACATGTTGAAGCTGTGAAGCTTTTTATAAACAGGACTTCAGAGAGAATGAGAGATACCAAGTTCATTTTAACAATTTCTCCTTTAGCTTATTTCATTAATTAATAGGTGTTGGACTATGACCTGAGAGACCAGGGTTCGAATCCCCACATAGCCATGAAGCTCACTGGGTAACCTTGGGCCAGTCAGTGCCTCTCAGCCTCATGAAAACCCTATTCATAGGGTCGCCATAAGGTGGAATCGACTTGAAGGCAGTATATTTACATATTTTAATAATGACAAAAGAAACCCTGTTCAGACAGCATACGTATGCTGGTTACACATGGAGACATGAGTTTGGGATTGTGTATGAAAGCTGTACCCTCCTATGTATATTCACTGTAATCTCTGGCTGGAATTTGCACATATACAAATTAGCTATGAGGCGGTATATAAATGCAGTAAATAAATAAATAAATGCATATAGTCCCTATACTTCTGCTCTATACCTTGTGTACAGTTTTATGTGTGAATGCTCTGTTCAGCAGCTATGATGAATGTGCATAGGGCCAGGGACAGGGCCAATGGACACAGTTCTGATTCTTCTCCCTCCCCCATATTGCAGTCTCTAGCTGCAGTAAAGAAATAGCACTGCTGATTTATCTTCTCTCCAGACAGAGAAAGTGTGTGTACAATCTTCTACTGTAAACAATTTTGTATGTATCATGCAGTCCATGTCATAAATAAAACGTACGAGTGAAATTCACCATTAATTTGTGCCATATTTCAGCTGTCACATAATTGCTCTTATCTACTCCCTAGTTTCTAAAATCCTACAGAATAAAACTGGAACATAGCCAGAGATTATATATACTCCACTCCTCTGCTATATAACTGGATATTTAAACGCAGTCCCTAATTTTCTGAGCTATGAGAAGTTCCAGGGGCTCAGCACTTACCCATGTTTGTTTCCTTTGGAAGGACGCCTCTGGAGGCTTATGGAATTTTGTATTTATAAATATACAGACTGAGCTCAAGTGGAGACACAGCTTCAGCACTACATTACCTCACATCAGATCTTGAGAAAGTGGCAGTCAGCAACCCAACAGCTTCATCATCTCTCTCAATTTCTCTGTCTCCCACTTCAAAACTACTTCTGTTATGGTCTCCTCACAATTAGCCTGCTCACTCTCTCTGGCTGAAGGCAGCCCTGTAGCCAGAGGGGACAAATGGAGGCACCGCCACCCTGAGTTGTGCTTTACCCCCACACACACGGACAGTTCTCCCAATGGAGGGCTGTAGAAAGTGGAGTCCCTCAAGGATCGGTATTGGGACCTGTACTTTTCAACTTGTTCATTAATGACCTAGAATTAGGAGTGAGCAGTGAAGTGGCCAAGTTTGCTGACGACACTAAATTGTTCAGGGTTGTTAAAACAAAAAGGGATTGCGAAGAGCTCCAAAAAGACCTCTTCAAACTGAGTGAATGGGCGGAAAAATGGCAAATGCAATTCAATATAAACAAGTGTAAAATTATGCATATTGGAGCAAAAAATCTTCATTTCACATATACGCTCATGGGGTCTGAACTGGCGGTGACCGACCAGGAGAGAGACCTCGGGGTTGTAGTGGACAGCACGATGAAAATGTCGACCCAGTGTGTGGCAGCTGTGAAAAAGGCAAATTCCATGCTAGCGATAATTAGGAAAGGTACTGAAAATAAAACAGCCGATATCATAATGCCGTTGTATAAATCTATGGTGCAGCCGCATTTGGAATACTGTGTACAGTTCTGGTCGCCTCATCTCAAAAAGGATATTATAGAGTTGGAAAAGGTTCAGAAGAGGGCAACCAGAATGATCAAGGGGATGGAGCGACTCCCTTACGAGGAAAGGTTGCAGCATTTGGGGCTTTTTAGTTTAGAGAAAAGGCGGGTCAGAGGAGACATGATAGAAGTGTATAAAATTATGCCTGGCATTGAGAAAGTGGATAGAGAAAAGTTCTTCTCCCTCTCTCATAATACTAGAACTCGTGGACATTCAAAGAAGCTGAATGTTGGAAGATTCAGGACAGACAAAAGGAAGTACTTCTTTACTCAGCGCATAGTTAAACTATGGAATTTGCTTCCACAAGATGCAGTAATGGCCACCAGCTTGGATGGCTTTAAAAGAAGATTAGACAAATTCATGGAGGACAGGGCTATCAATGGCTACTAGCCATGATGGCTGTGCTCTGCCACCCTAGTCAGAGGCAGCATGCTTCTGAAAACCAGTTGCCGGAAGCCTCAGGAGGGGAGAGTGTTCTTGCACTCGGGTCCTGCTTGCGGGCTTCCCCCAGGCACCTGGTTGGCCACTGTGAGAACAGGATGCTGGACTAGATGGGCCACTGGCCTGATCCAGCAGGCTCTTCTTATGTTCTTATGTTCTTATGTTCTTACACACACAGAGTTTTGAGGGGAAATTGTCTTCTTTTTAATTTGTGACATGACAATGCATAACAACTTCAGTGATAGCTTGTTTTAAGAACAGGAGCTATGTAAGAATAGAACTATCTGAAAAATTCATTGAATAAGATAGGGTGAGTACACAACAAAAGCCTCATCTGGAAGATCCCCCCCCAAAGTCTGCTCACTCAAGACTTGCCCTGACTGAGGGTGGATTTTTCATGATCAAGATCACCCTATAATTATTTAAGTGACAAGAAAAAGACAGCTTGTATAATATGATCCTTGAAGATTATTAAAGAAAATATTTAATATTTCAAGGGAAGAAAATATTAGAACTTTGTATTATGATAGTTAGACTCCACCCCTTGGACTTTGCTCTGTGTTTCAGTTTCAGTTGTGTTCCCTACCCAGGCAGCAATAAAGAAGCATGTTTGTTTGCCTGCAGCAAGAAGAAAGAGCTTGTTTATTCTGCAGTTATTATACTGAGTACAGCAGGAGTGGGTGCTTATTGCTAAAGGGTGAAATAAAGAGATAACTTAAAGTGATCTAAAAAAATGGCTACCCTAAGTTACGTGTTGCTCTTTTAAAGAACTCACTGGTTTTTTTTCTTCTTTTTCTTGAGCACTTGATGACAAAGGATGAAAACAGCCCCAGAGGAACAGAAACATTGCTCTGTACACTACAGTTAGCTAGCTGGATGACTGGCTAGCTAGGCTATAACTCAGGCCTAATTTTTGATTTTCCCAATATGTGTAGCTCAGCATAAGGTTTTCTCAGTGTTTGTGGACAGAAAAATCAATGCAGCAACCAGTAAAAAAAAATCCAACTGGTTTCCACAATTAATTTTCAATTGCTTAGGTAGTCCTTTATATAGCAGCCAGTTAAAAAGTTTTCCCTTGATTGTCCATCAGGAAGGAAAATCTAAAGGTCAGAAATAAGACTAGAAGGAGGGACCCTCAAGAAGGAGTTAACAAACACACCCTAAAGTATTCATTTTCTCTCTGCCCTTCTCTAAACTTGTAGTATGGACAGGTGGAATCTAAAACGGAGATATCTAATCCAGCATCAAAGCCAAGCTCAGGAGCTCACTGTCATTACTTTCTGCATGGAGGAGGAGTGAGAGGGTCATTGCCTTTCCCTTCCCCTGGCCTGGCCCTCACATCCTCTCCACCAGTGAGTAAGTGAGTGAGTGAGTGAGTGAGTGAGAGAGAGAGAGAGAGAGAGAGAGAGAGAGAGAGATTGCCTGGCATTATGCACCACCCCTCCTAATGTCCCACCTTGAAATGTGGCTGCCTCACCTAACAAGGAAGGCTGGCTACAGGGCTGTCTGGAGGTGAGAAGAAGGATTAGTCATCTTCCCCAACCACACTTAGGTCACATCCACACCATACATGTAAAGCACTACTATACCATTTAACAGTCATAGCTTCCTCCAAAGAATCAAGGAAACTGCAGTTTGTTAAGGGTGCTGACCTCATAGACTTACCATTGCAACTACCTTTAATAAACTACAGTTCCCAGGATTCTCTATGACTGTTAAAATGCTTTAAATGTCAGTAGTAGATGTGAGCCTTCTTGGGCCATCTACCTGTAGTTTCCCTAATAAAATATGTCTGGCAACTTAGTTACTGACCACTGAAAGAGTCTCCAGCTGTACATCTGGCTCCACAAATCCTCTCCTGTCTAGTCTCCCAGTCTTACAACACTATCCTATTGGATGCCAGCAAAGTCTCACAGCAGTTGGAACAAGAAACAATCTGTTAAGACCACTGGTGAAGGTGAGAAAGAAACTTAAATAAGGTTCTTTCTCACCTTCACCAGTGGTCTTCTAGCGTACACAGCCATGTCTGAGCAAGTGCTGTCCTTACGAAGAGAGGCACAAACAAACAAACAAAGTGGCTTCCTTAGTTACAAAAGAGTGAGTCAGTGAGAGGAACAAAAAGAGTACCTTTCTGTCTATTCCCCCCCCAATGGTTCAGGTAACTAACTACAAGCATTGTTGACTCCCATTCCAACATATTCTACATGTTATATGGAAAAGCAGTGCTTCCTTCCCATATTCCCAGTGCAAGGCTACTCAGTCATACTCAGTTTTGAATCAGGGGAAGACTCTAGTCCTTTAGTCACTCAATGACTGTTATGTGGCAATAAAAGGTGGAGGGGGCATGGAAACCAGACCTGTCCCCAACATCCCTCTCCCCCTGGGTTCCACTATTGACCTTCCTGCATTGAGCAGGAAGGTCTGAAAGGGGATTTTTCGTGTGTTTACCTGAACACAGTTAAAATCTTCCCAGCATTTGGAATCCCTGATTGTACAATGTTCCTGATCATGGGAGGCTTCAGCCAAACGTGCAAAGAATCCTGCTTCAGTTCTCAACTCACAGTTGTCAGGGATGGACTTATTAGGGATGAAGATGCTGAGGGGGAAGCTGGTATGTGCCATACCTCATACTTGTCCACACTTTATTCCTGCAGATGTTGTTTGTGGTTTCTGAAAGTGACGTTAAACCCATTGGGCCTCCCTGAGAGAAAGTAAGGCAAGCTCTTCTGACATTCTGTTTCTGGTCAGTGCAAGCTCCGTGTTCTAAAGGAAAGGGGAGGCGAGGAAAGCCCAGAAGTTCCAATACTACAATTTAAACCCAAACAGTTGAAGCTCATGGGGCTAACTCAATGCAGTTTCTAATAGCTCAGTTTAGCCTCACA